>NW_020194471.1:315383-429480 GCF_003019875.1 Amorphotheca resinae ATCC 22711
CCCCCCCCCCCCCAACCAAAAATACTCCAAAAATTCCAACGTCAGAGGACATGCAAGAAAGGGGGAAAAATAGGTAAAAACGCACCTTGCTGAAATCCCAAACGCCACTCTGGGCATAGATATCAGCCTTCAACTTCTCGAGCACCTCTTCCTTGGACGCGGCCAGCGCGATCATAGCGCTGCCTTGGAACTTGAGCGGGCTGTTTTCCTTGGGGGGTTCTTCTAGGAGGGCGCCTATTTTACGCGAATCCTCATCAGCTTTTTTTTTTCTTGTTTTGTTGTTTTATTTCCGTATCTATACAGGAGGGTCCAAGGGGGGGGGGGGGATCTTATGAAAAAAAAGACATACCTCCCATCCTCCAGAATCCGCTATCAATCGCAGGTTTCAACCCTTCGAAATGCTGACTGGCGAGACAATAATTAGTTTCATGTTCATTCCAACACAAATCCAGTCTGATGATAAATTTTGCATTTCGATAATAAGGAAAGAAAGGGAGAAGGAGAAGGAGAAGGGGAAAGAAAGGGGAAAACGTACGGTCTCACTTCAATCCGCTTATCGATGGTGCCAGGCACATCAGGCATGATGACCAGCCACTCGAACTTCTCGGAAGCCATGGTGCTGTAATTCTTACGCGTTAGATGGGAGAGAGTGGCGGAGAGGCGCTGGAGGGACATATGTGATCCTCTTTTGCTTTTTTGGGGGATTGGGAATTGGGGGATGGGGAAAAGGGGAAAGAGAGGGTTTTATAGGATAGAGGAGGATGGAGCTGGGAATAAGATGGATATAGATGGGTATGGTGATGGATTGGATGGGAGAGGTGAGGTGAGAGGGGTGGGCCGGCTCCGGGAGGGGCGGAAAGCGGGGTGGGAGATAATAGTGACACACCTCAGATTTAGATTTCAGAATTCTCAGAATGGAGGATGGTATAGGTATTTCTCGAGAGAGAGATGCGAAAATCGCTGAAGGTAAGTAAGGTAAGGTATGTAGAAAAACACACAAAACCCCCCTCCCTCACAATCCTACTTATAGCAAGAAGTATTGTGGGGATCGGCCGCTGGGCCGACCTTTGATCGGATGCGGGGTGCTGTCCCGTTCACGGTATCTCTACATCATGATGGGAAAGTTCATAACCGGTGTTGGGCGTCCTCGTACATAAGGTACCTATATACTGTATATACTTCTTACTTAGATGATATAAGAATGTTTATCGCAAACAAGCAGGGCTTGACATCTACATGATTTTAATATCCAAGCAAGTAAATACCTTAATATTATGAAGAACAGGGACGGATAGATAATATTGTCTTGAAGGGCTTGTATGTATCCGGATGAAGCTGGATGTGAGTAGAGGACGGCTCTTCTCTGACGAGAAGAACTGATTAGAAAGCAGAGACGCGGATCGTTGCGGTAGCCCCTCACTTACTTATCAATCCGGACGATCTACGGAGTAGGGAGCTGAGCCGAGAGTTCGGGTTATTTATGGAGTGGGGTCGCAGCTCTGGGCTCTGCGGGCTGAGCGTGGAGGGTGGGGGATGGATGGATGGATGGGGTTGCTTTGCTTGTAGGTGAGGAAGGAGTTGGTTGGTTGTGGGATTCCGTCAATGGTTCTGCATTAAACCGATACATATTCAGAACTGGACATCACCATAGGAAAAGATCCAAGTAAGATGATAGTGATATATAGATCAGAAACGACAAGCTATTCTAAAGTGCACCCTCACATCTCTACATTCCCGTTCATGCCTGGCACAGGAGTCAGCGGGTCCAGAATCGCCTGGATATACCTATCCGCATCGGCCGAGATGGTCGTGACGTTGATGCGGTTCTCGAGCGCATTGTTGACGCCCTCGATGACCTCGCGCTCCTCCATGGCCTCGCTCATCAACCGGCCATAATTAAGCCAATAGGCTCGGCCCAGGGTCCTCAGTTCCTCGTCGCGATTGATCGTGTTCCTGAGCACGCTCAACGCCATCACCTTACTTCTCGCGGCGTCCAAGATCCGCGTCGATGTCTCTACCCTCTCTGCCGTGGAGGGGGGGTTTAGGAACGCTCGGTTCGTCGATGAGAGGTATAGTAAGTACCCGATGATGCCGTCCAGTGCAGCTAGCAGGGTTCCGCGGTATGCGCGCATCCTCCAGAAGAACATATCAATGTCTTGTAGTCGCGTCGCCATCCCGTTGGCGTGGTATGCGTAGGAGCCGACAGCATACAAGTCGAGGAGGGCGACAGCTGCAGCGGCGATCGTCGCTGTACTTCGCCATACAGCACCCTCCCTCCCGGTGAAGAGGCCAGAGGTTACGAGAGCGAGGACACAGAGGTTGAAAAGGTGCGGTGCGAGGAGGGCGGGAAGGGCATAGTAGAAGTAGCTCCGTGGCTCGTCGGCACTGCAAAACTGGCAATTTGTCAGGACATCAGGCCCATATTGAAAGTAGAGTAGTCGGGAGTCTCGGGATTCGATCTTCGTGCGGAGCAGCAGGTCAGCGGGGGTGAGGCCGTGGGGGCGGAGGGCGGAGAGGCGTGTGAAGAGCACGTCGATGGGGATCTGGAGGCGGGATTGGGTGAGGCTGAAGATGTTCTCGGGCGAGGCTAGGGGGAGCGAGGTCAGGAGAAAGGCAACGCCGGTGACAAAGAGGATCAGGAGGGCACGGGAGACGGCGCGGGGTGCAGGTCGGACGGATCTCCCATATGTTGGGGCAGCGCGGAGGGAGCGATAGTAGGTTATTGCTTTGGGGAGGAGCATAGGCCCGAAGAATATGAGGAGGGATTTGATGCTATAGATTGTTAGTAGGACGGCGTAGTTGGACTTGATGTGAGATACTTACGTCCCCCATGAAATCGCCATGTTGTGTGATTTATGGTCTCAAGCATTGAACTGCTTGTGGTCAGGGAGATAAGGTAGAGATGTGTTCGCGACGAATTGGTATTCTGCCGGTTGGCGGTGTCGAATCCAGGTAGCGCATTTTCTCTCCTATCAAAATGTCAAACACGTGCCCTCCCGCGTGGACCTCGTTCAATCTCTCTCTGAGGTGGTTATAGGCCTCTATCAGGTGTCCGAAACGCGATTTCAAATGTCCAGTCCGTTCGACTTTGACCAGTCTTAGAATATCAGCGTTCAAGAGGATGTGAGAAAGCTGGAGGACAAGACATGCATCACATGATCATCGCGAGTCTCTTGGAGCAGTATCCGGAAGATTATCTACGAGATGGCAGGGGGTCAAGTCTCAAGCCTCAAGGATGCCAAATTGTGTGCACTGTGCCAATGTCGATTGCAGAAGCGAGAAAGCAGGGGGCATCTAAATTTATCACTGAAATCCCCTCTGCGTTGTGGAGTTGGAGGAGCACCAGCGGTAGGATGTCTCACGCTCTGCTTGGAATGGAGATAGATTTATATCGTTCTTTCATTCAGTCAGAACGAGGTTATCGGCACTGTGGGGGGATTGGATGTTTCTATAAGAGAAGGGGATGATGTCGAGAGACGAGGTTATGTGATGGTGGGTAATGCCTGACATGGCAGAGTCGCACGTCCAAGTACGGTACGAGCTGTATATATGCGGTAGGTATGTATAGGTATGCGGACGTGGACATGGCTACGCAGCTCGCACTGACCGAGTTGAAGAAGCAAATGCAAATGGCAAAGGAAGCAGGATGGGAAGATGGATTAGGAGGATTGGATTGGATTGGATGGATTGCATACGTAGTCGATAATGCACCGGCTGGAAGTTGAAAGTTGGCAGATGCAACAGTTGGAGTGAGTTGGATTCGCCTACATTTATATTCCTCCGCACTTTACCCGAGACGGGCTAGCGCAACAGTGCCGAGAGCTGAGGCGCTGCATAAAAGTTATGCTGGACAGGGAAGACTTGTCGCTGGTACCTGATACCAACGACGGGATAAGTTCACAAGTTGGATTACGACAGTACGACAGTACTACAGTCTACAGAGGCACATATATATATGTGCTACAACAGCGCTACCGTTTATCCTCCAACGCCGTCGCCCCTTCGTCTATCGCCCTTCTGACGCCGTTGTGTCGATCGAGCTTTGATCAGGAACTGTGCCTGAATCATGAGACGGGGGGAGTGGAGCGTTTGGGAGACGTTTCACTCATTGCTTCAATTCTCAGCAGCCAGCCAGCCAGCGCAGACAGACCAAGGTACCGACTACGACTACAGCGATATTGAAGACATGCCGCCTCGGCCTCCACAAATCCAGCTGGCGGGCCGTCCATCGCACGACTGATCATTACCCCGTACAGAACTTAAGGTAAGGCATGCCAGTGCCACACAGATAAGTAATAAAATCAAGATAAAAATAAAATCAAGAATAAAGATAGAAATGAGAAAAACAAATCATGCGACAGTAGCAGCAGCAGCATGCATAGATACCGATCACAGTCTGGATTCACATATGATGGGCTATGATGCCGCGCAGAGACACTTGACTGGTATCTATAATTGCGATGTGATGGCCGTGCTTCTCCTTTTCATCTCTGGCGCCCCACCGGCAATGCCTGTCTCAACCCAGCGAATCAGCCATGCCGCCGTAAATCGGGCCTAAAGGCTAAATTCATGGCCTCAAACGGGTAGTCCTGGGTAATCCTGGGTGATCCTGGGTTAAATAATAAATAATTATGGATGATTTATGTGAATACCACCATCATCTGCGACCAGCCACTAGTATTTACGACTCCAATCTCCATCAGCGCCCCACTAAGCCCCTTCGGGCCGTAGCCGACAGGGGCCGCCCACGCCCGTCTCTCTCTTCCCCCGGAGCGCCCCTCTGAAGCCCCCGTCTCCTCCTTTCGCCTTTCACCCTTAACAACTCCTCGTCGTCTTGTCGTCTTCTTCCTCTTCTTCCTCCTTTCCCTCTTCTTCTTTGAAACTCTTCCTCCCTTGAAACTCTTCCTCCCTTTCGAATTGTTTCCTGCTGCTGCTTCTGCCGCATCGCCCTTGCGCTCCCTCGTTCTCTTACTTTTGCCTAATTCACCACTGTCGTTAAGGTTCCCTCTTGAAATTATCCCACTTCACCCACAGGAAGTCTCCATCATCTTTCGTGTCGCCTCCTTCCCACTCGATCAATCAACCAACAATCCATCAACCAGAGAGAAGACCAGAGGAAAGCAAAAGTTGTAAAAGGTACGCCCTCGCGTGAGACGCTCCTACGCTGCTGCAGTCCGACGTGCTGTCCCTTCTTCCCTTTCCCCCAACCACCGCGTCTTGCTTCCTGCTTTCCAACTTGACACTCCCACTCGCACACTCCATCCACAGCATCCATTTCCCACCAATCCATCATCCATAATCCCTCTCCACCGTGTGGCAGCGAATCAAGACTCTGCCACGCGCCTCGCCCAGACCTGTCGTCCGTTGCCACTCTTTTCCATCAATCCTGAGCCATTGAGCAACTGAGAGCACAGAACTGACATCCACCCTGTCACAGCATAACTCATTCCACCGCCACCATGTTCGCCCAAAACCTCCTCCTTCCCGCCCTCGCCGTCTTCGGTGTCGCGGCTGGTGAGTCTTCCACTTCTACCTCCTGTTCTGCTCTGTCCCATCTGCCATCGACCAGTCCCGACCGCGTCCACCAAATCGCGTCTCCATTGTCGGGCGGCCCGAGGAACATGGCGACAGTGCAATAGCTGATCGAATCGAAACCTTGCTAACATTCTATCCCGTCTTTCAGCCCAGTCTTCCACCGTAGCATCCATCTGCTCCCAGCCCACCGGTACCATCAGCAGCCAGGCCGATGCCCAGGCATACACTCAGTGCGAAACCGTCACTGGCAGCATCGTGGTCAGCCCAGAAGCTGGTGGCGCCATTGATATCAGCGGTCCCACCAAGGTCAACGGTGACTTGATCTGCCACAGCGCTGGAAACCTGATCACCCTCAGCAGCAGCAGTATCAAGTCCATCGGGGGCAGCTTCGACCTGTTCAACCTGACCACCCTCTCCACCCTGTCCTTCACCAACTTGACCTCGGCCACCACCATCCTCTGGAACGCTCTCCCCGCCTTGGGTGAACTGACCTTCCCTCAATTCATCTCGCACGCCACCAGCGTAACCATCGAGAACACCTTCTTGACCACCCTCGATGGTATCAACTTGCAGTCCGTTGGCTCCTTGGACATCAACAACAACCGCCGTCTCTCCAAGTTCAGCACCCAGGTTGGCAGCGTCTCGAACATCCTCAACATCGCATCCAACGGTCAGGATCTGCAGGTCGAGTTCCCTAACCTCATGTGGGCCAACAATGCCACTTTCCGCAATGTCTCGTCCGTCAGCATCCCATCGTTGGCTACCGTGAACGGATCTCTGATCTTCGACGAGAACTACTTCGACAGCCTTTCCGCTCCAAACTTGACCACGGTTGGAAACACCGCTACTGGATTTGGAAGCTTGGCCCTCGTCGCCAACTCTGCGCTCAAGAACATCACGATTCCCCACCTCAAGACCGTTGGAGGCGGAAACCAGATTGCCAACAACACCGCGTTGCAGACCATCAGCTTCCCAGCCTTGACTACTGTCGGTGGTGCGATTGACTTCTCTGGAAACTTCTCCACGTAAGTTGTCAGCTCGGCTTGTGTACATCGAAAGCTAATTGGTTTATCTAGTCCCAACCTCCCTGCCCTGACCAACGTTGCCGGAGGTTTCAATGTTCAGAGCACCAACGTCATCGATTGCACCAAGTTCCAGTCTGAGCACGGCAACATCATCCAGGGAACCTTCACCTGCGATGGAGGCAACCCTAACCCCAAGACTCTTGCCAGCGGCACCGGCACCAGCTCCGGCTCCTCGGCCACCTCGACCGCATCCGCCACTGCCAGCAAGGGCGCGGCCGTCTCCTACGGTGTCAACGAGGCAGTTGCAGGTCTGTCCATCGTCGGAGGTCTGTTGCAGATGTTGCTGTAGAGCATTGGGCCGTCGGCGTTTCTCCTTCTACAACCTTAGACCTAATCTGCCACGTTCTCCTTCTGTCTTCTTTGCAACTGCTACCACACCACGACCGTCATCCAGGCTATTGAGCGTTTTCTTCTTCCCCTTCGATAGGATCATTGATTGCAGCTGGGCGGCGGTGCACACGTGCTTCGCCCTAATTTCCCAGCATTGAAATGGACGTTTGCACATAATGGCGCAGCTGCCGCGGCGAGATTCAAGGTTTCGTTGGGCGGTGGAATTGAGTGTGGGGACTCTGGGAGAGTAGAGGCTTTTCACACGAACATGTACATAGTTATTATGGATACACACTTGCTTGCGAAAGGTTTTCCTTAATTGGTGATGTCTGGTTCAGATGACATGCGTGACCCTAGAAAAGAGGGCAGGTAGTAATAATTCTGGCATAAAGAAAATCCCTTGGCGGCGCACTTCGCATTTAGAATCCCCCATCCGTTCGTCCCCACATTGCCACCACCATAGGCCTCCCCGAGTACTTGCCCATCTCAGCACTTGGAGGAGATACTTGAGCGAGGACACACTTCAGCCCTCAAATCTCTCGACACAGTGCGGTCAGTATACAATGAAATTACTTCAACTAAATTACTTCATCTTGAAGTGAGCAAGTTGTGCACCTTGTACCGTATACGTATATATAGATATAGGGGTTTAGTGGGTATGAAACACAAGTAGGTAGATAATAGGTAGGTAAGGTAGTTAAAACATTAATCCTCTTGATTTTTTAAAGATTCTCTCTTCTTTCTCTCTCTCTCTGTCTCTCTCTCCCCTTTTTTTATTCTCTTTGATCTATTCTTGTTCATCTATCGTCTGGGACTGGGCTGGGCTGGGTGTGGGGTTATCTTATATACATGTATGTGTATGTGTATGTATGTGGAAATGGGATGGCATGGGATGGGATGGCATGGGATGGGGGATGGGGGATATAAAATAAATAAATAATGTAATGCATCACAGCTTCGCCTTCGGAGCAGCCTGCTTCAACATAGCATCTGCGACGATGCGGCGCTGGATCTTCCCCGTTGCCGTCTTGGGCATGGTGTCGGTGAAGTAGACCTGTGCGAGATGATTAATATATGATGCTTGATTTGTTTTGTTCTGTCGTAGCGTAGGGATTGATGGGAAGGAGAAGGGGGAAAAGGAGGGAGGGGGGGAACATACCTGTTTCGGCACCTTGAACTTGGCGAGTTTGTCAGCGACCCAGGTCTTCAGATCCTTGGCGTCGAGCTTCTGGCCGGGCTTCAGCACGACGGCGACGGCGACGTCCTGGCCGTACAGCTCGTCGGGGATGGCGAAGCTGACGGCTTCGGCGATGGCGGGGTGGCGCGAGATGGTGTTGTCGAGCTCGATGGGGCTGATTTTCTCCCCGCCCTTGTTGATCAGCTCCTTGATGCGGCCCGTGATGAAGACGTAGCCCTCCTTGTCGACGCGGCCCTGGTCGCCGGTGCGGAAGAAGCCATCCTTGGTGAAGGAGGACGCGTTGGCCGCCGGGTTGTTCAGGTAGCCCTTGGTGACGTTCTCGCCGCGGATGCAGATCTCGGCCTCGCTGCCCACGGGCACCTCCTTGCCGGCGTCGTCCAGGATCTTGATCTCGACGCCCTGGCCGATGCCGACGCTCGTGGGCTGGCGCTTTCCGGGCGGGAGAGGGTTCGAGGTCATCTGGTGCGCGGCTTCGGTCATGGCGTAGGCTTCGAGGACCGGCGCGTTGTACGTCTCTTCCAGCGCGTGGAAGGTGGTCGGGGAGAGTGGGGAGGAGCAGGATCTGATGAAGCGGATCTTGGGCTTGGGGTTGGGCGCGGGGTTCTTGAGGAGGATCTGGTGGATGGTGGGGACCGCCGTGTACCAATTGGCCTTGTGGGTGATGAAGTCGTCCCAGAATTCAGAGGCCGAGAACTTGGGCGGGACAATGACAGACCCGCCGGAGTAGAGGGGCGCCAAGAAGCCTGCGAGGAGGCCGTGGACGTGGAAGAGAGGCATGACGAGCATGGTGCGGTCCGCGGGCGTCAGATCATATGTGGCCTTGATGTTCTTCATGGTCCTGGTGAGGTTTCTGTGCGTCAATGGCACCGCCTTCGGTCTCCCTGTGGTCCCGCTCGTGTGGAGGACGAGCGCGATATCATCGGGTTGTGCCTTCTCGACCTTCTGGTTCCCCCTTCCCCTGAGCTTCCCCTCATCCTTGACATCGAGGACGACCTCGCGACCATTCCAATAGCACTCCGCAATCGCAGCCTTGTATTTCCGCGCAGCGCGCACCGCGGCGCCGTCCTGTTGGAACGAGCCTTTTGGCACCAGCGCAACGGCCGAGCTCAGGTCATCGATGTAGAACTCGAATTCCTCCTGCTTGTATGCCGAGTTGAGAGGGGCCGCGATGGCTCGTTGCCATGCGGCGGCCAGGAAAGCGACTATGAATTCATAGGTGTTGGGGAGCGCAATTGAGACGGCGGCCTGGGGGGTAACGCCTAGCTGTGCGAGCTTCTTCTGGAAGGATAGGACCTCAGCGGTGAGCTCTCGGTATGAGACTGTGAGAGCATTCGGCTTGCTGGGTATGATGATAGCGGTCGAATTGGCGTCTGGAGAGAACGAATTGGAGAGGGTCGTGGCAGCCATGGTGATAGAGTTTATATCTATGATAAGTCAGACGGGAGAACCAGGGGGTTAAAGAGAAAGAGGAGGGTCAGACAAACCATCTACCAATCGATTGTATAAACGCAAAGAAATCGAGAATGGGGACGACCTGGAGTGCGGAGGCGCTTCTGCGATCACGAAATGCTGCCTGAGGAGACGTCTCAGTGATCTTTCCGGCTTATCGCCGAGGGGTGAAGCCTTTATCAAACGAGCTCGTGATCTTAGCCTCACGCGTCAGGCTGTGAGTTTGGAAACGCCCGAAAGCAGCTTCAAAGTTCAGAGACTCTCCCATCCAACACACGCCCAACCATGTCGAATTCCTCAACGCCTGGTCAGCCACCACGGAGTGGCCTCTCGCTCTATGCAAATCTTCTCGACCCTACCGGCGATGCATCCATCTCGCGAGGACCAGTTGTCTTTAAGACTGCGCCAGCCGACACCCCAGAAGAAGCTTCTGCGAAGAAGCCCCAAATAGATGCTGGTAAGCTACCTAAAGCTTCCTGTCTTTTCCGGCTCCAATGGCTTCTTGAGGCATTGTGATTGCTCACGTGTGAATTGAATAGCTACTTTGCGATTTCAGCCCACGAAAAGGCCACAGCTCCCTCAGAAACACAAGGCAAAGATATCCTTCCCGAAACCTCCTCCCCCTCCCGACAATTCGAATCAGAACAGTGCTCCTACAACGTCGGCTTCGAACACGGCCAGACCCCCCATAAAAAGTACTCTGGCGGATTGGACTGCAACAGCAGATGACGATGATGTGAATGGGTTCTATGGAGGTGAGAAAAGACAGAGGGGCGGAAGAAAGCGACGCAAGAAGAATAGGGAGGAACATGTCGTTGCGCAGGACTGGGATGATATTTATGATCCCACGCGACCAAATAACTATGAGGAATACAGGCTCAGCGAGGAGAAGATTCGGGAAGTCAGGGAGTGGAAGGACAGGCTCTATGCGCATCGGAAGGCCCGAAGAGCTAGCAGTGATATGGACAGTGATGAAGAGGACAGGAGTAAGTCCCTTGAAATCCATGCTCTATGGAGTATGCTGACGGACTGCAGACCGATTCGTGCCACCTTCGAATTACTCCTTCGCACCTCCACCTATAGACTCTCCACCCAAAAAACCAGTTCCCGACGAGAACAATGATTCTGATCCATACAGTCCCACACTTACGATTAGCAAGCCACCACCACCACCGCCTCCACCAGAGAATCTCCCTCCTCCAGTCATCCCTCCTGAGCCTTTACCCGCGGGTTCAATATCCCGAGCACCAGTGCGGTATAACTTACCGCCAGCACCAAGTGAGATCCCTAGCTCTGAAGCTGAGTTAGAGAAGGCATTGGCAGCGGAACCAGAAGACGAAGATGGTCAGCAAACTGAAGATGCACCGAGATCACTCCGACCAGGACAGAAAGGATTTGCCGAACGTCTCATGTCGAAATATGGATGGAGTAAAGGTTCGGGACTGGGCGCTGATGGTTCGGGAATTGTAAATCCACTACGGGTACAAATTGAAAAGCGGAAGAAGAAATCCGATGCCGAGGGTGGCGGGTTCAGGGACGCTGGTGGGAGGGGCAAAATCATTGGCGGCAAGAAGAATAATCCTGAGAAAGATTCGGAATTTGGGAAGTTCGGACCGATGTCTGAGGTTATTGTTCTTCGAGGTATGGTCGACGGTATGAACCTAGACGAGGAGGTAGAGGGTTCTGGGGATGGAGGCTTGATGCAGGAAATAGGAGACGAATGCGCGGAAAAGGTATGCGAAACTGTGAATTGTCAGAGTGTCAGCTAACAGGTGGTCCAGTATGGCCGGGTTGAGCGCGTTTACATCGACCGACATGGCACTGCTCCAAAGGTATTCGTCAAATTTACAAGCCAGCTGTCTGCTCTGAGAGTAAGTTGATCCCGCAAGATGGTTATGGAAAACTGCTGACAGACCTGAGGCTGTCAATGCACTCGAAGGACGAATATTCAATGGGAACACTATCGCCGCTCTATTCTATGATGCCGAGAAGTTTGAGCAGGGTGTTTACGAGTAGGGAATCCCCGGGGACACTATTTGAGAAGTAACTTGTACACAAAAGGACCCTAACAACTCGATGTATTTTGGTCTGAGGTCTGCAGAACAAGCTGTGACTCTAACGCTACAACGGTCTATCTTCCTAGATTTCCTTGTTGGTGCTTCGTTCTTCAATTTCCCCTGTTGCCGGCAGATACTGTCAAAAGCCTATGTCATCCCTAAGATACTCCTCCTCGTTCCCTCCCGATGTTATCCCACCTTCTCCATCATCCTACAGTTGATTAGTTGCCCATGTCATAGCCTCCTCACATCTCTCTTCAGTTCCAATCCCTTCAGAAAGATACATTATAAGCTATCTTAATCAGTCTTTTGGGTTTTAGAATTGAGATGAATTGACCGACCCGCTGGATACGCTTTCAGCTACAACCATTGGTCGTTTAAATCTCAAGTGGATGGTGGAAAAATCAAAGTTCAAGTTCTCACTCAAAAGATAACTATTGACCCCCCTCCGTTCAAAAGCGCCCGCCAACGAGCCTATCGAATCCAGAATACTCAAAAACATACCCAACTCTTTGATTATCCCTCGAACGCATCCCTAATTCTCTACCCAGTAAAAGATCTGGCCAAGAACCGGCGGGATCCAGCAAGCGACGAGCATAGCATTACCTCTGGGCTTTCTCAGGCATCAAGCATGCCCGCGTCTATAAAATATCAGGATCGAAGATGCGTAGAGGACGATGGATGGGCTGTGGCGAAGAAAACAGCAAGGGGGGAGTTATCTATGTTGGTATCATTTGACAAGACAGTAGTGGTGGTCCAGTGACATGGAAGAGGCTACCTACCTATCTACCTACCCATCTTATACCAGCATCAATATAAGTTCTGAATTGGGCATACATATTCGGCGAATCAAGAAGTTCCCTTGACGTATGCCTCCCGAAATGATGTATCTTCCTAGTCTCTCGTTATGAATTCAAGCCAGTTCGTGTATTCCAAGCCTCTTACTACTCCAACGAAAAGTCCAAAGTTGAGGAGGGGAACTGAATCAACGATGTATAGATGCACAGTTCTATCTATATACGAAACCATCACTGAACAAAGAGGCCAAAGCGTAGCAAACAAGTACGTTCCGAGCGACAGTGAAAAAATAGTAGCGGCTGGATACCGTTATCCTTTTCCGAAGGGTTTCACAAGGAGAAGAACTTCTGAGGATGAACGACCGTAGAGCTCATGAGATATCTCATCATCACCTTGAGAAACGCTGGGCGAGCGCCGAGATTTGGCTCTCTCTAAGAAGAGGGCCGATGTTTTTGATAGATAGATAACAGTGAGAGAAGAAAATGGATGGATGGGATGGATTAGAGATGGAGTTATGAAATTCCTATAGATAAAAATTAAAAATAAAAGATCGTGTACTCCTTTACAAATAAAAGAAATACCAGAATCGACTCAGCTAACCACAAATACAACACCTCCGTCAAATCCAAGAACGCAACCAACAGAAGGCTCGCTTGAAAGAGTATTTGCGGGAGAGAAAGCGAAAACTCACAAGTTCTTCAAGAACCCATGAAATATCCAACCCCCAAAAATTTCAAAATCCAAAAAAGGGAGAAGAAGAGAATTTACATACACTCTTCTTCTTTCAAATGAATGAATTGATATCAGGTCGTACCCGGGCTCGAACCGGGGACTCGGGAAGTTGTTTTGAACTATCTTGGTTCAAGTCAAAATCCCACGTGCTAACCGCTACACTATACAACCTTGACACGCCACCTCTCAAAAGCAGCCTAAAAACACAGCATCGGGCCCGAAAACAAAAGACCATTTCAAAAAAAAAGAAAAGTCCACAAAATATTTGAACTTTTTTTGGAGATGGACTTGATGACGGAATAGAGGTCGTACCCGGGCTCGAACCGGGGACTCGGG
The DNA here is from genome assembly GCF_003019875.1 of Amorphotheca resinae ATCC 22711. NCBI lineage: Eukaryota > Fungi > Ascomycota > Leotiomycetes > Helotiales > Amorphothecaceae > Amorphotheca > Amorphotheca resinae. The sequence goes on from NW_020194471.1 coordinate 328,904, forward strand.
AAGTTGTTTTTGACCTGCGTCAAAGTCAAAATCCCACGTGCTAACCGCTACACTATACAACCGTAACCAAATTGCTTGTGGGCAAATCTCGCTTTGAAAAATATAAGAGATGACTATAGGATGAGCCTTGCAGCATACACCCCCCTATAAATTTTACGAGTTAGTAAGAGGAGTCTTCTTATTTTTGTAGTAGGGAATGTACCTAGTTAAAGTACTACAAGACGAAATGGGGTATCTCGATTTACTGTATACAAAAAATACTTAGAACCATGGCTCTGAGTAAAGGGGAACTCGTGGTCCACCAAGTTCTACTTCCCATTCACACAAATCCAACAGCTCATGAGGAAAGAGCCCAAAATGCAACTTCATACACTCCCCCCACGCCACCCTCTCCTCCGCAAACTGCTCCTCCCCCAATAACTCGCAGAATTCCCAGATATGCGGGATTCTCCGCCAGTTCTCGACCGGGCTGCCGACGCGCGGACGCCAGGTCTCCAAGAACCGCCGCAGCTCATCGAGAGCGTCGAGCGTCGGGCCGAGGAAGCCAGAGCGTAGGGTCCCGCGGAGGAGGAGCAGCGTCTCTTCGTCGGTGCGCACTGTTCGCGAGAGGAGATCGGGACCGCCGCCGTTGAGGTAGGCTGCGAGGTTCAGCTGCAGGAAGTGGTTGCACCAGCGCCAGAGCGAGAAGCCGTAGAGCGTGGCGAGGCGGTGGTAGCGTGCTCGTCGGGCATCGTTGTTGTTATTATGGATAATCTTGATACCGGCATCCTCGTCGGTGGCTTCCCCATCCTCGGTACCCTCGTCGCTTCCAATCATCCGGATTCGCTCCACGGGTCCTCCGTCCAAGAATTCTAGCCGACTTTGAGAGATGGGCATAGTGGACCTAGATGAAGGGCCGGCTGTTCCGTCCCAGTTGGAATAGTTTTGTTGCGGCTGGGCATTTAAAATGGCTTCTACTTCAGAAAACTGGCCCGCAAAAGCGAGGTCGTGATCCCGATCATGGCGAAGCTGTTGCAACGTAGATTCAGTACTTGGATTAAAGGGTGTCGCGGGCCGAGACGAGGTGAGCTCGGATGGCTCTGCTGTAATAGAGGATCCATCCTGGGGACTCTCACGGCCGGGCTCGGTAGATCCATTCCTAATGGTCGTCTCAGGGAGTGTGTCGCTCTCGTCGTCGAAGTCATGGTCGTAATCAGAATCTGGATCGTGTGGGTCATATGGATAATATGGACCATATGGATCAAGATAGTAGGAAGAAAAATGTCCTGGCCCAACTATGGCAGCGTAAAAGGGCGGTGGTCCCCCCGGGGTGCTGCTTTGACTTTCATCGGATTCTGTAGTCGTATTATGTTGTTGCGAGTTGGCCAAGGCCGAACTTGATGACTCCCCCGGAGTCTCAGAAGGGAAATCAAACACAGGTAAACCCATAACTACTGGAGAACTGATGGATTCGCGAGGGACAAAGCAAGTTGTGATTATAGACACGATGGGATGCAAGAAGGGCCCAGAAGAAAAGGGTATAAATGCTGAGAAAAGTCTGCTAAAGAGGACTGGAACTTATCATGAGTAGGGTTCTTAACCAAACGCTTATTTATTTAAATTATATGGTACAAAGATCCTTCGAACAGTGGTTCGCGGACCCTGAAGAGATATTCCGAACCATGAGACACTGGAAAATGGATTCTTGATCTCAGCGTTTCTAGGCCCAAGAGTGAATAAGGTGCGAGCCAAGGAGGCTCTAACATAGGGCCCTTCAGTAACAGGTTCTTATTGAGACGGTTTTCCCCGTACCGAGGGAGAGAAAGTTGGTACAGACCCTCAAGGTGGTCAACGGCACGCATGTCCCTTTCTCTTTCCCAACACTGGTTCCCAATCCAAGTACGGAAAGAGACGCACAGAAGTCTCGCTACTGGGACCCAAAACCAGTGAGGAAAAGAGGAAAGATATCAAAACGGGAGAGCCAGTTGAGCCGCAATTAGTGTGCGACATCTGCTACAAACGCTGGTTTGCCTAATGGCGAGACGGAAAGACGGAGGCTATCAACCCAAGTCTACCCATACTCAGCTCTCTAGCCTGTGGTGAACATGGTGAACACTAGCTCGAACTGAAAGGGAGATAAGAAGGAAGTCTCTCAAGTTGCTCCTCGTCATCGTCGTCGTTGTCGACGGCCCCGCATTAACCATTCTCCGAGTTCTTCTCAAGCGCTGCAACAACAGCACCTTTTTGCTAAACCGTAAGAACCGCATTACTAAACCTTGGCGCAGGGGTATAAGCCGGGTTAATAACCTGCTTCCCTGTCAGGACCCCTTTCTCGTTATCATCCATCATCTCCTTGCAAGAGAAACAGAGAGACAAGAATCTTTTGTTGCACATCGTCTAGCGTCGCTGCGCCGCTCTTCTCATCCAAAGATAGTCAAGTCGTGGCCCGACCTAACCAGCGTAGGGAACTGAGCGCCGCGCGGAGACACTCTAGGCTCTCCCATCCCAAGACATCAAGGGAGAGAAGACCCGCCGTCACGAGAGGCTCGTCCCGACGTACGCGTACGCACGAAGAAAAGCCACCGCCTCTTATCTAAGTGGCTACCTTACCTTACCTTATTTCCTACCTACCTACATACAGGTAGCTTACTTACTTAGCTGGGCACAAATCATAGGTGTCCGATCATGATAGGTAGATCTCTCGCTCTCTCTTCCTTCCTTTGTTCAGAGAACCTGTCACGTCTTGGGATTTCGGGAGCTAGATGCTTGGACATGCCACGTTCTCAAAAGGCTTCAGGAGTACGCCTTTCCTGATCACGCCAAACGCCCGTGGATTAGGCCATGTTGATGACGATGATGTAGAATGTCAGATCATGGCTTTCTGGAAGATCGGTCTAGAAGCCTACCTAGTCTTTCCACGCTTAGAAATAGTGGAGAGTCGCTCGTAGACCTAGAGGTGGTTAACACTGACGGGTTAATGGAGATACAGTAGCTGGCTGCGGCTGGAACTGGGGAGCGTGGATGGATGGGAAAGTTGGATATATGTTTCCCATCTCAGCGGTCTGATCTCCACCGCCTCTTCACAGAAACGCGGGGGGGAATGAGCGAGAGCTTAATTTTGAGGCAATAGATATTATATTTTGATACAATCAATCAAACCGCCCAACGCACCACACACTATGCTCCCTCAATCCAACTTCATGCAATACACCCGCACCAAAAGGTGATAATGTCTAACGCCGTCCAATGTATAAAACTTATCTTCCATTGCGAAGACCTAAGCGCCAGAGAAGATGGAGTAATTCCGATGCCGCCTCCATTTTGCCTCGTACAATTTTTAGGAATAATGCATCCGCGGTCCGTTCCCGTACAAGAGTTCGTAAGACTAATAATAACCTCGCATGCACCAATCCTGCGATCCGCGTATGCTAGAATGAGAGCTTCTTGATATCTTTCCTTGACAAAAAGTACCCCCAACGCCTTGCAATGCTAGTAATCCAAAACGCTCAAGATGAAGTGGTTGGGAATTCCGTCGCGGGGCTGGTGGTGGATCCAGCACAATCCTCCGAACTGCGTCGTAGGCTCAAGACCCTGTACAATAACCCTTTTCTCTTCACATCAGGACGTTTGCACTGGGCTCCATGTAAGCCGCTCTGGAAGCGGGGGCCCATCGTCCTGCCTCCACTCGGCCACCGTCTAGTTAGATCCCGCTCCCGGGCAATGCGATTTTCAAGGCTCGCTCGGCGGTCCAGTTCTTCTTCCCAACCATAGATGTCGGAGCAGTTCGTTGTAGCCGAGTAGGTGCTTGCCAAGCTTGACGTCATGCTTGCGGCTGAGCTCGCAACGCTGGTGTCGATGGTCAAAGCACCGTGGCTGTACCGATCATCGATGAGAGTGGTAGTGGTTGCCAGACTAGATTTCGATTCTTGGGCGAGGGAATTCGCTGGGACCCAAGCTACCCTGTTGCGTTGGACATCGAAATCCATCAAGCCGCTATCCATCGCCGTATCAACAGAACAGTTATCATCCACGGGCATAGAAGTGATTGCAATTTGATTTTCGGGAGCCTTTTCGGATATGTAGAATGCAGGAACTTGCGTTCCCCTTGACGTTCTGACGGGTTCCGTCCCCTTCATCTCATCATTCTCCGCCGTGGAGGTAGATCTTTTCGCGGTCACGTCTTTCCTCTTGATTCCTTCTTCCGTTCTCCCTATTCGCGGTGATTTCTCGCTGCGAGGAAGATTAATATGGCTCCTACATGAACGTGTTGATTTTAACGATGATGCGAGGGAAGTGCGACGATAACTTGGGATATCAACAGGGGAGCCAGGATGAGCTTCCAGTACTGGTGAGGGCCCACTGTCACTAAGTTTCAAAGTGGTCCCACCATGAACCAAAGGTGTCGCCGGTGTTGTTTTGGGACCCCTTCGATGAGTTGTTGCAACTCCAACTGCGGAGTCTTCCATAGGTCCGATAACAGGAATAGGGATAATAGAAAAGGATTCATTCGGTGACGACGTGACCTGTTGCCCTCATAATTCACTGCTACCGCTATCATCGCTGCCCCCTCTCCCCATTGGATGGTGTGAACCACTCGTGCTTGCTCCAGACCGACTCTTCTTCCAGCCTAGCTTGGCACTCATCTTCCTCCAGCTGCTGCCTTCATGTCGGACAGGACGCTGACTAGATGCATGGGATGGGCCCTCGAAACCGATGTTGGAGGTCGGGGGAGTATTAGGAGGTGTCATTGGTTCTAGAGCAGAGCCAGATGGTGAGGGTGAGTCAGTGCTGTCATCCGTCATGCTATCAACCGCATCTGCTGATGTGATAGATGAGGCAGATATCAAGGCAGAGAGCCGGGAGGGTCCAGGACGCCCTGCAGTAGTGGTCAGGTGATGTTGCGTAAAATCATTCCCACCCATGGGCGGACTGCCTTCCCTTTGAGCGCGAGATCGAGAACGTGACAGGGCCCTGTCGTCCAATGGAGCAGCCATGTGCAAGTCGGTCATGGATTCGTCGGAACCCCATAGGCTCAGTGATTCCGCAGGCCGTGTGGGAGTGACGGAATTCAGGAATGGGACAAGAACCGATTCATCCATAAGCTCGTAGATGATCTTGACGGCCGGCTCCAGCTCTACAGGGTCCGGTGCAGCATATGTAGAAGGAAGGGACAATAGCCGGTCTCGAACGTCGGAAGGTAAATTGACCTCTCTCGGTCCGTTGGGTGTGATGTAGGCGTCTAATAATTTCTGCCATAACATACGCACATATTCCAAATCCCGGGTCTCATTGTGAGAAGCCCGATCGACCATGGTGTTATAATGTTGGGCGTATCTCTGGGCGTCTATGGTAAATTCCAGTGTTTCCAGGCAGTGGTTCTGTGAGAGGTATGCCATGAAGGCACTGAGCGTCCATGGCGGTGGTGCTGTATTCGCCAGTACTTCGTGCAGGGTCGGGCGTCGAGGACAGTATGGACCTGCGGTTATAGATAGACTGGGTGGCCTTGAAGGCACAAGATCTCCTGAAGACATGAATCCTTCGTCGTCTGCGTCCCAATCCGACAAGACGGACGAGCAACGCGGTGATGTTTCTCTAGATGGTTTTTTAGGATGTAGTGCGGGCGATTTTCGCTGTTTCGACCTTCGCATCGCGCTCCCAAGGATATCTTTCATAAGGGCTGTTCGTTTGACCCCGTCACAACCGGTGATATCAACTCTCCCAGCTTACTCGTAATCCCCCCTCGCAATTCCACCCGCAACTGAGAGCTCCTGGCAGGAGCAACCCTTTTGTATGATTATCTGTAGAACCACAACGACCAAAATGCTATCCTGTCGAATGCATTGATCGAGGGGCCGACGAATTGTTCAGGAGCGTTGTCGAAAGTAAGACACCTGTCCCTGTTTGCTTCAGACGTACAAGACCCCACCGTTGGACGCGTGTAGAAATAAAGAATATCGTAACGTCGTGGTCTGCGGATATCCGTGATATGCCGAGGAGACACAAAGAAAACACCCAATCTGTCTGCTCTAAGCGTGGACACGAAGCGGGTAGCGACAGAAGGTGATGTGTGTTGAAATGCTTCTGGACCTGCGTCTCCGAGTCTCGGGTACGTGAGGGTCAGATCCAATGGGTAGTCTTTGCGGAAGGCTGAACGATTCGCAGACAGGTCAGGGTCTTAGGATTGGATGTCGGCGAAATAAGAGTGCGACCTTCCAGATAGAGACCAGGCTGAGGAACGGCGGACAGAGGGCTAGATCTCACACAAAGAACGACAGCGATCTGGATGAACTCAGGGGGGGGGTATCGTGAGAAAAGAAAGGAAAGAAGCGTCCGTCGAAAAAGAAGCTCTAGGGGTGTATAGAGCGACGGCAGGCTGTGGGCTCCAAGCAATCGGGGGGGCAGCACACGGTCCACGACTGTGGCGGAGGTCGGCGGCGAGTGCAGCAGGCAGTGCCACGCTCCTCTCCCAAAAAAGCCACTCCCGAGACGACCACACACACCCCGGACTGCATCGCATCGCATCGCCTTCCCCCCCCCCCCTCACCTCGCTTTCCAACGTCGACAAAGAACGACGAGACGAGCCTCTTCTTCCTCCTCCGTCAACATCTCACCAACTCCCCATCTCCACCCCGCCCTTTCCCCTTCCCTGCGGACGACGAAGGAGGAGGAGTCGAGTCCGTATTACTAGGGCAGAAGATGGAAAGGTCGCGAGTCAGAAAAGCTCCGCAGCGACGGCCAAGGACCGCACAAGGTCGATGATCGGTGATCGGTACTAGTAGTAGTGGCCAGGGAGGTGGCCCTACTAGAAAGGGAGCAGCTTATAGAGTTACCTTATATCATTGCAGCTCGACGATGCGGGCGACGACGAGGAGAACGAAAGACGGGCAGCCCTGGAAGACGTGGAAGAGCTGGGCGACATGGGCGACATGGGCGACATGGGAGAACCTGGTCCTCTGGGCGCTCGGCGCTGTGAGAGGCCACGGGCAACACGCTAGAATGGCTCTAGAAGAAGAGGTACGGAAAGTCTTCCATGATTCCATCATCCAGCTTCTCTTCTAAGTTCTCCCCGTCCACTCAGGCCCACCGTCCCATCCACCGTCCAATCCACCGTCCACCGTCCACCGTCCATCCAGGCCCATCCTCCAAATGCCCGCCCCTTTGCGACTTTACTCATCGCTGACCCCGTCCTGCCGCCAATGAGCATCGACGCCCACGAGGCCAGCTCCCAGCGGCTTGACGCTGGCTCCAGCCTCTAGTCTTCCACTCTCCAATCTCCAATCGCCAATCTCCAGTCTCCCGAGTCCCAATCTTCCTCCCCGTACGGACTCTGCGGACTCTACTACTGTCCCTCTGTGGGTGGTGCCCAGCGATCTGCGGCTGTAGGGATGATGCAGCACTGCAGGCCTTTCTGCTCTCCCCCATCCCCTCCCCTCCCCTCCCCTCCCCCCTCCCTGTTGTGACAACGGCGGCGTTAGGGAACTTACGCAGGCCTCTAAGAGTCTAAGAATCCCAGTCCTCCGTAGGCAATCGCATGCCCTTCGAAACCCACTACGATTGACGACGACTAGGATGCGCCCGGCCTTACAACATCAGAACGGAATGGCGTTTCTCGGCAAGACGAACGTCCTCCCATATCCCAGTCACGTTGCAAGAGAGATTGGCTGAGTCCTTCTGCACCGAGTACAGAGGACAGTACCTCCCGGTACATACGAGCTGGTACCATTCCTGAAGGATCCAAAGTACCATCTCGCCTCTCCAACGTTACTTGTGGACGGGTGGAGTGTCTAGAGAAAAAAATCCCAAATAATAACCAACCCTGGAACCAGAAAGAAAATTCATCGGTCGGGACTCCAGATGCGAAGAAAGAGTGCACACAGTCACAGTGTTGCAATATCTCGAGATCGGAGCTCCATATTGCTACTGTTAGTCCTGTGCCGTACAGACAGAGTACGCGCTCAACACCACAGACAGGGTTGATGTGCTGAGTAGCCATGGGCCCATGGCCTCATTATTCCAAACCTTGATTGTCCCAGGAGGAAAAAGGTTATCGATAGCTCTGGTGATCTTCAGACAGACATCCCCTCTCGACCTAGTACATACCCTCCTCTATCATCTGCCGTCACCGCCTGCTCCTGGGATCTTGTCTACTTCAAGTGCCGACCGTATCGAAAGCTTCACCATGATTGGTACTCTGTTAAAAGAATCCAATTTAAATCTCCACCTCAATTATCTACGGAGGGGACGCTGTATACCGAGCACATAGCATACCACACGGCACTGGAAAGAAAGTTATTAATTTAATTTGCCGGTCTCACCGCGGAGCGCCAGAAGCCAATAAGTATTATCGCTGATCCCGATGCGCGACATTTATCCCCAAATACTCGCAATCTGGCTCACAGTCTGGCCTCCTATCACACGGCCTCCTCCTCCTACTGCTACTCTATGTATGTATGTATGTATGTATGTACACAGCACTGGACCAGTCACGAGCTACGCCAATGTTAGAAAGTGCCGCTTACGGAGCGAGTTCTTATGAAATCATCATGTCATACCTATGTACTTGTCAACCCATACCAGCAAAGAGTAACCTGCAAGAGCGAGTGTACCATCATGGACCCCGAGTTAGCCCGCGTGCCGACTACTTGGTACCTGGCGGCTGGTCGTCATCAACGCACCGTCAGAGCATCATCATGGACATGGATCCATCTACTTGCTCCAGAGTATACTTGGCTGGCTGTTATCCTCACAGGGCACTCGCCGATCGCTCGCGTCGCTCAAGTTTTCAACACCCCCCTCCCCCCTTTACGCTCGTGGGTCGGGGCACATGCTCTCCTCTCTACCCGAAACACGTTCAGAGCTTCTCGTCATTCCATTCGTCTTCGAGTTGCATCTTTATCTGCAAAGTGCATGCCGTTGAGATCCGCGCTCCAATGGGAGCCCTACCCAGGCTTACCCTACGGAGGAAATCCCTTGCCGGCCTTCCCGCCGCCTACTCCGTAGTTAGGTAGGACTTGGCCGATAAGTAGAAGTCACGATGAATGCAAGATCAATCGAACGACAAGCATCTCGGGCCACTGTCTCTCCCATAGGCCACGGGCCCCTCTCAACCCCGGTTTCCCCAAAGCCTGCCAATAGAAAGACCAAGATATCTCCGACCGAGGTTGTATTACTAGACGGAAGATTCGCCTCAATCTAGTATGTGATATCCAAGATAAGGCTTTCGAAGAAGCCCTAGAATCAGCGTGCTAAAGGGCATGGACCGCGATAATTCGGTGAGTAATCAAACGATACAGCGAGTAGGACGACGAGGGTGACTACTCCGTCCTTCGGGGCTGAGCGGCAAAACCAAGAGGCCGCCCCCCCTGGGTTGCGTCCCACAGGGCCAGGATCACGGGCATGCTACTGTACCTCTGTACTGCCATCCAGGATTCCAGGGGGGTCCGGGTATGGAGCGCGCTAGAAGCTCTTTCTCGAATTCTTCGCCGTCTGGCGCCCTTCTAGAGTGTTTCCTGTTCGGTTTTGTGGAGACGCTATCATCGCTATCATCGCTCACGCCGCAACACCGCATACCATTATGTCAGATATCGGGCGAGTAGTCCCTTGAGAATCGTCCATCAAGCGCTTCGGCGCATCGCCGGCCGCAAAAGTCAATCTGAATCTGAAAGGCTGTTCCTGGTCCTTCCCCATGGAAGAGGCGGCGGAAGACAAAAGAAGGTTTAGCAAGGTAATTAATCCACAACCCACAACCCACAGCCCACAGCCTACAGGGGAACCAGAACACAGAACAAGGAACACGTGCCCAGACTCGCCTTGCATGCAAAAAGGAAGGAGGCGACTTGTTATTATGACACATAAGAGCTGAACATGTAGCCATCTGCGAAGCAAGTTCGTAACTATGTACGTAAGGGCTGGCGTCGTACTAGAGAACATGACAGGCAGGTACTATTTTCTTGAATTTTCATCGTGCGACAAAATGCGATGAAGAGTTTTTTCGCCCTTGAACGCCGATGGAAACCGGCCTCCACCGCTCTATTCTCTGCTCTTTGTTTTGTTGTACCTTGTGAGGCGCTTTTTCACAGACCTATTTTTACATTTCCCTGAGGCGGCTTTGTGGCGGTCTCTTCAGAGGCTCCGCTCACGTACGTCGTGCGGAGTCGTTCACTACTGCATCACTTGATCTTTGACAACCTCGTATACACTGTGGACCGCTCCTTTCGAGGGAAGCCGAGAATTGAATCTAAGGTGGCAATATGTACTGTGGAAAATTTTTCAGTTGTTGAAGGGGTTGAGCTGGGGAGAGAGGGAGCACAGCAATGCTCAGAATGACAATGATTGATGCATCCTTGGGGTTGGGTGTTCCTGATGTCAGTAAACAGCGTGGGTATTGTATATAACTCAAGTCAGCGGCAAAGTCTCAATCTCTCGGGGCGGTGTTCTAGTGTAAAGACATAGAATAACGCAGCAAGAGAATTACTTCTATAGTATGTCTCCTTTGTCGCCCTCCTATGACCCCCCCTCCTCGTCATCTTCGTCGGGCGTGCTCTAGAGATCGAAGATGCATGATGCTTTGCAGCTACTTTCTTGACCTGGGGTATCAAGAGAACTGAAACCAAACTCCTGTGAGGGATGTGACCTAAGAAATGCATAATGCAATTGAATCGAGAAAAAAGCTTGGAACTTGTCAATAGACTTTGAGAGTTTGATTTAGGACCGAGCGTGCTGGCTCGAGATAACCACGGAGATAGGTAATCAACGACACACAACAACTAGAGTTTGATGTACCTAATCAATTTTCCTAATCATAATCCCCCTAATCATCTCTCGTTGCTCTTATTTCTGGGGAGAGTGTGAGTTCAAGAGTTCAGGAGGTTGGGAAGATGTTGGCGAGGATCACGTGTAGCTCGATTCCAACCTCACCTCCTTTGACGCATCCTCATCCTCGAAATACCTACGGGACCTAGCACCCGGACTTGTATGAAAGGGGCTTCGAAATAATTCCTTCGAACAACCTTTTCATATGTTCGATGGTAAGTAGCCATCTCACAAATATGTACCCGTCGATCACAGTGCTGTCTTCCCAGTCAAACACGTCAATGGACAATTGGCAATGCTTTCGACCTGTCAGGTCATGCAGTGCTGTGTGGGCATGTGGTTCAAATCAAAGGGCCCTTTTATATAATCTACATCTCCTTTTTGGTTTGGTATTTGGGTTGTCTCCGCGAGGTGATGATCAGAAGAGCCATTGACGAAAGGGAGCATTGATGTCGACAATGATCGGCCACATCGGGGAGGGGAAGAGAAACACGACGCTCTCTAGCTATGATTCCACGGAATCTACCATCACTCGCAAGAATATGGCTTCTTCCTTCTCCATGATGAAATATGAAAGTCTGTATGCTGGAGTCACAGCAAAGTTTAAGTGTAGTTGCACTTTCCCTGTCACTGTTTGCAACAGCTTACCTCCTACTCAAGTTGAGCAGCTCGTGTCCTCCAAAACGCATCCTTTGTAAGAAATTAAGGCCGTGGATTGTTTCTTTGCCCGTATTTGGGTTCCCATTACCGTTATCGTTTCCATTTTCATATGTCCTATACCGCCTTGTCACAATGAGTTCAAAAGGTTGTTGTATGAGCCGCAAACCCCCTTCTCCAGATGGCCTCGCTCCGCGACATGTACCGGCACGATTCCCACAAGGATCAGCACCAACGCCTCCCAGAGGCCGTCAAATTCCTCTTCAGTACTTCTTATCACTGAGTTCGGATTCGCCCCTCTCGAAGCAAGAAGATATAGCTGAACTCCAGGCAATTTTTGAGGACGACAAGTCGTCGACCGAAGGCGGACAAAATTGTGTCAGGGCTAAGAAAAGTTCGAGTACTATTACATCTGTTAAGAATAGGCTCAAGAAACATCTTTCAAGGGAATTGAGATCTAAACGCCACTCAAAGTCCAGTATCGGGACCTCCGATGACAGTGAGCGGAGAGCCGAGCTTCGTCGATTCCGACAAAAGAGGATACAGGAGGAGTTGAGTAACGAGGGTGTTTATGATTCCGATGCCAAATCACTGTCGTCGATGGCAGGCGTGTTTACCTATGCCGACAAAGACAACCAAACTATATGGATTTCTGGAGGCCATTCTCCTCTTCCCGCATTGGTCTCCGCCAAGCTACCAATTTCAGACTTACCTCTTCCATTACCATCTCGGGCTTCGCCATCGGGAAAAGTGTAAGTTAACAATCGATTGAGCCACCTTAGTAACAGAGACAAGTGAAGCTAAAGGCACACAGAAACAAAGCACAATTTGAAGCACCATTCAACGGGGCAGTAACCCAGACACCAAGATCCCGATCGGGACGTGATCTCTCCGAGCCCATCAATACTGCGGTCGGTCCAAATACAACACGTTCGCGACGATATAGTTCACCAGATCCCGCATCGCGTGGAATAGAAATCAATGAGCCAAAGGTATCCCGGCACACAAGAGGACGAAGCTCGATTCCTCCAACTCCAGCTGCCCCGACCCTGCGACCTCGACATCTGCCAAGTATCCTCGTCAAATCTTCCTGGCGGCTATCTTTTGCCTCAGAGAATCGAGGCGTTCACCTTCGAAACTTGAGCCTGGGAGAAAGCTCTACTGTCCCTTTGAGCGGAGACAAGTCAGATGCGGGTTCTCAAACCATAGATAGGTGGCTACATAGCCAGGGTCTTCGATCACCATCTGAAGCTATTACGTGTTCAGAGGACAACGCGAATATAGAATCCTTAGCTTCTCTTTCTCAGACCTGTACTACAAGAGATGATTTCGGAGGCGTTGACGGCCCCGAGGAATCAAGAAGCGCCGTTCATCTACATGAGATGAGAGTATCTCAGCGTCTAGCACCAGAAGACATCCGGAGTTCTTCTTCCTCGCCAGAATCGTCAAGTCTGGAAGGCCAATCTCATTATTATGACTTTTCTAGTACTAGTCTGGAAGGTCAGTCTCATTATCATGACTTCTCCAGTACTAGTGAAACCTCGAAAGCCATTCAGAATACCTACGGTCCTTCCCGACCGACACAAAAGACTTCAGATTCTACACGTCTGAGTGAATGCATTCCTGAATCTTGGGGCAAGATCGTGCAAGATGGAACCTCATCTTTCTATCCATCTGCTGGCAATAGCATCCAGCCTTCGCCAGAAAGCTCCCATTTCAACTTGCTCCCTCTTGTGACAAGCAGCAAGACTGAACTTGATTCAATAGAGCAAGCGAGTGAGTGGCATTCTCTCCATCATGCGGGAAGCTGAGCTAACGGGCGCCCCAACCTACAGATATAGAAATATCACAGACCTCAGCCAGCCCAAGGCCTATACCCTTCAGTATCCCAGCCGTTAATCAAAGTATCCCTTTGATAAAGTGTCATAGCCCTTCCCCCATTGGCACTGTCTCATCGATCGCTGTCTCTGAGACTGCATCATTTCGCGAGAGGGAGGCAGAGCTTAAGACCTTGCAATCACGTTTCCCAGAAGCAGAAGCATATTGTATCCCAAGCACGCCGATTTCTAGTAAGCCTCGGGAGGAATTCAACTTTAAGCCCTCCCCAGCCAAATCATCTTCCCCGAGCAGATTTTCGGCTCTTGCAAGACTCGCTAGACTTGGAGCCAGAAGCTACGATGGTCCTATGGAGAAAATGCTTGGTGTTCCATTACCGCCTTCGCCAGTGGCAGTATCCCCTTATTCGAAGAATGGACATAGTCCTGGCGCTATGAACCCTCTGGTTGATGATGAGGCTGCTAGAGCATGGGGAAAAGCGATTTATATGAACAATCAGTCCAATGACAAGGACATCTCACGTAGTTTGACGCTTCCAGCCTTGCTGAAAAGAGTTGGGAGTTACAACAGCAGGAGTAAAAGCCATCCCAGCGGTGACTTGAAAGCGAAGGGTAGGGAACCGAGTTTGTTTAAAAATGGCGACGAATTCGGTGATGATAGCCCTACGTCTTATAAGAACATGATGGCAAAGAAGGAGGAAGTCTTGGAAGACTGGGAACGAGAATTGCAGAAGTGTGCGCAAAATGCGAAGGCTAAAAGTAGGATTATCGTCAAAAACGCCAAATGCGGCCCTGACAGGAGATTTCCAGCATCTTGGTCCAAATTTCCAAGTCATAATCGCGAAGAAAGAGTGGCAGCTGCGGGGTCTAGTGATCGGGTTGAGCAAAGGGATTTCGCAATTGCAGGTATAAAGGACGGCAAGAAAGTGTGGTATCATAGTGAGAGGACAAATCATCTCTACCATCACGAAGGCGAGGATTTCGAGTTACACAGAAACACGCCGAAGAAAGGATTCTTGGAACGGTGGGAGAAGAAAATCAGAGACAAACTGTCTCAAGTTGAGAGTGTGCAGACCGATATTTTCCTGGACCGAACACATGGGAGGAGAGGAAGCTTGATTACGGAAATGCCAGCAAAATACCCGGACTTGGAGCTGCTACCTATAGAAATGATGACCACCGCCCAGATTGAGGCCCAGGTTGAAGAGCAAATGGCAGAGGAAATGGCGCAAAGGAAAGAAGAGGAGCTGGACACCGCTTTTGGGAAGTCTGCCGCAATGGCGGGGCAGTCAATCGATCGTCCAAAAAAGTGAAGATAGCCCCCGAAAAGTTGGAAATGATTGATCTGACGCCAACGAAGAGCACCAAGGAGAGGAGGGCGGCGAGACTTTCACGGAAGGGCTGGACATTACCCAAGCTGTCACGGCAGCCAACGAAAAGATTGGACATCGGAGATAGGAGCAACCGTCTACAACAGTCATACGGACCGTCTGTGATGAAGAAATCCGAAGTAAGCGATGAGATGACTATCGAAGAAAGAGTGGCAGAGTGGCGCGCTAGGTCGGAGAAGCCTGGGGGTACTCCGGATGGCCACTTGGATTCCGCTGAAGATGGCGTCTGCGATCAAAATAATGATTCGCCGTTGGAAGAGACCCCACGTGGTATTGCAGATCCAGAATTTTATGATGATTTTATCGTTACCCCACCGGCTGATGAGGGGGCAGACGGTGATGAGTTTGAAGAAGTGAGCCCGAAATCTTCAACGAAGGATAAGTTCATGACCTGGAGCGGCAAGGACTGGGATGGATATAAGTATAATGCAGGAGCTATGCTATCTCACCGGAGAGCCTTGAGCACTGGCACTTTGAGGAAGAGCACTGATGACTTCCATGGAGAGCTGCAGAAGATGGAGCGCTTCGAGATGGAGAAGGCCCTCAGGATTGCGGAGGAGGCTTGGGGTAGCGTCAATAGGTAAGGTAGGTGTATCTTCACATAAGTTTGGGATTGGCTTCTGATAGTCTCCTAGCTTTGGGAAGGCAATTGGGGGCATTCAAGGTATTGGTATAGACCTTTTGGATGGGATATTGATATGGTGGGTATAGCGTCTGTCAATGATGCATAGGGTCTTGCATTCTTTAGAAGGAGGTGTGCATTGTTTGATAGACAGACAGGCTATTAAATTCTAAACAATCTTTCCTTGCATGGATTGACTGAAGTGACCGTGACTGCATTGCTTTGAAGATTAAGCGAGGCGAAAAGGGGCAAAGTCGGACTCTGAGGAACAAGATCATAACCGATAGCTGGTTGATACTCAGTAGCTAAGACGAATTACTATCGATATTCAATAGAATCCAGACCTAAGGTTATATCTGCAGGATTTTAACTAGCTAACTAGCTAACTGACTGATCATCCTAATTGAGACCCCGCTCTTTGTTAACGAAAGGAACAAAGGGAAGGAATAAGTGGAAAGGAAATCCGATATTTTTCGTTTTTATCTGCCTTTACAACCTTGTTTCTTTTTTCATAGTATAGTTGGATAATTCATGCTCACTAGGGAGGCAAAATGTAAGTTCAGCTAGGCGGGGTAGACACTCTGGATGGGATTAAGGGAGGAGGAGACGTCGTCGCTCTTTCGAATATCATCATCACCTTGGAAAGAGGTATGTATATGTATACGAATAATACAAAGGCTATTACATACGACCACAGACTGAGGAGAACTGGGCATCCCGTCCGCTCTGCCATACATAAGCCTCAGATCGGTAGATTAGTAGTTGGGTGGGTGACCACCAGCGAATACCTACTGTTGTATGTCCTCTCTTTTCTTCACTTTTTTTTTGGTGGCCGTCTCTTCTTTCTTTCTGTTTTGTCTGTCTTCCGGTCTTAGGTATGCAGCTTGGGACTTTTGTTTTTCGTGCGAGTTACTGGCACGGATAGTATAGTCTGGGATGACTAGAGACATGTCACGAGTGGTGTCCACCGAGACATATCAAGAACTCCTCACCAGCGATGTAACTTTGAGCATCAAGAAAGGTTGCGGTGTATAAAGTGCCCTGTAGGATGTATTCGAGCATGGCTTTCGAGATTTCTCTGGTTTAAGAAACAAAGCACTGAGAACCAAGATTGAATTGCAATTGGTCACATTTAGTAAGCATTTAAAAGTGAATCCTAGCGAGGCTTACAAGGCTGACGTTGTAATAGCGCTACATAACGATCTCTTAAGTCGAGCGATTGACTCCCACCTTCTCGTGGTACTTGATGTTAGTAGCCTGCTACGCGCAATTGAAGCCAAGAGGAATTAGACAGTCAACAGCTAGGGACAGGGCAGGTCCCAAATATACACTCTGTCTACTGTCCGGAGCCTCGATCACGCGAGTAGAACGGAACCTACCTACGACGTCTTTACACGACTTCTTTTGATACGACTAGACGAGACGGCAACACCGCGGTTATACAAGAGAATAGACATACGATCACGAAACTTTCGCGAGCCACGCTTTCTGATTTAGAGGCCTGCGGTCGAGGACGGGGGGTACCTGTTACGACGGTACCGCAATAACTTATAAGGGGCACTTAGGACAAGCATGCGGCATTACGGAGGCTACACAAAGATCTAGCCCTACCGGCTATAGAGTTCTTGTTTTCGAATTCTTACTCTATAGAAGGGTTTTTTCCCTGTCTTTTCCCTCTAGAGAACACATCGGTTGTCCTGTAGCCGATAGGGTTGATACGTTATGGGAGTGTAGGGCTTATGCTAAATGGCCCTTTGTACGGGATTTAGTCAAGGACCACAAGGTATTGCCTTTCTGTCTGAGAACGCAGACTTTAAACTGAATGAACAAATCAATCAATCAACCAACGATCTCTTGAGCAACAACCAACCTTCCTTGCGAATTGAGCAGCGAGTAGGCCACAAATATACATCATCCTTGTCAGCACACCAGTTCATCCAAAGCGTGACTATCAGCTCGAAGAATCACTATCAACTCGCACACCCGACGTCTGACTCAGGTGATCTCTGTTACATTTTCAACTTCACCTAGGTAGCTTTCAGCCATGGCAGCAGTGGCATTGCCCGACTTGCCCTCCGAAATAATTGACGAAATATCAAAACACATGAGCTATGGCTCGCGACTCGCTCTGCAGCTTTCTTGCCGTAGGCTCTTTGCTAAAACCGACCTTAATCGGCCCACCTACACAGGTTCAACTTCTTCGCCGACCAAAGCCTACGATATGGCAGATCTCCTCGAGATAGAACAATGGCCAGAGTACAACGCAGCAAAGTTCAAGCCGCTTCAATCAAGGCAACCAGTCAGCCAGCTCGACTTCTTCGCATGTCATCTCTGTCTGAAAATCCGCTCCGCTGACAGATTTTGCAACGCCATGATGAAAGGTAAACGCGGAAAACTTGGCAAGGGTACTGTAGAGGAGAGGTCTAAGCGCTTCTGTATACCATGCGGGATTACTCATGGAATATATCAGCGAGGAATATACCTACGGTCTGGTGGGGCATCTGGTTGGGTTGGTATGTTGCAAGTGTGGCAGATTTGAAAGTGGGCACTGTAGCGAAGTTTATCTAGCTGGGCCTGAGAGGAAATGTGCAGTTTGCTGGGACCGCAGCCACAAGGAACAGGGGCCGTTCGATTCTTTCGATATCTCAGTCGATTGTTCAGATTGGCGGGACGTACTCTTATAGGCATGATCTATAACGTCGCGAAAGGGTGAGATATATGGATGGATTAGGGGTTTAATATAGCCTGAAGCTAAATTGTGGTTTCCTCCCCAGATATCTATAAGTTTTTGACCTGTTTAAGCGCTGCCTGGAATGAGCTGTCAAAGAAGTCGAAAACGGTGATTTCTAAATGTCTATCTAGGTAGGACTTTCAAGCCTGGAAAGCATTGGATGTAGAATAAGGCAACGACCTTAAAGCCCCTAATTACATTACACCCGGCTATCAAGGCTTTGCTGCCTGTATGGAAAATCCCTTAACCTTCGTTCACTACCTACTCTCCGACTGAACCAAACTTTTCAAACGACATACCCGCGCAAATGTACCCCTATCTTTGCCAACATAGCCACCCATCTATACGATAGGATTGTTATCTTCCATAATGTCTGCTACAGGGAACAAACGAAACAAAGATAGAGCGAGCAAGAGACAGAAGGCTTTGATGAAGAAGGCCCACGAATTAGGGGCATTCCCTAGGATCGACGTAGTCGTGATCATTTGCAAACGGGGTCGATTTTATACGTACATGTCGACAGACCAATAGTCCTGGCCGCCTACCAAGGGCTTTGAGTTAGGTTTGATTTACGAGTATTGCATGACGAAGACTGCTGAAGATGCACAGACAAGCCATGGAAAACATAGCAATCTGTGGAAAGCCCTTAATACTAGGCTGATAGAGGAGGCTGCATTGGTTGATTATCCACGTGCCGTTATCACTTGGATGATGACAGTTCAATTCCAGGATGTGGCAAACTGCTATACATTCCGTCTGATTCTTGCCTATCGTAATATATGTCCGAACCCATATCGCTATTTACATGAGTGGTTTGTAGGGAGGAGATCGTTCTCGATAAGGTGACAGAAAAAACATCGTCATTCGGCGTTGAAAGTCGTCTTCGAAGAGTGGAGTGTTAAAATCATAAGGAATCAATGCAGGAGAATAGATAGCACTTACCTCATCACTTCATCAATCCTTGTTCCAAGTCTCCAAGTACAGCTTCTCCTTCAAAACATACTGAGCAACCCCATCAGACAAGAGCCGCTTCAACCGCTGTCTATCGTCCTTCTTAACCGCTTCCCTAACCTTCGTACTGCTAATTGTCTCCTCCCCCTCTTGCTTCCCCGCACACATCACAATCCTGCCCTCGGTAACCCACTCCTTCTTCCCACCATCCTGCTCCCTCTTCCCCTTGGCCAGGTTATCCAAGTACTCATCCTGAACCTGCTTCGCGCCCCACTCGTCATCCGTCCGGTACGTAACCATCAATCTATGCTTCTCCAAAAAGGGATCCAGGATCGAGAGCTTCTTCTCCGGCGGGTAGTATTTAGGATCCAAGATCCTGATCAGGGTGTCAAAACCTGTCAGGTGCACTTGTTGTATGGACGAGGGGTAGGCATCGCTTTCGGAGATGGCAACGGCTTTGTCAACGAAGTAGGGGAGCTTGGTGACGCCGATGTCGATGCCGATCTCCTCCGCTTTTGCGGATGACGATTGGGAGGCGATGTTGCTGTGGATGTCGGACGCAAAGATTTGCATCATTGCCAGGCGCTGGTCAAAGGAGGCGGGCCTGGGCGCCTTATCTGCATTTTGGGTTGAGAGGAGCAGGAGGAGTCGTTTAGGGGAGGGGGAAGGCTGAGTGTCGCGGAGAAGGGCCTCGGTTGCGATGCTGAGGTGTGCGAGGGTGGGCGGATTGAAGGAGGAGTCGAGGACGTAGAGCGTCTTTGGGGTTGGGAGTGCGGTTGAAGGGAGGGAATGGAGAATTCGGAAGTTCGAGGGGGAAGATGCGAATTCTTTCAGAGCACTGGCGTATTTGCCCAGTGATCGGTGCATTGCTGTATTGTCGGGAGCTGGACCAGCGGACATGTCGAAAACAGGTTGCAGATTCAAGCTTGAAGGGAAGTAAAAGACTCAATGGATGTTCATTGAATTGAGACGCCGAGGAGACATCAGGGTCGTCTTAAGTCCTCAATTGAGTGTCGATAATTCTGATATCATTAATGAGATCAAGAGGTGATGTTTCGTCACTCATTCTTTATACGCCAATCATAACCATCCTCATATGACGAGGCTGAAATGTATCGCGTAAGGCTGAAAGTCTCCACGTCGGCACGACGTTCCACATTCAGTGACAAGTTGACAACATTGTAACCCGACTTCAACTTGTTCCACGACGCGCCTCCTAAACAATACCCAACATTCAGACGCCATTAATTTGGTCATGGCCGAGAACTGGATACCGCCAACGCGCGAAAACTGGGAGCTGGTGGTCTATTGCTTCCAGTTCTTCCCCTTGGTAAAGTGCTCCTATTCTCCCAGAACCAGCAGCCCCCTGACAAAGACAACAGGTCACGATATTCCAATGGGTTCAGCCATGGTATGGAGCGGGCAAGACGTCTGGCAATAGCCGGCTAAACCTGCCCGGCCGGTGGGCGTGGATCACCATGGAGATCCCAGGTTTCCTGACCCTGCTTTACGTCATGAACACGCTCCCCGCCCAGCTGGGTATCGCACAGCTTCCGTGGGAGAACAAAGTCCTGGGCGCGCTCTTCGTACACTCCCTCTCTCCCCTTTGAATCCCCGATACTTGGCTCATGGTGATGTCAGGTTATCCACTATCTCTACCGCGCCATTCTCGCGCCCCTGATCGCCCCCTCCATGTCTCCCATTCACCTTATAGTCTGGGCAAGCGCCGTCTTCTTCCAAATCATCAACGGGCTCTCCATTGGTTCCTGGCTAGCAGGCTACGGCATCCCTGGTCATTTTGATGGGCAAGATCGCATGGACGGCAAAACCAGGGCGCGCATGCTGCTAGGCATGGCAATTTGGGTGCTGGGCTTCGCTGGCAATATATGGCACGACGACGAGCTGCGAGAGATCCGTAGAGCGGTGATGCGGAAACATAAGAAGGAAACAGAGACCACTGGGAAGAGTAGAGGTGTCGGTAAGGTCTATATGATCCCGCAGAATGGCCTGTTTAGGTGGATTTTCTACCCGCATTACTTGCTCGAGTGGGTTGAGTGGGCTGGTTTCTGGCTTATGGCGGGTGTGGACTGCGTGCCCGCGAGGAACTTCTTGTTGAATGAGATTACGACGATGTTGCCGAGAGCGGTGCAGGGAAAGAGGTGGTACGTGGAGAGGTTTGGGGAGGAGAAGGTTGGTGGTAGGAAAGCGATCATTCCGGGGTTCTTATAAAAGTGCATTGGATTATTGATGGAAGAGCATTTTGATAACTTCTAGAAGAAGGACGCGGTGAAGGAGCCGAAAATACCCAAATTTTGTTCGTTAATATTAAGGGTGGATTCGAGAAATAGATTTTAATGTGTATTTGAAGGCCTCGGGGCTCTCCAGTCATGACCCGCTTCAAGCCAAGATGATAGATTGCACCATTCCCTATATATTCCAATCCCTTCCCAGTCCTATTACTTGGTATCCAGTGGGAAATTATCGTGAATTAGTATCATCATCTTGGCCGACCGCAGATGTTGAACATTTCGTCGACAAAGAACAGAGACTCCGCGGTTTGAGTTGCCTTGATGATGATGGCAGTATTTGGGGAGTCTTTTTTTTTAAGGAAGTTCTTTCGACGCTGCGGCAATCTAGAATCGGGGGCCAGGAGCGAAAATCAAGTACATGGCAACTCCCTGATTCCCTCATGTCCAAAGCTTTCTAAGGCAATTCTTTCATGGCCTACGTATGAATCTTAACGAAAAAGAATATGTGCAACATATTGTCATTGATCCTGTCCCGGTATCTCAGAACAGACTATCCTTGCTTCCCAGAAACTTCAAGTACTTCTTCCCTCCAACCTAGAAGGGTTTATCAAAACATAGATGATATATTCCTTGTCCACCGCCTTAACAAGTCTCGCCTTTTGTTAAAATCCGGCTGATCTGCTGACTATAAGTGCATCCATTCACAACATTCGAATCACTCGAGCCTGCATCCCATAGCATGACGCCCGCGAAGCCCTCGTGGCTTTTATACTCATTAACCAACTCCAATGCTTCATTCGGCTCCACTATCAATCCCATGTCAGTATTTTCCTATTCTCAAAAGATTCGGGGGCAGTTTTCAAGCCGAGAAGAAAGATTCCCGACGCAAAAATCAGGACGCGGAAAGGAGGAATATTCTCATACAGTAATACGACTCAGAAGCAGCACCTGGAGCAGCCGGTAAGCCGATAAACATCTTCGCTGCCGTGCTTTGCGACGAATTCACACCCGTGACCTCCTTCCACGCATCGAAAGTAAAGTACTGATTCTGGCCATTAGCTGACGAGTACCCACTGATCTTCCCGCGCGCAGAACACGTCGGCGTATTGTAGTACTGCACGAACAAGTAATCGAACGGCGAGTTGAAAATCATGTCGCCCATGCTGGCGTCAGGAACCACACACTGCGGCGCGCCAGAGATGTAGTACGTCCGGCTGGTATCCGTGGCGAAGAGCTCCCGCAGCTTCCAGATGAGAAATACATAGTTGTACGACCCGACGTTGTTTTCAATGTCGAGATCGAAGCCGTCGAGGACCGTGGTGCCTAGGGGTCGCGACCCATTATAGGACTCCTGCACAGGTCCGTACGTGGCCCAGAGATTCTGGGCGAGCGCCTCGGCATCGGATTGACTGCTTAGTCCATAGCTACCGGCTGCGCCGCCGAGGGACAGTAGGACGGTTTTGTTTTGAGATTGGCAGTACTCGACATCTTGAGCGACTTGTTGGCAAGCGGCCGAGGAAGGTTCTGTGATACTGCAACCACCAAACCCGCCATCGGGCGTGTTTGAGCCGCCAAATTGAGAGAGGAAGGCCAGTGGAATTATATCAATGCCTTGGGAATCGGAACAGAAGTGGGAGAGGTTGGTTTGCCCCGATTGTCCCTGGTTGAAGTTAGTTGAGGAGTATACTTCAACTCAAGGCATTCATACCCAGTAGACAGCTTGCTGAAACGCTGATATAGGAACAGCTGAAAGAAATATAGAGAGCACACCAGCTAGAAAAGAAACTGAGGTATACATGATAACTTATAGATGGCCAAACTATTGTGCCAAGTGAAAGAAAGAAATACCTCCCCGTCTTGGCTTATATACACCAGCCAGATACATGTAACGATACATAGCTAGTAACTCAATGATGAACATATATAAACAATCCTTTGAGTACAATCTTTCCCCTTGACAGCTCTCCTACGATACGATCAATCCCCAAAGTGGATAGATGTAACGTTGGGCTAAGGTTACCAGGGCACCGAGAGCGATCTGCAGACTTGGATTCCGTATAGCCTGAAGCTACAACAGAGCAGATGGAGCTACGATTCATGCTGGAAAGCTAGAAAACAAAGTCCTCACGTGACGAAGAAATATGGATGATGTGTGATGAAAGTGAGCGCGACCCTTACAGTAAGGTACTAATAAATACACGCCAGAAAAGGGTTTGGACTGACTTGACTATAAACACGCGGCGTACAGCCGAGAAGGGAGTGAGACCCCTGAGGCTCCTTTAGCGAGATCCGATATGCCCTCTTACGGAGTACAACTATACCCCACGAACCCCGCGCAACCACACCACACTCCCTGAACGGAATCGCGACGCAGTCAAAATCGATAGCATTCAATGAGCCACTACTTCTGCTCTGTAAAGGTTGGTTCAAAAGCACTTGCGAATTGTCAGACAAAAGAAATTGCATTCTAGGTAGAACTTTGACTACTACGAGCATTAACGCCTGGTAAGGGGGGCAGAGAAATCCATCCATCTATCCATGCATTCTCTATATAGTTTTACATTTTCCTCTCATTTACACAGATTCTCAACCCCAAGTCTTAAGCTTCTTCATGCTGCCCTCCTTGTCAAGAGCCTTGTGCATATCGAAGCTGTTCCACAGGAGGTGAGGCTCGTGGCCCCAGCCCCTTCTCATGCATTCAAACTCGGCCTTCTTGAAGTAGTCCTCAAGGATGGGCTTGTAGTCTGGGTGCGCGCACTTGTCGATGATGACCTTCGCTCTCTCCTTGGGGCTCAGGCCACGGACATCCGCCAATCCTTGCTCGGTCACGACGACGTCGAGATCGTGCTCGGTTTGGTCGACGTGGGTGCACATGGGCACGATGCAGCTTACACCGGTAGGGTCGGTTTTCGAGGGGCGAGTGGAAGGAGTGTGCATAATACTGTACTTGGAGGAGCGGAGGAAATCGGCGGATCCTCCCAGGCCGTTCAGCATGCGGGAACCCATGACGTTGGTGCTGTTTGCGTGGGCGTAGATGTCAACCTCGACTGGGGTGTTCATACCAATGACACCCAGTCTTCGGATGATTTCTGGGGAGTTGGAAACTTGTTGAGGTCGGAGAAGGAGCTTGTCATAGTAGTTCTCCCATCCATCGTAGAAACGCTTGAATCCATCTGGAGAGAAGCGGATCGACGTTGAGGTTGCGAAGTCCAGACGACCGGAATCGAAGAGGTCGAGGAAGGTATCTTGCAGAACCTCAGTCCAAACCTTCATGTGCTCGAACTTTGATTCCGCCAATCCTCCGATAACAGCGTTGGCAATGTTTCCAATGCCGGACTGGATTGGGAGGAGGTTCTTAGGAAGACGGCCATGGGCCACTTCGTGCTCTAAGAATTCAATGAGGTGCTTTGCAATTGATTTTGAGGTGTCATCTTCAGGGGAGTTTGGTTGGGTCTGGTCCTGGTAATCGGACTCGACGATAGCAACGATCTTCTCTGGGTCAACAGGGATGGAAGTGGTTCCAATACGGTCCTCAGGGGCCATGATCAGGTAGGGCTTTCGGTGTGGGGGAAGTTGGGTCATAGTAATATCGTGGAGACCTTCAAAGGATGGCATGGATGTGTTGACTTCGACAATGATCTACCAGACTGGTCAATACTCCGCAACCTAGATACGGGTTATCCGCTCATACCTTATCAGCCATTTGGATCAATTCAGGTGATGCTCCGACAGAGGCACCAGGAACGATTCCACCATCCTCGGTAATGGCGGTAGCTTCCACGATAACCACATCCAGCTTGTTGTTTGGCCGGTCCTTGGTGTAGAATCCCTACTCCAAACATCAGCGCCACTCATACCTTCCGGGTATCGAGAGCAGGACTCACATAAACCAAGTCCACAGGGAACATGGACAAATGTTTGTCAAAGAATTGAATGTTTCCATTGTTGATTCCTTTCGCAATTGCCTTGCCTACTTGATGCGGACTCCGTCTCTCGATCATATTCAATTCGGCCCATCGGTTCTCCGTCTCTGCACCGGACGACGCACCCACGAACAGCGAGTACTTCATCTTGCCCTGCAGGTTATTCTTCTCGACATGGTCTGCCAGCATCGTTGGGATCTTCCTGCAATCAAAATCTTATCAGCAAAAGCCCGACCTTTGAGGAAAAGAGGTCCAGCGCGCATCACAGCTCCAACCCCTCTCACACAGCAGCATTGGTCCTCGCGGGAGACTGGACTGGGACCAGGAAAGGGGACATGGGAACGCACTTGGGATATCCAACACCGGTAAACCCAGACCATCCAATATACGAGCCATGCGGGAACAGCGGGAGCAGGTCCTCCGCATTTGCCAGTTTCTTCAGCAGCGAGGGCCGACGCACACGAGCCGTCAGCTCGGCGGACGCTTTGAGAAGGGCTGAGGAAGCCATGGTTTGTTTCGCAGTCAAGACACGCGGGGGGACTCAAATGCAGATAGAACAATGGGGTATGGGGAAACGCAGCTTAAGAGCAAGCAAGCAGCTTACGAACCACCAAGGTTAGGGGGAGTAAAAAAGAGCTTTTTACTCATCATCGCATAGCCGGCGGGTGTCAGGCTACTGAGAGCGACTACCGAGAAGGCTCCAGACGTTCAGAGAGCCTGGTCCTAAGCGAGGGCGGTGTCGTCATGTCCTGACGTCGTGCGCGAACTCGGGCTGTTCGAGTGGCCAGCCGCCATTGCTGCCGATTATCTGATACTGCGGGTTAGTGAATGCTGGGGAACGGGATCGAAGACCTCTCTTCTTTTCCTTTTGCCCACGCTGAAGGCTCTATGAAGAGGGCTTTCGAAGACTGACGAGGCTGAGAGGGCAACAGGCCTTAGTGCGCGGCGAAAGCGAGTCGACGAATCCCGACCTCCTTTCATCCGACCGGTGGCGCTCCTGCTTTCAGCCTCAGGTGTCGCTTACGGCCCCTGGCTCGGCAAAGATGCCTTGCGGATCAGACGGGCTTTTACCCTCCTGAGTCCTGATCAACCACCTCTGGATGGAGTAACTCCATATGGGGTACGCTTTGCTCAGGAATCAGGTGGTTCCGGGCCATCCTCCCAATCCGATACGTTGTATTACTGGTGCTTCAATTGGTTTCCCGAGGCCCACGGATCAAGTTATCAGGTATCTTCCTTTGCTTCATAATCATCCTATCACGACAAACCATGTATGATATGACCGTAACCCCCATGAACCATGAACCGAGCCTATCTGCCTGTTTGTTCCATTTCCTTTGCCGCCGGAGCTGGAGCTGGAGTGGCCGCCTCCCTGGCCATTCTCATCTCGCTCTTGCTTAACTTCAGATCCTCGCTATAATCCCCAAACGCATTGATCAGCTCGCTCAGTCCACCCTTGAGAGCAGCCAGTATGCGATCGACCTCCGGACTCTCCTCCTTCTTCTCCACATCCGTCCAATGGAAGCCCAGGCTCTTCTTAAACGCCTCCAACCTCATGATACTTGTCGTGAGGGTCTGAATAATAAGCCTCACGTCCCTTTGGACGTTGCCATATTTGTCCTCCGCAAGACTGCATACGGCCAACTTTGTCAATGACTCTATAGCATCGACGATAATCCCTGCATCACCATAGGGTGACCCCAGTACTACGGCGGCAATCCTCCGTCTATACTCTTGTCTAAATGGCCAACCCACGTTCGTCTTCAAGAGCCAAGTTGCCCAATCGCGGAACAGTGCACTGAAACCCTGAGCCTCCACTTCTTGCCGTTGCTTAGGAGTAAGAACAGCACTCTCCGCTTTTTCCAGGAGTCTCTTGGCTTGGGGTGAAGGGCCAGGTGGGGATTGGCCATGGGCCTTTGCGAACGAGCCGACTGCTTGGGCAACACCCGAACTTTTTGACTTAGGCGGAGGCGTTGAAGTAAATATATCTCCTGGCTCCTTCAGTCCATCTTTTAAGGGGCCGCTTAATCGGGGCAATGAAGGTACTTCTTGTTCTTTATCCGCCGGCTTCGCAGTCACTGGGGGCGCTTGATACTCGGTGATGCGTGAGTCAATTCCCGTAATAACTTCAAGGCATATGTCACGTATCTGCGACCAAGTTGAACCACCCTTTCGGTCGATATCTTCAAAAATGGCTTTTCGTCGACCCTGAAATTGCTGTGCAATGTACACAAGCTCCCAGAAAGCAAAGGCCTGCAAGATATCAGTTGGAGCCCAACAGATCATTCTCGTTTAAAACTCACCCTCGTCTGCAACTTCTTCCCTTTCAAGCCTGTCAACAAACTCCCGTTTGGATCTTTGGACTCATATGTGATAGGTCTTTCATTCTTCAGTGGCTCCTGCGCCACATAGGCTGAAAATGCCGCATTTCCGACTTCCCAGAGCATGATCAGTAGAAATCCTGCTGTGCCCGTTTTCAACAGGACGCTCCAGTGGAAGGGTCGAGTGCTAGGAAGTGCGCCGGATTTTGGCAGATTCCAGAATATCCTAGCCCAAGCACGAGTGAAGCTCCACGCATAACCTCTGATCGTGAGAGAGTAAATGAATGGAGATACAACAGCCATGATAACAGCACGATAGAGGGCGGCCGACGCCAATGTAGGCAGTTTCGCCTTTAATTGAACAGCAGGAGGAGGAACAGTGTTTGCTTGTTGATCTGATGAGGCTTGAGGTTTCGTCTTCGTAATTGGCATATCTATTCGGTCGTAATCGTAGTACAGGTGGATGCCTGTCTGTACAAGGCCAAGGAAAAGTAGATAGCTCGTCAAATAGATGGGCTTCTCGTTCAGAGTTGGCCGATCCGTCCTGGGTATTATCTTGATCCTATTGAGATCTGCATCTTTAGATGCTGACCAGATGTAGACCTCGCTGAATAGGTAGGCTGAAAAAATGTACCAGCCGGCTGTCTGTATCGTCTGACCCCGCACGGCATATCGTTTGAAGGTTTCATAGGCCGAGTTAGATGTTCGCAGACCCACGTGTAACTGAGCGACTCGAAGAATAAATATCATGAAGGCGGGGATGAACAGAAGACCAGCTCTTATGCCAGCTCTTCCAAATGGAAACCAAGACCAGATCACTGCAAATTGGATTAGACAACGTCGGATTTTGTATGGTTGGAAGCTGGGCGCATACAAGAGTTCCATTCCCCTATGTAAACAGCCTCTGCATAGCAGAGTGTAAAAAGCGTAGCTGTTGCCCTTGCGAATCTTCTGTGCAAGGCTGGTGTCAAGAAGTCCTTGTAAGGACGAACCCTAGGTGCGGGCGGCATGACGAGAAGCTCAAGGGTTCAAAACCCTTTTCGTTGAAGAAGTAAGGACCGTATTTGAAAGTATTAAGAACTCAGGTAGAGCTAACCATTGCGCACAAATCGTGGTTGTGCACCTGAAGAATCAGAAAATTGTTGTATGTTGACATTCGATTCCCCAAACAAAATAAATAGAATGCGCTCAGACGCGAGGTTCTCGGCAAGGTTGACGTACCTCGACGGATCAGCAAGAACCTCCGTCAACAGGCACCGATGGTGTACATAGACAACCATCACGCCGATATTCCACTCCACATCTCCTCATCGCTGCCGTCATGTCTTTCGATCAGTTATCGTCGCTGGAGTCCCAGCCGACTAATATGCGACGGCGAGATGACCCGCATTACACCGATGACCCGGAGTTCCAGCGATTGTCGCAAGACCTCATGTCCAAGCTGTTGTCATTAGCAAGCAACGTTTCAAAGCTGTCGAATCAAATCGCTTTACTCGGCACGAAGAGAGAGACAGAGAGGGTGCGGGAGAGGGTGCAAAATCTGCTAGAAGAGCTTAAAGACAGCTTCAAGGAGGTTGGGGAGGGCGTTAAGAAGATACAATCATGGGAGGATGTCAGCGTAAGCTCTGAATTTATGATGAATGTTTGACGATTTTATATTAACTCGATAAATAGCCATCGCAAAAGTATACGCAGCAAAAGCTCGCCCGGGAGTTCCAGAACACCCTTACAACATTTCAAGGTGTGCAGCGACAAGCTCTCGAGAAGCAGAGAACCTCGGCGTCAGCAGCCCGAACAGCATTAGATGAGGAGCCAGGGCATGTGGCGGAAGACGGCGCTCAATTTGGGCAACAGCTATCGCAAGAACAACTGCGACTCGCTTCGCAGGATGAGGTGGATTTCCAAGAGTCCCTAATCGTGGAGCGTGAAGCGGAGATTCGAAATATCGAGCAGGGTGTTACAGAGTTGAATGAGCTGTTCCGAGACGTCGCCCACATCGTCAGCGAGCAAGGCGAGCAACTGGATATGATAGACCAAAACGTCGATAATACAAGGACGGATGCGAGGGGTGCTGATCAGGAGTTGAGGAGCGCTTCGCGGCATCAGAAGAACGCTCGGTCAAAGGCTTGCCTATTGCTGCTGATCTTGGCGATAATTCTGACTATCGTGATATTGGCAGCTGTTCTGTGATGAGTTATTGAGCAGGTCGAGGTAAATGTCTCATGCGTGGGAGTTTAGGCGTCTCAACGGGAGAGGATAGATAGTCTTCAGTTATTAAGGGTCCGTTCGAGCAGTTGAGCGCATTGTTAATAGCCGTGCTACTGAGAGACCAGGCTATTCTAATGTCCATTATGATTTTCCATTGTCTACATCGCCAATATTATATTATATTATAGAGTTATGCGTACACTGCAGTTCATGTACCTTACCTACTGCTCCGGAGTGAACTTAGGTAAGGTACCTGAGATAGGTAAATGGTGAAGCTTGCATAAGGCTCAGCCTAGCAACAAGGCTCAGATCTGGACCCCTATTGTAATGCAACACCCTGAAACTATCGCAGCAAAAGTTCCCCTTCCAACTATCACACAGTCCAGCCAAATACCTACTCGCATACTCCATAGAGCATTTCGTGTTCTCACTCATCTTCTGTCCAGTCCCGAACCTCCCCAAGCGATCTACGCCTGACATCACCATCAGACAAGGCTCTCGTTTCCGCAGCCGAGCGCGCGCGCAAAGTCGCGTCCATCCAGCCGTCTGGCAGATACCCTAACACCTCTCCCTCACATCTCCCACGAAATTTCCACTTCGCCATGGCCTTAGAACTCGATCAGAAGAGTCTCGAGCAGGCGTTTCAGGGAAGGCCTGATATACAGAATGCTATTAGAACCGCTGCCGGTACGTGCGATTTCTCGAGCCGTGTTCCAAGCCACTTGTTCGATGCTTGGCTTTCCTTGTGCTATTTACATATTCCTGGAATGAAGAAGAACAATTTGTTCTTGGGCGCTGGGGTACGGCTGACTGACTGACTGATTTGACTGACTGGTATTTCTGTAGTGGCGCCAGCGTACATCGAGCTCTTCAACCAGATCTCGCTGCACGTCTGCAGTCTCACGGGCTCGAGCGCTGCGTCCCCCGAACCCGCCACGAAGAAGAGACGGCTGGATGAAGGAGAGATCCCCAGTCGCCCTGCTCCAAAGGGCCAGACTGCCTCGAACGGAACAGCGAGCGGCGACGAGCCCGTTTTGCTTGAGATCAATGATATCTCGGTCGTGGTCCCCCAGCGGAAGAAATACACCCTCTGCTTCACGGACACGTATCTTTATGCGCGGCTACCTGGCTCGAAGGAGCCCGTGGCGGGGATGAGCTACGCTTGGAAGGATATCGGTATGTGCAGGCGCTTTCATTCATACTTCACTTCAACCGATGCGGCACCTAGCTAATATCCCCCTTTTCTGCTTTGCGTGCAGACCAAGCATTCTGCCTTCCCGTGCCCGAGAAATCCCAAAAACAGCATAACTACATCCTCTCCCTCCCATCCTCTCTCCTCCCGCCCTCCAAACCCAGCCCAGGCACGCCTCCCCCTCCCGAACCTCTCGTCTTCACCATCCCCTCGACCGCCCCCAAACCCGGCTCCATCTCCGGCCCCCTCGCCGCCTCGGCGTCCGCCGTATCAGATGACTACAAGACGCTCCTCGACTGGGCGCTCTCCACGCGCTTGAAGGCCGCCAGCAACCCACTGAAAATCACCTACGCCGACGAGAAACTCTTTCACTCCACCCAGCGCCAGGCGCACCGCCCCGACGAGAAAGCCGTCCACGTGACAGCGTTCCGCGGCTCCAAAGACGGCTATCTCTTCTTCCTCCCGCGCGGGATCCTCTGGGGTTTCAAAAAGCCGCTCCTCTTCATCCCGCACGAGCGTATCGTCGCAGTCTCGTACACGAGCGTGCTGCAGCGGACCTTTAACCTGAGCGTCGAAGTCGACATCTCCTCTTCCTCGTCAGGGCCCAAGAACGAAGCGGGAGAGGAAGGCGAAGGCGAAGAGGAAACGCAAGAATTCGAATTCTCGATGCTGGACCAAGAGGACTTCGCGAACATCGACGCTTTCGTCAAGCGGCACGGGCTTCAAGACCGGAGCATGGCGGAGCAGCGCCGGGCCAAGAGATTGAACGTCAATGTGGTGCGGGACGAGCAGGGGAACGTGGTGGGCAGTGTTGAAGCGGGCGAGTTGGAGCGCGCGGGTGTGGAAGCTGGGGAGGAGGGGCCAGGAGAGGTGGAGGGTGGTGAGCTGGATGATGAGGATGATGAGGAGGAGGAGGATTATGATCCCGGGAGTGAGGGGGAGAGTGAAGGGGAGGGAACGAGTAGTAGTGAAGAGGAAGAGGAGGGGGAGGGCGCAGCTGGGGGCGAAGAAGGAGAGGAGGATGACGATGAGGATGAGCTGTGATTGTTGGACACCTTGCTTCTAGCGAGAGCTGAAACTTAGATACCTGTACTGGAATTTGCTGAACTGTACTGGAAATAGGGCAGGATGAGATGTACCTTGGATGGACAAATAGAAATGAATGAATGAAGGTTGGAAAACAAGGCATCACGTTACCAGAGCTCTCACTTTTGATCTTGAGATATTTTTCTTATTTAATTCTTCTGTCTTCCCTTCTTCCTTTCATCTCGCCAATCCCCATCTATCTCCCACTCCTATGATCCCGAAGCCAATAAACCTCTTCTGGGTATCAAAGACTGCGCTCTCCCAAAGAACCCATAGATTCAAGGTACCAGCCGCCAAGTAAGCGCGCACCTTCATGCCGCTATAATACACACCCTC
This sequence comes from Amorphotheca resinae ATCC 22711, assembly GCF_003019875.1. Lineage (NCBI taxonomy): Eukaryota > Fungi > Ascomycota > Leotiomycetes > Helotiales > Amorphothecaceae > Amorphotheca > Amorphotheca resinae. The sequence goes on from NW_020194471.1 coordinate 361,197, forward strand.
TCCTGTAACTTTTATTTCCCATCCTTCACTCCGTGGCGAGCTTGAGCTACACCCAAAAATAAAATAAATCAAATCAAGGTCCGTCTATGCTTTTAATCTCTGTCTCCTGTCTTTTGACTCCTCATCCGAGACCCATAGTTACAAAGAAAAGAAAATAATGATATGTATGCACGGAAAGCAAGGCAAGTCTAGCTTGCAGTTTAGAGACTAGTTACTAGTAATTAACAGCAAGAGCAGGAAAAGGAATGAAGAGAATCGCCATTCAAGGAATGTAGGCTCTTGCTTGCTAAGGAGCGTGGGGTATCAATAAAGTAATATCAACAACAAAAGACTGCGCGTGAGGCTGTCGTAAAATCATAAGCGATGTTGTTACAGACAACAGAAATGCGGGAGGTCCTGTAGGGTCGTCGAGATGCTCTTTCACGATTTCCCTAGTCCCACAGGGAATTTCTCGGTGATGAATTTGAAGAGTTTAGTTTTCTTGCTTGGGGTGCGGTGCAGTTGCGCTGTCACCTGCACCATGGGACCGACGATATCCTCGTCGCCGAGTTGCGGGAATTTACCGCCGCCGCGAGGATCATTCAGGGAGGGGATCTTCGTCATGATGTTATAGCTCCCGTCACCGAGCGTTGTGTGCTTCAACGTGGCAAAGGCATCGGATGAATTCTCCACGGTGTTGGCGATAGTGAGTTCATTGTTTTTCCTCCAAGTTGACTCGATCGCGGCCCACTTCTCTTCCGTCAATTTATATGTCTTGGACGTAGCTCCGTAATGCTCCCCGATCCGCACGAGATGCTTCGTATAATTACATCGAGCTCGATCCCAGTTTGCGCGGAGTTGACGACATGCCTCGAGGTCGAAACGTTCTGGTACGTACGGCTCCGGATAGATGGTGAAGTTTGCATGACCGAGTTTGTCAGCCCACTCGTCATTCATGTCGACGATGATCATTTCGGTTGTTGTGTGTTGGCCACTCCAATTGAGATTGTTGCGATGGAAGGAGGAGGTAGACGGCTTGGTACTGAGAGGAGGAGAGGGCATTACTGCGTACTGTGATGTGGTCGCATCCATAGGCATCCCACCCTCCAAAAAGGGGTCGTCGTTCGGTTCGGCAACCGATGGAGACTGAAGTGGCGATGGCATTGGCACGTGATTGGTGTTCGCTGAAGCGTCCGACATCAGTGGAGGTAAAAGGGGCGTAGTGGCAAAACGTTCATCTGGTTCGTCGCCATTCGTGTTCGTCCTTTCGATATCTATTGGATTGGTTTGAGAAAGGTTCTCGTGGCTACTACCACCAAACACGCTTTTGGTGGGGGTGGGAGGGCACTGAGGTCCAAACGACGACTGTTCCCATGCCTGTTGCGCCGAATGCGAGACCGATGATGAGCGGCTCGATGCACCACGGGAAGTCGCGGAGTTTCGCAGCGCCTCGGGGCTGATGCATGGGGAGTTCGTACCCCTTCTCAGGCGCCACTTCCGGGAGAAGGAAGGAAATCTTGTTCCGATGCGTGTCGCGAGACCAGTAAACGGTGGCTCGATGGCTCTCTTCTTGAGGCGTGGGCTCATTGAATATTCTTCCTCGCTGAGAAAGCCATCGGCGAAATCGTAATCGAATGCCAGTTTCGTCGGCAGCTGCTCTGACCTTTCCACAACCGGACGCTCGCGGTGCAAGCATTGGGGGTGGTCACCTAGATGACGAGCATTAGCTATACCGCACGCAACATCAATCCCAAAGCCCACGACTTACATAGACAATCGTAGAGTTCATTTTCATCATCGAGTACATTGATTTCTTCCTCTCTCTCATGGCCTTCCTCGATGACGTCGGGTAGGCTTCGTTTACCGGACTTTGGCACACAGGGCGGGGAGGACGGGCTCTCGACGACAGAGCCGTGAAGCGATGAGCCAATGGATGAGATTGAACTTGGGTATCTCATGTGGCGAGCAGAGAAGGTCGGGGTGACTGGCGAGGGGAATTCGGAAGCCGAGGCTGAGGAATTCTGCGTGTAGAAGGACGACGACGAGAGATCCATCTCGGAATCCGATGAGCTCTCCCTCTTCCTCCGCTCCTCCACCAACAACGGGAGTAATAGTGGTTTAAGTTTTGGGGACATGTTTGGCTGGTTTCGGAGTGCTTGGAGCGCGTATGGTGTAGTTGCTGTATTCCTCTCTCGTGTAGTGCTCAGCAGGTTGCGGAAAGCATACTGTGTGGTACTTCTGGTGTTTCTTTCGCGACTAGGGTTGGAAGAGCAGACGAGCTGATATGGACCTTCGCTGGTTTACAAGGCGGGTCGGGTCATACGTGGTCTAGGTGTGCTGGAGGAAATAGGACGGTGGTGAAGTGGTCCACGTAGGATATGGTCTCTCGAGGGAAGGCGTGATGCGGCGAATAGAACACTGGATGGCAGGACCAATCAGCACCGTGCACATGCGCGTAGAAAGGACGTATCGTGGGTTCTGGGGAACTCACCGGATCGGGGATTGGGGATTGGATATATGGAACTCGCGGTGCGTTGTAGAGATCTCTCCGGGGTGAGCTGTACGGGGATGGGTGTACGTGTGACGGTGACGGAGGAAGATTGGACGGAGGATGCGAGAGAAAAGACGAGGTTCGATGGCGAATAGAACGGGATGGCAGAAGATCGGATCGGACGAGGGAACGAAGGGGCGTGAGGAGAGAGGGGGGAGGGGGGCAAAGAGCTGTGTTATGATTTTTCGCTGGGCCAGCCGTGTGGTATGGAGTCACGGCGGCGGAGGAAGTACCTTTCCTATGGGGCAACCGGCGGGGAGGTACTTTGCAGCTCCAGACAGCCGTTTGCGGCTTAGGGTTGGGCCGCGGGTCACGGGTGTCGCACTGTGGTTGTCGGTGCTAGGCACAGGCGAGGCACGCAGAACAGTTGCTCGGATCAGTAAAACCTCCCAAAAACAAAAGAAAACAAAGCCTCCAAACTTCAAACTTCTCAAACCCGCCCGGGGTCTCTGCTGGCCCCGCCGCTGCCAATTGCTGGGTCCCAGGCCGTAGCGTTCCAACTCCTCAGCGGCCAGAGCTGCTTAGCGTCTCCCAGGAGTCCTCTCGCTGCCCACTTCGCGCTGCTCCGGCCGCTTCTCTGGTACCTACGACCGCCTCTCTGCCCTGTGAGCCCCGGCTTAGCAGTGTAGCATCCTGACGCCCCGATTCTGGGTCCTGTGCTGCCGGGCCCCCTTGGTGTCGGCGATCTAACTGCAAACGGTGGCTCTGGCGGCCTGGCGACTCAGGCGGCCACCAAGGGAGAGCTCAATCCATGGTTCTGGTACCACTGCTGACGACGGTGAGTGCTGTTATCTGCTGGTATCATGGTGTTATTGGTGATGATCACTCATGATCTCTGGTTGTCCAGTATCATCTGCCTCCTTATCTCAGGAATCCCCTCAAAAAGCAGACCACCAAGGACCGCGAATAGCCCGCAAATGCCGCAGAGACAGAAGTGTCAGGACAGACTCGGAGACTCCCCTCACTCTCTGCCGTTGCCACGTTCCCTGCTGCCCTGCCGGGTGGATCGAGCTTCTCCGTGCAGTACCTACTACCTTGGCCGCAGCGGCTTTGCTTTCCAGCTTTCCATCTTTCTTTCCATCACCGTCCATCGCTTCCATCCCCCGTTATTCTTAGTAATGCCTGGCCCGGGAGACTGACGAGAGCCAGGATGACCCAGGATGACCCGGGCAGCGGAAGAGAAGGGCCAGACCGCATTGCCAAAGGGATAGTCCCGGAATCCGAAAGGCGACGTACTACTCCGTACAAATACAGTCTTGTGTATGGCGGGATGGCCTGTCATGTGTGGAGCCACTGGGCCAGCAAGGGATAGAGAGGGTCGACCAGCAGCATCCATGATCCTTCACTTTGCATGCCCTATTCAGGACTCAGGAGTGTGCGCTGTTGTGTGCTGTTTGTGTCGGAGGACAACAAAGCTCGGGTACCTGCGCCTGTCTGCCGCCGTCTGCTGAATTTGCTGGCCTGTCGCCCTCCCTCGCCCTCTCTGTCACTTCTCACCTTCCCGGATCTCTCTTCCAATCTTACAAAGGGCGACCCAGCTGTGCCTCCCCTACACCGCACGTACCTTATCTTGTGATATATCCCATATCATCTATATCATACAGACTACAGTATACGGTATACGGTATAAGATATCACCGCGAATTCCATATAATCTCAGGTCCCCTTTCTCCGGAGCCTCGAGAGCCGTTTCATGATTTCATCCAAGCGCGGAACCTGCACCTTCTCTTCCCGCCGCGCCCTGGTTGGTCCATGAGTCCCGCTTCCTCATGCCAGGAACGTGGAACTTTTCTGCCTGCGGTATGTACACACGGGAGCATCTGTGCAGTGTACTTTTCATATTTCTGGACCCATGTATCTTTATACTCTGTACAATTTACAGTATTACTCGGTATAAGGTACACATCTTCCATATTCACAACCCCCGCCCCCTAAAACCGCTCGTCCGATGTCCGATGTCCCGGAAAACCGCGAAAAAAGAAAACAAAACAAAAGAAAACCACAACGAATTCATCACATCGCATCAGCGATTCAGTCCCAGCTTCCATCCCATCTCATCCCATCATCTGTAAGCAAACCCTCATCTTCCGGCGGCCCCGGGCGCCACCACCACAGGGCAATTCCGTCCGGCGGATCGGGTACCAATATCATGGCTCCAGCACATCGTCATCAAGGGTCCCATATCATCGTCATCTGCGCACAATCAATAGCAAGAATAGCTACTGCATCAGTGTATCTACCGTATCTACAACTATCTATCTCACTATCTCTCACTATCATCATCATCGATCTCCTAGATATGAAACAAAACAAAACAGAAACAAAAGGGTGCAGAAAAATAATCTCCTAATTGATAAACATCCCAATAGCCTTATCCATTAAACGAGTCAAATATCTGCGGCCCCTCCCGCTGCACAAGCAATTCATCCAAAAATCGCCGAGTCATGTAGGTACAATCGCTATAGCCTATAGCCTACAGAATTACCTTCCTGCTTCGCCACCCTGAATGAGGTGTCTATTGGTGCGCTATTGGGCTTGAGGATAGGTACTTGCACAGCGTAGCTGAGTGCTGCTGTTGGGTGCCGGCTGTGCTGTGCTGTGCTGTGCGTAGAAGGGTGGTATACTCCGTGCCTAGCAGGTAGTTAGCTGTGAAGCTGCTGCTACTACCACGGTATAGCATAGCACAGCCCTAATGGGCTTCCAGTTGTCTTCCTTACCAGGTAGTTACTCTATAAGCTACTGAGCCATGAAGAATTGAAAGGGAAAGGGAAGAGAAAAGGAGAAGTAAACAAGAAGGTTTTCTGTATATATTATTATCCTATATTTTAAAATCAAGTTGTTTTCTACTGTATTCTTCCCTTCTCAAACAACCCCCTCCCCCCCGAAAATCTCCCTCTCGAGTCTCCCCTCTCACTCTGCCTCCCATCCAACCATCATCAATCAATCATCCATCACGCCCCGCCCTACCAGATCTACGCACGGCACCCTCCGCTCGCCTAATCATCGCTCCCGCTTCGCTATCCGAATTTTCCAATTTTTCTCCTCTTCTTTTTTTTTTCCTTCCTGCGGGGCCCAATTACGTAGGTAGTGAAGTGAGACTTGAGCTACCTTACTAAAAGGTCTAAGAGTAAATCCTCCGTAAATAGGTGAGACAGTTCGGTACCTTACCTTAGGTTATGATGGGATAGGTAAATAAAAGAATGTAAATAAGTAAACATGTAAATAAACAAGAGAGTAGGTCAATACATAAATAAATAAATAAATAACTTTCATAAGGTACTCGATAATGAGGGGCGTGATTCGATGTGTGTTGTTATTTTTAGGGCTATTTGGAGTGTGTGTAAATCGGTAACTGAGGGGTAAGGTATTGTATACACCGAGTAGCGCAGCGTATGCTGAGAAAGCAAAGGTAGGTAAGGCAACGACAAAGAGCCAGATCTGGATTATGCCTCGAGCAACATGTTGTACGCGGTGATGATGCAGGCACAGGACAGGGCAATCTAATCTCGGTATTCTCGGTATGTATGTATACGTGTGGCATGTGCTGTGCGACGTGTGTACAGCAGGAAAGACGGTGTGGAGGGGAGAGAGATTCGCTGATTGATGGATTGAATTGGATTGTGCTCGTTGTGCGGATGTTGTACAGAGAGAGGAGGGGGTATCATCCCATCCCGTGCCATATTCCTCCATCTAATTAGTCCATCTTACAGCGGATATTATTGTATCGTGTACGGGGATGTATGTAAGGTATGTTTTGTACAGCTATACCAACCAGCCTGTGATCTCTCCCGGGTTGGTTCTCATTATCGATACACGTCCTTCAATCAATCAGCCGCGGCATCGTGTCGCCAGCGCATGCACAACCCTTGGATGACCCGTGTTGTTTGTTCCGGTCACGTCCAATATCGAGTCCAGATCTGTTGTTCCGCGGCGCTTCCCTCAAACTGCAAGCTCGTCAGTCCACCAGACGGGGAGGAGAGCGCCTGAGGGCTTCATTGGTGCGGGGAGGAAGAGAGACGCAACGTACTTTGAAAGCGACTTCCGTGATATCCTGGAAGCCTTCGGAGAGCGCGGGGCGCTGGTATCGGGATGTGAAGCCGGTGAAGGCCACGCTTGGGAGGAGACTGCGTTTCTCGGGGTTCATCTGTGTGAGCAGTTCAGCTTCATCTGGCCTTACGTACTCCGTTTCCGTTGATAGAGATGACTAGGAGGCACATCATTGGGGATAGGGTTGGAGACATACAAGGTCGTTCAATGCTCGCACGGCGTCGTTGTGTTTGCAGATCTCGGGAGGAGCCGTGAAGAGAACACAACGGATCGGGATCGAGCGTTTCACGGCCAGTTCAACCCACTTACTTCGAACCTCGGTGTCAGCATTCGTGTTATCTGGGACTCGTCAGCATGTCGGGGAGGTGGCCTGCTAGATGCTGCCTCATACCGATTACCACGGATTTCCCCTCGTCCAAGTACTCCCCAGCAACCTTAATGCATTTATCTCTCTCCTCGAGTGTTAGCTGAAGCTCTCTTAGCCTCGAGATGCTATGGTACGTACAGTTTTCAAGGTGTCTTGGTTCACTCTTTCATATCCAAGAGGCTCCAGATACTTCCGGTAGAATGTTGACTTCCCTGCGCCTGGACTACCACAGAAGAGCACAATGTCTTGATCATTCCTCTTCTCGTATACCTGAGAACCTGTTGCGGTCAGTTTACACATCAGGGGTTGTGATCAAATGTATCGTGACAGACCTTCGGACGCAACGTCGGTGACGTACGCAGCGGGATCAAAGGAGCGCGTAAATGGTCTTGGTGCTTCCTGAAGGAAGAATTCTTCCGGTGTATGAAACTTGATGCCAATATTTTCTGCAAAGTCCCTGATACACGTGAGTAACTCGAAATATATGGAGTATGATAGGAATTAGATGCCTTACCTATCTGAGCAAGAGAAGTCCTTCGGCTTCCCTCCACCTGCTGAACGACCGCCAGCATCCCCGACGAAAATAGAATGTTCCAGGTCAAGATCGGCCGGATCAATGTCGTAGTCTTCAAGGAGTTCCTTCCACATCCCAGTCCTGGGCTTACGGAAGATATCCTTCTCAGTGGCTGCATAGATGCTCACCGGAAGGTCCAGCTGGTTGAACACCGCAGCGACCTTGGTCTTGAACGTTGAAAGCTTGTTCTGATGGGCCTTCGGCGCTTTGGGATCAGGTTTCAGAGAAATCCCTCCCTGGTTGCTGATCACCACGACCCTGTACCCATCCTCACGATAAAGCTTTCGGAGGGTACCAGGCACAGAGGGATGCCACCATTTCCAGTCCTGGGGATCAGACGAGAACTTCTTGCCCGAAGCCGTCAGGATAAGGGTAGAATCCTGTTCGAAAGCCAGTCAGAAGCTGTATACATAAGGTAGTGATTCAGACTCACGAAATCAAACGCAGCAACTTTTCTCCTCTTCTTCTCCTCTGCGTCATGCGTACTTGAACCATCCGAAGGCACGTATTTGCCAACGAGAAGGGTGCGTGGGGAATCATCATCCGCTCCGCGTTCTTGCCAAGTAATCTTCTCGGGAGCCTTCTGTGATGTGGGCGTAAAGAATGATGCTACGGCATTTTCTGTGAAATTGTGAGATTGGGTTCTTTATTGATTCAAGGCGAGGAGACTTTACGTGTTGTTGTGGACTGTACTTTACGGCGCAGAGGCGGTGGAGAGATAGGTCTATCTGTGCTGAATTTTCGTTTGCTGCTTGAAGGACTCGCCATAACTATCAGGCAACGTCTGCTCGGGCTTTTAATCAAAAAAGCCAGATTCGTTGGGCCTGGATAGCTGTATGGCTTTGATAAGGTGGATATTAAGCTTGCTGCTTGACGCGTGCGGTCGGCTTTGAGTTTCCACTCGATCAGAAATCGCGTAGTTGGACCTCACCACATGACAGAACCAACATCTAACAGTACCTTACTTCCAATAGGACATAAGGTCAGCGTACAATTATTTAGGCCTCTTTATCATATTAGATAGCCGATGGCGTAAGATAAATCTCACTATCGGTTTGTACAGTCTATGGCGAAATGGAAGGCAGGGGAACTTCGGTACAATATCTTGGGACAATTATATAATATACATTGATCCCCATCACTTCTATTCTACAATGACCCTAGTAGCCAGTCGTAACGTTTCTCTGCCATATCCTCACCGTCAAGTAATGGACGTAGAGTTTTCATGATAAAATCCATATCCGCTTCAGATGGCGTCCATCTCTGCCGCATCTCCTCCCACACATCAACTGTTCTCGATTTTCCCGAGCACTTCAAAAAGGCCCTGAGTGCCCACAAAGCAATCCATTTTGAGATATACAAATCTTCTTCCCCACCATCTATGGCTTGAATGAAAGCCTTCCATACGCTCTCCAGCCTATCCTCGGTCCAATGAGTGTAGCGAATCCCGCCATGAAGAGCAAATCCTTTCAGAAGGGACAAAAAGAGAGCTCCATGAAGAGGTATTTGAAACCACTTCATCTCATCAAGATATTTGGCCACTTTGTCCAGCTCGCCGGACCTGACCGCGAAATAATTAACTAATATTCGATACGTATGAAGATCCGGCGCGATGATTGATTTCTGCCGGAATTCCTGTAGCTTCGTTGGATTTTTCTTGGCGGTTTTGGCCAATTTTAATAGCGTAAGATTGATTTCCCTTCGAGATTTGTAGTCTCTCGGAGGGAGCCGAGAGTCTTTATTCGCCAGATGGGCTCTTTTCATGCGTTCGTAGACATTCTCCGCCGCATTTGCTTCATGGGACTGAATGAGAGCAGATATCATGGCGTTCAGTACGACTGTATCAACAATCTCACCAGCTTCGACAAGAGCCTTGTAGGCTGCTCGTGCGCCATCACCATTTCCTTTGAGACCATAGAAGTGTATTTGGCTCACGTGGTGAAATCGATTGTACTTGAAGCCACGAGCTTCCATCTCATTGTATATCATTTCGGCGAGTGTGAACTTTCCGGCCTTGCACGCCACGTCAAATAAAACATTGAATGTGGCATCGTTTCCCTTAACTCCAGCGACGTGCTCCATCTCTCTCCACATTTGCAGGGCCGCCTCAACCTCGACTTCAGTAGACCTGTTGACATATCGAGCGGCAAACGAAATGGCGCTGGTCCACTCAGACGTTGTCAAAGGAATAGCGGTACTTCTCATATCGTCGATTACCGAAAAATATCTCAGCATGGACTGTTCATCTTTACGTTCCACTACTGCTAGATGCCGGAGAAGTTTATGTCGGGCCTTGGACTCGAGATAGGGAGCTCGCGGCGCAGGTAACTCCCTATATAACTTGTATATGTCCTCTGGTTCTTTTGAAAAGTCTCGAAGTGCGTGATCTAGTAGTGCAAGCTTGGTCTTCGTTTCAGGGTCGGCAGGCCAAGCCTGATGTGGAGGGGGCCATTCGTCCTCTTCCTTATCGGAAACGGTGAGGTGCGGACCGTCTCCTGGTTGATGAAGGTTTGGAAGCTCAAGCAACGGAAGTTGATCCGTAAATGACGGTCCGTCGTACTGGTCCACCAGTGCCATAAGTTCTTCTCGTGTGGTATTGGGGTGAATGCGGGCCTCCTCAGCTACTTCCAAGGCCGTCTTTGTATGCTGATGCCGCTGAATATAGGCGCTGTACGCCAGCCGCCCGTCTGCAGAGACATTTCGTTTTTGTGGTGCAAAAAACTTGCGATGTTGAGGTATTCTTGTGCTATGCTTGCGACAATGGCTCGCATTTGCAAGGGAGCTGAAAAACCAAGCCTCCAGCCCCGTTGTGCTTGAGATCATTTGTAGAGGTATTCGACGGCAAGTGTCCCTCCGGGGGCCAGAATGTAGACCCCGAGTGAACTCGAATGGATATAGGAAAGAGAGTACCTGGCGGGAGGCTAGCTTCGAGACGAAGGTTCCGCTCGTCGAGGAACTGCTGCAAAAGGAGGACATGAGGCGTCTGACATGTTGGCCCTTTCGTCACCGTTCTAGAGTCATTGAAGTTCGAGGTGACGATAAAGGTACTTCGCCGTTATTTGGATATCGGATAATGATAAGTTGATGGACCGCCTTGCAGTGCTTGAAGATAGTCGTATACTAGAGAAATCTCCAAGATTCGGAGCCAATATAATTTCGGAGCTAGAGTGCGGCCGGAACTTGCCGAACAACGCGCTCTCACTCCGAAAAGTTGATGCGAATTCGACAGAGCAATATCTCGCTGTATCACTGCGAGGACTTGCAACCAGATCTGTGAGTCCCAGTCTATGAAGTATTCCAATTATAAAGACTGTGCCTATCTAACCATTCAATACCAGGTAATCGCCGCCGCAAAGATGAGGGGAGTAAACCTCAAGCCCTCGCGGGTATATCAAACGGCCTCTATGCTCCTGGAATCCCACAGCATAAGTCAACCTCCGCCCTGGTATTCAACAATAGGAGCAATCCCTCCCTCCGAGATCCTGACACGCACACTGCCTACCCAACACCAGGAGCGAAAGCCGAAGTCGCGTGTACGGAAACCAAGCAAAATGTTCAAACCTCAGCCTATCGAGTACGAAGAAGATCGATTAAGGAGGGAATTCTATGGTGATCACCCATGGGAGTTGGCCAGACCAAGAATTGTCTTAGAGAATGATGGGAGGGATGGGCAGAGGTGTGATTGGAGCAGGTTGCAGCAGACCGGGAGACCTTTGAACGGCGAGAGGTAGGACTTCTACTCCATAAGAGGGACCTAATACTGACACCATCTCAGTGTGGTTCAGAGGCAGCTGTGGCTCATGAATAACGCCGGATTGAGCAAAAACCAAGCCTATGATTTGGTACGAAAGGAGTTCTATGCTCTTCGTCACGAAGAGGAAGTGGAACGACGAGTTGCCAAGGAAGAAGCTCTGTGGGTTGGGGCACAGTTCGGAAAGAGCGCATTAGAAGTCGGGATGGAATTGGAAGACAAGACCTATGAACAATGGAAAGAGTGGGCTATAAAGGAGACTGAAGCCATTGAACGGCAAAGAGATTCCGCATACACCACCATTGGGACTCCGAATGAGGAGGAAGGCGGTCTGGAGTTGGCTACGGAAACCACCGAGCAGTCTACTTTGGTTTGAAGAAGTCTGGCTGTGGTATGAATGTATTGGTAGGCAAGGCGAAGGAAACTTGGGCGCGAATCATGTAGAAATTCTGTGTACTATGTAAATTAGTGTTCCCTTGGAAGAGTCCAAAATCTACCCCTGTCCTACTCTGTAGGGAGAAGCTTGGAGCATTTTAGAACATATTCTCAAACCAAATCACCTTGTTACGCAGACAGAATCCGTGGCTGCATAGCTCAAAGGGCCTTCTTCATCGGAAAATCAGATAGAATCAATCTCATATCTGAACCAGGAATCCTTGCCAGTCCACCTTCCTGACCCCATTCCTGTTTATCTCTTTTGCCAGCGTCTCCCACTGCACAAGAAACTTATCGCAAACCCCCATCCAGAGAAGTACTTTCCCACTCAAACTCAGAGTCTTGACTCTCGCCCAACTCTCTACATAAATGATCTTCATCTTCCATAGGGGAGCCAACCCAAAGAACTTCAAGATAACGCTTGCTAGAATCACCATTACGGCTGTAGCTGGTCCATTTGTGATGATGAGATCCGGATACTCGAAAGGAGTTATTGTTGATGTCCTGGCAGCCTCATACAAAGCTGTTAAGCATCCAATTAAGCAGCTTAAGGACGACAGAGGTGTGGTGTACAAAGGCTGATGGATTTTCCTTGCTCGTGGAACGGTCATCACTTGCCATATTCCAGTCACTGGATGAGTTACCCCTTCTGGAGCTGGATGGGCGTCGTCAACGTATTCCGTCTGCAGTGTTGCTTCGATGTCATAGGCTTTGCCGGCAGAGAAACTATCTCCAGTAGATACAATGTAGGTACGATGGGCCCATCTCGCGGGATTTATGTCTCGAAGAAGGGACATCATTTCCGCAGTGTGACCGCCAGAACCGAGAACTATCACCATATGTGAAGGACCTGTCTTGGGATATTTGATCCGGGGATCTAGACGAGGTCGCGATGTCGAGGGAAGAACATAAAGAACTCGAAGCTAACGATATTGTTAGGAATGACTTTAGTAAGGTTGTATTGTATGATCATCTTACAAATGATGCAGTGACCACCACAAGGACTGCAGCAACCAGAAGGCGTAAGGCTGAGATATCGGCCATTTTGAGGACACGAGGCTGACGGAGACTCCTTATGTCGTAAAGAGCCGAGAATGATCTTGATACATAAGTACTAGAACTCCAAAATACCTTGTATCATAATGGTGCGTTGCAGTAACGTGAGGTAGACTTGGAAGTGATATGTCTCATCTATTTTTGGTGCAAATGTTTGGTAGGACGAGGTTTGAAAGATGTTGTTCGAGAGGGAGGTTTTAGGTATCTCGCTACGAATATATTTTCGCTGAGCATACAGTACTTGCTAGACCTCTCTCGCCATAACCGCAGCGAAGGCTTCTACTTGAAGGTGAAGTCTGTACTCTCGTTTGTTTGCTTTTCCTTTGAGTGAAGTTTGATGATATGCTTGTTTTACTTCGGATCCTGGTAAATAAACAATACGATTATTTGGGGGGCCGGGGGAGGGGGGGTTGTTTACATCCTGCTCCTTTCAAGAACCGACTTCAAGGAGCAAAATAGCTGAAGTCTATTCACTACCTAACAAAAACATCAGTACTGAAGAATACGTGCTCCATTCCCACCTCTCACTTCCTCTTCAAAATTCTGCAGAACTTGTTTCCTCCGCACATGCTTGGTTGAACCCTTGGTCTCACTCAAAGATTCAAGAAGCCTCTAGCCTCTCACGGGACCTCACCGCCATCGACAGGGGTCAACATGGCGGTGCAGAAAACTAAAGCTCGAGGTGGCAGAATTGTCGCGACAGTCGTCCCGGTAGCAGCACCACCAACCCAGTTCCTCTTCAACAATACCCAAAATCATGGACACATGGCTCCTTCATTCGGCCAGAAGACGCTCAGATGCTTCTATTGCAATAAGAAGTCCGGCATCAAGTACGATGGCCTTATCAGACAATGGCAATGCGGACATTGCGAAGCGGACAATTTCCTGGACGAGGTACGTCCAACCTCAGCCCAATGTTTGCAAAGCTAATACTTGGATAGAACGGAGATATAACAGATCCACCAGTTGCTACCAATTATGCAGCTCCGCCAGACCTCAAATATGCAGCTCCTCAACCCGAACCCCCTTACTCCCCACAATCGCCACAATCCTCCGCTTCTACCGTCTTCTGTTCAACATGCATCAAAAACCAACATCTCTATACCGCATGCCTTGCTCAATACCATATTGAGTTAGATCCAACACATCCAGAATACAAACAACTCGAGAGAAAGTACTACAAGTACAAGAGAAATCTCGAGAAGCAATATCCCCAGGTCTGCGAAGATTGCGAACCAAAGGTGCTCGAACGTATGAGAGAAGCTGGCAAAACTGCAAAGACAGATTATCTCAGAAGGTTGCTGGAGAAATCTCGTGCAAGACGAGCTGCCAGTAGGACGCCTCAAATAACAATCTCTGGAGTATTCGAATTTACTGGAAAATACCTGTGGTATTTTGGGCTTGCTACACAATTGCTCTGGCATATCACTGCGCTGATTACCGCGGCACAATACAGCTATCCGGTCATAAACGACAAATATATTCCGTCTGCCATATTGGAGATACTCTCCTGGCTTTCAGAGCGTTCCTCCTCCTTGTCATCCTGGAGTCTGCGGTGCAGCCTAGCTTCAGCATGGTGGAATCCGAAGTTCAAATATTTGAATAATGGCTTCATCAATCATATCAACGGTTTTGGCGAATGGTACAAACATCAAATGATATTACTTGTGGTTCGATGCCTGATCTACTACATTATTGGAACGGGCGTTCTAGCAGACCCCTTCGCCCCGGCGACTATAGGAGCTCATGCATTCGGGTTCGTATTTATCACCTATGTAAGTAGATCGCGATATTTGATATGGGGATACTGACAATTTGAAGCTATCAATTGCAGCCAACTGTACTCTCAAGGTTGACATGACCCCTCTCTGGAACTCTACCCCCGTGAGGCTTCCGAACGTTGGGCCGAGCACAAGCCCAAGTCCGAAGGGAACTGGAAATAGTATGGCAGATGCTCTGGATCAGATACTTGCAACGCCATCCCAAGGAATACGACCAATGACACCGCCATCCTTTCCATCGTATGAACACCAGCAACAAGACGGCGCGAATAGTAGACACGGTGGACGGGCACCTTCTACTCGATCATCAGATATTAGAAACATGACACCTGTCCGGCAAAGAATATTTAACTCCTCGATGGGGGTCAACAATCTGTCATCAGAGAATAGTCCAACAAGATCAAATCAGAATCATGGCGATGAGGACCAAGATATGATGGACTGGTCTCCAGCTCAAAACCAATCCGGGTATCGTGCTTTCAACTCTACTCAATCCATTCAGCACGACGCAGAACTTTTCAACCAGTCTCCCATCGCATCCCAGCCGGCTCCTTTTTGGTACAAGGTTCCTCCTGCTCCCACAACCCCGGCTCAACGCCTTCGGAATCCTCCAAATCAACCAAGATTTCGTGTTTCATCTCAAGAAGTAAAGGAGAACTTTTTCAACAACGTCACCCGCCGGGCCCAGGCATCGGGGTCCCCGGTTGAGCCTCAACCCATCTTGGGAGGCGGAAGATCGACGCATGAGATTGAATTTGCGCAACAGAAGTTCTTCCCTCCGTCACCTCCAAGTGAAGCTGGCGAAAACTTGGCGGAGCTTTTGACTTCGTTTTCCTTGAGTTCAGAAACAGAGACCTCAAAGAATACAGCAAAAGGTCACAGAGTCCGGCATTCCTGTCAAGCTCTGATTCTTTTGCTTGGGCTTGTATTCTGGAATCAAGCCTTACATCATCCGACAGGGCAGACTAGAAATGTCACTTTGGCAGTCATGTGTGCATGCGCGTGTCTTGGTGTTCGGACAATATTGGATAACATGAAAGCAATTGCAGAAAAACAGCACAACTTGGTGCAAACTGTTGGTACAATCCTGGGCGGTATCGAGCTTGTTGCCGCTATTTATGGCATTCAGGAGATACTGGTAGGACATGGCGACTGTGCAAACTACGCTTCACTTGGTACGATTTTAATCGGTGGAATGATGGTTTATGAGATATGGCGTGCGTCATTCGGATGATGCTCGGTTCACGATGCGTGCATACTCCGTGTCGTACTCCCCATGTTGGATGGGATTTGTGATCATTGGATTTGGAGTACATGAGGGAGTTGGTATTACTTATTACTTATGAGCGCCTGGACAAAGGCGATGGTGGATTTGAATACTAGTACTAGGAGTATAATGGATGGCACCAATGGGATTAACCTATTGTTCTCGAACGGGCCTACGGACAATTTATACTGTATAGAGTACATATAGTACTTGTGGCCGGAATTGCCGTTTTGGCATTGGAATGCATGGGTTCATGCACGTAGGGTCTTTTCTTGATCCTACCTACCGTACTCACGACACACCTCCTGTACTGAGAGAGTATTCTTTGTTCATTATTAGACGAATAAACTCTAATTCTTCAAAACCACGCTCATTGTCTCGTGCGTTTTCCAGTATGCAAACATATAATTATCCTTCCTGATGATTTGAATACCTTACCTACCGTGCCATGATGACATAGGTAGAAATCACTAGGAGCTATGGCGAGGCTAAGGCTAAAAGGAGGCCTGAGACAGGGAACCGAGAGTCCGCTTCCACGACAGACCGAAATCAGATCCGTGGGACTGAACCTCTGCCTACCTTACCTTTATGTAAGATCAAGCTACTCGCACAAACTCCGATTCCCTCCCAGATTCCTTCCTCCAACATCCGCAGTGAACCCAACCCGCCTGCGAGGGCATCTCAACATCCCGTCGAGAAGAGAAGACATTCCACCATGCCTTCGAAACTCAATAACATGAATCAACGCTTTTGTCGCGGCCTCCATTGAGGTTCGACCGAGTATCCATCCTTGGTAAAGGATTTTACTAGTCGCAACAGAGGATGGCCTGCGTCGGATCAGTCACTACAATAGACTTTCTGTCCGGAGAGGGAACAGAGACGAATATGGCGGAGGCTACGCAGACGACTGTTTCTAGGAGATCGACAAGGCTTTTCGTGAAGGATCAGGACAGTGCTGAAGTTGGAACAGCTGGGATAGCGTACGAGTCGCGATATGGCTCGAGTAGTGATGAGAAGGAGAAGGAGAAGGAGAAGGAAAGGCCTGCCAGGGAGACAGGGCCTCCTTCAGGCAATGTTGATGCTCGACTGGTCCCAATAGTAGATCTCGGGATCGATCTATCCGGGATGTTTCCCACAACTGCGGAAGACATGGGCAAACAGGGTATGCTTTCCCCACACTTCTTGGGAACGCGCCCAAGTACTCTATTTAGATTTGAATTCAAGGACTAACGGATGCTACAGTCACGAAAAGCATCCAAGCAGCAAAGGCATCAAACAAGTCAAAGGTTGATGGCCGGCCCGTCAACTTTGGCATCGTTCTCCCTGATATGATTTATCGCAGCAGCTTCCCCATGACGGAAGACTTCCAGTACCTCGGGACTCTTGGCTTGAAGACCATAGTGTAAATTGCTCCTCCTCGGTATTTCCAAGTAGCATGCTGATCTTGCGCAGCTCCCTCGTTGATAAGGACTTCCCCGCCGACTTCAAAGCTTTCATGAAAGCCAATGGAATACGTCATTGTGTCATTGAAATGCAAGGAACAAAGAAAGTCCAGATCCCAGATGCAGTCATGAACTCTATCATGGATGTTGTCCTCAACAAGGAAAACCATCCATTACTTATTCATTGCAATCATGGCAAGGTACGAAGCACAGTAATAGTCTGCATGATCATCGCTGATTGTCTATAGCATCGCACTGGTTGTGCAGCAGCTGTCATACGCCATATTGCTGGCTGGAATGTTGATCAAATCGTGCAAGAGTACCAAGGCTTCGCAGAGCCCAAAATTCGTGAATGCGACATCAAGTATATCACCGAATATAAGGTTTCAAAGCTGGTAGATTTCTTCAGCAGGAAGATAAGAACAAGACGCAGCTCTGTCCTTACCAGTTCCAGGATGCAGAAGCTGCTCGTGGCTAGTGCTGCAGCTGTCGCAGTTTGGATTGCCACGGGATTACTTTGGGGAGAGAGGGTACTATAACAGGGTTTTTTAATAGGTCATCGGCATGAGCCAAAGCTCTGGTGTTTTGGAGTTGGGTAGAACGTGATCGGTAATGCAGAGCGCAAAGGCCAGACACGGATAGGGAGTTTACGGAACCTGCATGTTGCATTGGCAAGCAAATGCGTCTCTTAGAGACAGACAAGATAATCGTGTGGTTTATATTGTACAGGTAGTCTTTGTCCACATTACTCTCTGTGGACCTATATTTTTGCCTCTATATGTTGTACAACGATATTAAAGCCTCCCATTCCGCGTTAATCGTACATCCAGTTGACAAGTATTTTTTTTTCTTCAGAACGCCCCCCCAATTGATATCCGTGGCTGCTTTTTGACAAGTCTCCTCGCCCTCCACTTCTCGCACTCCAAATATTAACAAAGCCCCCATACTTTTACAAAGCTCTCTCCTCACCATTCAGCCTCCCAAGGGCATAAGTAGTGCCGCATCCAAGAACGTTCACCGCCGACAGTATCATTGCACTGCCCCTCGTCAAACCCCTCGCACCAAACTTCGAGCCTAACCTCGTCCCAAGCCTGCCACCGGCGGCTTTTCTCCTTCCTGCCAATAGCATATATAATCCAGACCAGGCCGCAGTCAAGCCTGCAGAATCGACCTCGTAAGAGGAGAGATTGAGGTAGGAGCTAAAGAGGAGGACCGGCGGGAAGAGCATTGGTAGTGTTCGCCAGGGTCGCGCGTGTAGAGCGGTTATAAGAGTTGCAAGGGCGGTCGGAGGCAAGGGCGATCCTACAGGATGGTTTCAGTTTTGAAGACAATAAGGAGAGATGGGAATGACTTACTGCCCCAGCCTTGGGCGTACGAGATAACAGTCTTTTTGGCATCTTGAACTGCCTCTTCTTCGTTTGATTTCTTCCCGTCCGGCATTGCTTGGTCTCTATCCGTTCTAAATTCCAATTTCCGATTATGTTTCGAGGATCTCGATAGTCCAAATCCTCTGGATTCGAGCTTCTCGGCTCAGATCGGATTTGTTCAAGCCTTAGGACTGTAAATGGTCGTCGATGATGCAGTTGACGGTTGCATCACGTGCTCACGTCAACCCGATGTGCCTATGTGGGTACCTACGGAGTAGGGAGTAGATAGCGATGCCAATTGTTTTAGCGACACGAGAAACCAAGTATGGAGGTACTTCCCGCGTCGTGGCCATAACAAAGCCAAAGCCATCTATCCCAACAGCCCCCATTGATCTTCTATCTGCGTCCCTCGTTCAAAACAACTGCATTCCTTCGCCAGCCTGCCACGCTATAATACACATCCAGCGGCGCAATGCCCGCAGCCACCACCTCCGGCGCCGATACGTCTGGCAACGGGGCCGCAAAATCGCGGGATCACAATCAAGGAAATCAGGAGCGCAAATACACTCTAGAACAGAAGGCCGCTGTCCTACGAGTGCGAAGATGTTCGCCGACGGCGTTCTACGATATTTTGGGGCTGGAGGAGGTGAAGGCTACGGTCACGGAGGCTGAGATCAAGAAGGCATATAGGAAGCTGAGTCTGTTAACGCATCCGGATAAGAACGGCCACGAACATGCAGATGAGGCCTTCAAGATGGTGAGCAGGGCGTTTGGTGTTCTGAGCGATAAGGACAAGAAGGCGAAGTATGATAAATTTGGTGGTGATCCGGATAGTAGGTTTGGAGGGGGAGCGCCGCAGCAGAATCCTTTCTCCGGGTTCGCGGGACGTCCGCAGAGTTCCAGGACTGCTAGCGGCGGGGGTGGACCCTCCTCGATGTGGGAGGAAGAGATTAGCCCAGAGGAAATGTTTAATAGATTCTTTGGTGGGGGAATGGGTGGTTTCGGGCCCTTTGGTGGTAAGTTCGAGCCACATCCATCCGACTGATGGAGGAATGCTGACACGCATCGCTGAAGGCGGAGTATTTGATACAGGACCTCAGTTTGTGTTCAATTTGGGCGGTGGACCTGGGATCAGAGTCCATCAATTTGGAGGAGCAAGACCCCGAAGAAGACCAAGGGATCCAAACGCAGCCGAAGAATCTCAGACTTCCCTACGGTCGACAATCATGGGGCTATTACCTCTTCTAATACTTTTTGTATTACCCCTTCTATCTTCCCTCTTCTCCGGCTCTGGATCAGCAGCAGCGGCCGGACCTTCAATGCGATTCGATGGCCCCGTACCACCGCACACGCTGCACCGCCTTACAAACCGATTAAAGGTTGATTACTACATTAATCCGGTTGATGTGGACCAGTACACCCCGCACAAGTTCTCCCAGCTTGACAAGAAAGCGGAAGTGACCTATGTACAGCAACTGAAGGCAGGATGCGAGCAAGAGCTTGATGCAAGGCAACGGTTGCTCAATGAAGCTCAAGGCTGGTTTATACAAGACACGTCAAAGATGGATCGGGCAAGGAATATGGAGATGCGTAATTGCAAGAAATTGGATGAAATGGGGATGGCGAGAACGTACTAACCTTTGTGATACTTTCAAGTTATTGAGAAGCATGGCGTTCGGGGCAGAAGCATTCTTGGGCGGATGGTTTGGGTTCATGCAGTAGTGTTACAACCGTATCACAGAAGACGTTTATCCCACGCTGGCTGTGTATTTCAGGCATATACGAAGACTCTATAGTGCAGTAGTGGGTGGTTAGTACAGCCAGCAGTAACAGAAAAGGCGTTTGTCCATGCTGTGGATTCTGAGCATATGTGAAGACTACAGTCTCTTTTGAAACCAAACAAGGCCTTCGTGTGGTCGGTCTATTCCCGGCCAGGTACAAGATCCCTCTTTTCTTTTCTTTTTCTAACCGCGAGCCTCTGTGAGAGTTGGGCCTTCTCTCTAAGCTCCCCTTTAAGCCTCGGTTATGTAAGCGACGCAAAGCCATCGCCCACTCTCTTTTGTGTCAATTCTAAATCATATCTATTCATCCGTCTTCTCTCTCAGAGAAGTTGCTGGCCTCTGATCTTGGTGTTCTCTACTCTCGTCGAAAAGAAGCTTCGAGATCTCGAGCCAGAGCTCTACCCCTGCTGCTTCGATTAGCAAGCTGCGGTTGTACAGGCCCAATCGCTAAAGCCGATAAAGAAGCAGTCGAACGTCACAGACTCTCGCGACCACAAGGCTACCATTTATACTCTTCGCAACGGGCTGTGTTCCCATAACCTCCTAGTATCTTACATCGCCATCATGGATAACGATCCCCAGCCTCCCTCGAATGCGCCCGAGGCTCCAGACAAGGAGAAGATGGATCAGGTTAGGTCGAGGTCCTATTGGCATGCACGGCGCAGTGGCTGATTCGAGAATTAGATTCGAAGACGACGCATGGAAAAGCTGGCGGGACCCGCGACTCCAAAGAGCGATCAGACTTCGGGAGGAGAGAACGGAACGCCCTCAGCATCCTCTGGCCTTTCGACACCTGCCGCCCCTCAGACCGTCGAGCCTACCTCGAAACCGAAGATTACCATCCATCAAGTCAACCAAACCCCTGCTACATCCGAGAATTCTTTGACCAAAGTGGGCTCTCAGCCATCGGACGTCACCAGCACTCCTCCCGTAAGATCTACATCTGAAGCAGGATCATTGAAACGACCACGAGCTGAACCAGATGTGCAGACTACTACAAGAGCACCCGCCCCGAAGGCGCCGAAACAATCCGTGGATGAGGATATTGACACATATGAGAATAGGATACTGGGTCAGATATTTCGGATTACGTTAGATCCAGACCAACGGGTGGATGCTTCCCATCATAAACTCATATATCTCCCAAATCTGAGGCAGGAGTTAGAGGACGAAAAAGCGCCGATTAGGCTTTCGAAGGACAGGCTAGACTCGGCGATTCTTGAGGCATGCTCTTCTATCCCACACAACAAATCAATATTAGACTATCTTCTACCTTGCTGGAAGAGGATAATGAAGGCCTTGAAGGGATTAAGAGGCCATGCAGATGGTAAAGATGCGGTTCTGAAAGAAGCAAAGCGACTTTGTATGAGCAACTGCATATTCGCAGTCGAAGTCCCGGAGTTATTTGGGTCAGTAGTTCGTTGGAGCTTGAGAGCTGATGGCTGACCTTTCTCAGCCGCGAACCAAACCCCGCAACGGATTCTCTGACCCCCTACTTACTTTTTGAGACTGGCGAGGACAAAGGCATCTGTCCCGACTTTTTACAAGAAGCAGTATCGCGGTTTGAAGATGACGATACTGTCAGGCACATGCTAACAAAAGCTGTTGCTGGCTTAAGTTTACAGCTGTCTAATATGACCATGAATGACAATTACAAGCCTTACGTTCATGTATGCCAAGCTTTTCCACTAGCTTTTTAAAGCAAAATTAACCATCTATAGGCATTAAAACTGCTGTCTCAATTTCCGCCAATTGTGACGGCCATTGCTGAGGACCCCTTATTCCAGATGGCAGTATCGGCTCCTGGGATCGAGAAACACACCCTTCTTGGGCCCTTTTTCAGAATCTCTCCACTGCAACCGGAAGTTACCAAAGAATATTTTGCGGCGCCGAAGACTATGGACAAGCGACATGTTGTAACATCACAAGAGGCACTGCGACTGACATTGCAGGCTCACCAACAAGACCTGCTCGATATTATTAATCACTTTGTCCGTGCCAGTCCTACGGCCAAGAATAAGACCCTGGACTGGTTTGCCTATATTGTGAATGCAAACCACAAGCGTCGAGCTTTACAAGTCGACCCATCGGCGGTATCATCCGATGGTTTCATGATGAATGTTACCGTGGTACTTGATGGGCTGTGCGAACCTTTCATGGACACAACATTCTCAAAGATATCGAGAATAGATATCGAGTATCTGAGACGCAATCCAAGAGTTGACATCAAGGATGAGACGAAGCTGAATGCTGACCAGAATTCTTCCGATGCCTTTTACGCAGTTAAGGCTGATGGAACATCGAATTTCATCTCAGAGGTCTTTTTCTTGACTCTGGCAGCTCATCACTATGGTAGCGAAGCAACGAATGCCACGCTGAAGAACCTCGAAAGAGACATCAAGCATCTAGCAAAATCTGTGGTCGAAATCGAAGCAGAACGTCCAAAATTCGTCAATGTAAGTGTCTTCTCTCTTTGAGTCGTATGTTCATTAACACGGCCCATCTAGAATCCTGCGCTCATGATGCGGTTTGAGCTCCAATTGAAGAAATACAACGACCTATTGGAAAAGTCAATGTCGCTCAAGTTTGCAATCGAAGGTGTTCTTCTCGACAAACAATTACAGACAAAGTCTCTATTGTTCATGAGATATGTTACTGTTTGGCTTTTGAGAATTGCCACAGGCTCAGATTATACCCCTGACAAGACTGTAAAGTAAGTAGATAATATCTTGAGATAGGTTAATACTAATCCTCCAAGGCTCCCACTACCTTCAGAGCAGCCAGAAGCCTTTAAGTGCCTTCCAGAATACGCTCTTGAAGATATTGTTAGCAACTTCAATTTCATCTTGAGGCAAGGCTCATCCATACCCAATATCATTGTGTGAGTTCTGACTCGGGAGTAGATTTGTACCAGAAGTTATGATCTCAGCAGTTGGCGACGAGATCATTGTGCTTTGCATTACGTTTCTTACAAATTCGGAATACATCAAGAACCCATACTTAAAGGCTAAGTTAGTATCGCTTCTATTCCATGGCACATGGCCCGTCTATCATCGCACAAAAGGGGTTCTTGGTGACTCCTTGATTGGGACGAAGTTTGCCAATGACTACCTCCTGCATGCTCTGTTGAAATTCTACATTGGTAGGTCTACTCACAAATGGGTGGTTTATGCTAACATTTCATCAGAGGTGGAATCAACTGGCGCGCACACACAGTTCTACGACAAGTTCAATATTCGATATGAAATCTTCCAAATCATCAAGTGCATCTGGACAAATGATGTCTACCAGCAACGTCTAACTCAGGAGAGCAAGTAAGGGACCTTACGGATGACCAATCATGATATCTGATTAACGTGAATTGCAGAACAAACATTGAGTTCTTCCTGAGATTTGTCAATCTCCTCCTCAACGATTCCACATATGTCCTGGACGAGGCACTTACGAAGTTTCCGAAGATTCATGATCTGCAAGCTGAGTTAGCACCGGGAGCGCCGCCGTTGACACCAGAGCAGCGAACATCAAAGGAAGAGGAACTGGCGACAGCCGAAGGTCAAGCACAATCATACATGCAATTGACCAATGAGACAGTTTCGATGATGAAGCTCTTTACCAAGACCTTGAGCACCGCGTTTACGATGCCGGAAATCGTTGATCGGGTAGCTGCCATGGTTGATTACACCCTCGACATCCTCGTCGGACCCAAAAGTATGAATTTGAAAGTTGCAGATCCTACAAAGTATCAATTCAACCCTAGAACTCTTCTATCGGGGTTTATTGATATCTACCTCAATCTTGGGGTCTCGCAAAGTTTCGTTGAAGCAGTGGCACGAGATGGGCGCTCCTACAAACCTGCCAATTTCGATGCTGCAAGCCGTATTATCACTCGGTACAACCTCAAATCGGCAGAAGAGATAGCAGCCTGGGAGAATTTGAAAGCTCGTTTCAAGACAGCGAAGGAAATGGATGACCAGGATGAAGAAGATATGGGTGAAATTCCAGACGAGTTCTTAGATCCTATTATGGCGACATTGATGAAAGACCCCGTTATCCTGCCTTTGAGCAGGCAGACTGTTGACCGAAGCACGATCCGCAGTCATTTGTTGAGTGATCCTCATGATCCCTTTAATCGATCGCCTTTGAAGATCGAGGATGTGGTGGAGGATACGGAGAGGAAAGCACAGATAGCGGCTTTCAGAGAGCAGAAGAGATTGGAAGCGAAAGCTGCCAAGAAAGATGAAATGGATACAACTGAAGGATAGATGATGCTTGTTCTTATGGAGGGGGTGAATGAGGATATGACGGGGACATGCCTGCTGCCTTTTGAATGCAGTCTATGAGCGGCAGCGGTTACTCTACACCAGAGCATGGCCCATCGACAGAAGAGACAACCTGGTGGTTGCTTTTCGCAGGATGAGGGCTCATCATACCTGGGTTCTGTTGTGGAATAATTAGAATTGTACAGGTTTGGTCAGGGAAGCAATCAGCATGCTCAATGTTGCTGCAGCTGTGTCATCTATAGTTATTCATACGAAGTAGAATGAATGACAATCAATACCCCGTAACTCAAGGACATCAACAATACTAGCTCGGAGATCATACTCTGTATTATTTCCCCTTTTGCACGTTCCACCTCATGTCACAGCCAGGGCCAATGCGGATGACGAGGAAAAAGGGGCTCGAAATGACCGGGGAAAGATACACCGAGGACCGAAGGTGGGATTAAGATAAGAGGGCACGTGATACCTCACCTCCACTTCTTGGAACTGGGTTAGATCACGTCCTGATACTCAATGATTCCTACACATTAATATAAATAGTCTTGTCGACTCGATTGACAAGAGAAGTCGCAATATTTCCGGTCGAGGAACTCTGGCCTGTAGGGTAGACAATCAGCCGGCATAGAGGAAGCCTTGCCTGAACCTGAACATCTATCTCTAATTCTGGCGCTTTGATATGGCGGGGTCAATTGAAGTTTCTCCTCTTCAAGCAAAGATGCCAGAAGATAGCAGTCCCCGTTATGATCCCTCCATCTACTCGACCCCCTTTTCTGCCCTCCCCAATCCCAAACGAGTGTGGCTCGGCTCTCCATCCTCAGAACTTGAGGGTATTGGTGTGTTCCCCCTTTTTCCCCCTTTTCCCCCCCTAGTCCTCACCCCCAAAATTTCAGCCCTTAAAAAAAGGCAATCACTAATTGCGATGTAGGAAGACTCTCGCTGCTGACCGAAGGAGTGGTGGCCAAGGCCGCAGCATCAGAGATCAGGAATGGCAGACGTGTTGGTCTAGGATGGAATATGAAGAAGCTGGAGCATTCGCAGTATGGGAGACAGAGCTGTAGACATAAGGTTATTGCGAACGAGGGCCCTGAGGGGACAGGGTTAGGGACGTGTTTCGATGATGTTTATGAGATGAATCCTCGTAAGTCTGTTGTGTCTTTTTGTTATGGCTTGTCTTGGATCATGTTTTATCAAGCGCCGAATATCATCCTTCTATGTCGATTTTGGGTCATATCTGGTATGGTATGATTTTCTCAGAGAAGTTTATATTGACTTTTGCTCTCTGCAGAACAGAGTAGTCAGTGGGATGGATTTCGACACTACTCCCAACCCCGGAATCCAGCAGATTCATCTTCATCTCCAGATAGAGTCTTCTACGGCGGCACGACCAAGGAAGAGATCCTGGATCCTTCTAATTACCGTATCGGACTGCAGCATTGGGCTCCCCAAGGGATAGCAGGTATGACGAGCCACCCCAGACCCCCTATACAACTCTCCCAGAAGTCACAGACAGACCTGATTCACCCCAGGGCCGAGGAATACTCCTAGATTACGCCCGCTGGGCTGCATCCCAAACACCACCCATCACCTACTCCACATTCTCCACGCACGGCATCACATTTTCTGCCATCCTAGCCATGTGCAAGCACTACAATGTGACGCCGCGAGAGGGCGATATCCTATTCATCCGCATCGGCGTGATGCCCGAATGGGAGGCCTTCTCGGAGCAGCAGAAGATCGAGTACGCAGCGCAGAAAGAGCCGTCGCATGCTGGCGTCGAGGCTTCTATCGAGCTGCTGCAGTGGCTCTGGGATAGCAAAATCGCGGCTGTAGCGGGGGATGCGATTTCGTGGGAGGTATGAATCCAATTGACCTCTGACTGACACCCTCCCTCCATTCATCGCAAGCAGTCTCAGGACCGACAAGGAGAGAAAGAAGGCTGACAGGAAACCTCTGCTTCTAGGTCTATCCCACCCCAGGCGAAATCTCAATGCATGAATACCTTCTCGCTGGATGGGGTATGCCAATCGGTTCGTCTCCTGTCCCTGTCCCCTTTATCCCAGACCCCTCAACCCCCCCGCGCAACCCGCACTTCAATGCAGCAGCACATAACAAACAATATACGTACATACGTACATACCTTACCTACCTTAGCTGACCAACCCCGCCTCTTCTCCACAGGTGAGCTCTTCGACCTCGAAGCTCTATCCAGAACATGCCACGAGCTAAACCGCTACACCTTCTTTGTCACTTCCATGCCCCTCAATATGCCCGGCGGCGTCAGCAGCCCGCCAAACGCCATGGCTATCTTCTAAGCTCGCTCGCGCTGACGAGATCCTATCAATACCTTAACTAATATAACTTTATCGGATTATTCTTGGATTATTCCGCTCTTCTCGGAGGACTTACTTCTTCTCGTAGCTCTGTAAGCAAAGTGAGCAAAAGCATGTCAAGTAAGGCCTTGTTTTGCGGCACACAACAGTAATCCTAATCACCTACCGCCGCGCGCCCCGTCCTCGATGATCCATCGTCATCTTCTTCCTAGCTCATTCATCCATACCTCGTGCTATCCTGCTCTTACCCCCCCTCCTCTTCATAATCGAATAATTCGCCTTTTCCCCCTAACCCCACTCCTCATCCCATCCCATCCCATCCCATCCCATCCCATACGACCCTTACCTCCCGTTCCATACATACCAGACATATTCCGCCCTCGCCGAAATTCATCAGGGATGGTCATCCTTCGAGGCACAGAAGACTGCGAGATTGGAAGGGGGGGGTTGCCTAGAGATCCCGTGTCTGAGTGAGGGGACGGCGTGGCCGAGGTTTGGAATTTGGAAGCGGCGGGGTTATGCGTGGATACGCCGCTTTTCGATGCGGCGCGGCGGGGTGCGAGGTTGGTGGTGGTGGTGGCTTTGTTGTGTTGGAATGAATGGATTGCTTCTTGTTTTTTTCTTTGGGGACGGCGGTGAGATGGATTGGGTAGATAGATAGATGGATATGTAAGGTACTTACAGTAATGGGGGTCTTTTTCTTCTCTTTTCTCCCCCCCACCCCCCCTGTGTTTTCTGTTTTATGAGTACAAGAGGAATAACTCAGAATTGAATTAGAAATGAGAAATAGTCGGACATCGGACTGTATGTAACGAAACTTGCACCTAGGTGCAAGATTATATCATATCTCATTATTCAGACCTTCTCGCCAAGCGCGCAAGGCACGGGCAGGGCGATAACGATCGATACTATAAAACATATATAATCACCCGTTGTGATCATCATGTCTTCTTGGGACCTCCTTCCGGCCAAGAAAACCCCCATTCCCAAAAACAAAACCAAACCCAGTTGCCTGTGCCCGCCTTATGATTGATAAGATCGCTCTCTCTCCCTCTCTCTCCCTTCTCTCTCAGGAAATAAATAAGAATGATGAGCTTGAATATAACGAACTAGAATAGATGTCCTGACGCCAATGCAGTGCTGTTGTTGTGTGTGCCACACCCGCCTTTCCTTTCACGGAATGGATATATATGAATGAGTTATAAAAAGGAAGAACAGAATTGCAGAACCGCCCGAGTGCGAGCGGCTCTGCAGGGCCGCCAATGCGATGCTGATGATAATGATAATGATGATGCGTAATATGATGCAAGCGATGCCTTAAAACAATGAACGAACCGGGTATCGTGAGTATGGCCGTTAAGATTATGTCCTCCCTTCTCTGCATGTCATGCATTGCCCTTTTCGGTTTCCAGATTCTCGGATCTCGAGCTTTCGAATAGTTTTCCCGAGGCCTTTTGAAGGTCCTCCATTCATGGTCGGAAGATCATCACGAAACTTCCTCTTCCTCATTGATCCTCGCAACCCGCGCACCCCCGGGTTTTACCCTCTCGTGGCCCCTTATCGGCTCTGGGAGCGGCTCATCCTTCATACACGCGTTCTCTAGCATATTTGTCCACTTGCCGCTGGTGCCTGCATGACTATGTTTCAGATGCTGCCTGAAGTGATCTGCCCTGAAAAACTTCTTCGCATGGTTGCACTCCCTGAACTTATGCATCTCCTGCAGATGCATTATCCGCACCTCCCAATCTTGCTCCGTTGCTACCGCGACTTTGGGTCCGTCAGGAGAAGGCGAAGAGATACCAGTTCGGGGGAAATCTTCACCGCAATACCCACAGGAATCCGCTTCGTTGGGCCGGTTTGGAGAGTTATGGAAAGCTGCTGCATAGCCCGATAGCGCGGCGCACGACCAAGAGTGGCGGCGGAGGTGAAGAGAGTTTTGATGGCGCTCAGCTTCGTTCTTGTTCTTGAATCGATTTCGACAATAAGCGCATTCGTATTGCTTCTCTTGCTCGTGGGCACTAGAATATCTGATTAGAAACCATGAATATATCTTGTTTGGAGAGCGAAATACTTTAGTTCTTCTTGGGTGTCGAATTTCTTAGGCTTTTTGGGACAGCATTCGCAGATGAATACACCTTGAATCTTAGGACCGGTGCTTTGCTTTGAATGGGCCATACTGTCTGATAACCTCCGTGAAGTCATGAGAGATCTGCTATCAGGTAATGTTTGGTTATGACTCGGTCTCGAGAGAGACCCTCGGGGGCTGGGGTTCATGGATAGAGACGTGGCATAGGGCGAGTCGCTACTGTCCGTACGAACAGGAGAGATACCTCCAGGAGATAGGCGACCGTAAGAGCTCATACTAGTCATACTACTCCCTCCAATTGATAGCGTAGAGGCATACGAGTTGCTTCTAGGACCCGATGTCGTAGAGGATATTGATCCGGAGAGAGAATGAAACCGAGGACTTGGTGAAGTCCGCGATACAGACTCTCGCCTTCGGTAAAGATCACTAGAGCTGCCCACAGTGTGCAACGAGGGACCACCATCCACTGGCGGTGATGAAGCTCGTCTCTTCTGGCCTGCTGTAGCACCTGGTGAGTATGGGTCATTTCGACCAGTATAGTCTTCAATATGAAGACGTCTAAGTCCCGCCTCCTCCATCTGAAAATCGACATCATTATCCGGGGAAACTCTCCGGTCATAACCGTCTCTAGACCGGCTTGTGATACTACATGAATCATCTCCCACACTCATTACTGAAATGCTACCGGATCGCCCGCCGTAGGATGACCTGTCAAGATCTGCTGCATCACTTGGCGACCTGAAATCATGCCCTGGAAATCTAGGATATGGATACCCAGGAGAAACAGCTGATGAGGTCTCTGTCCACCTTGCCAGTGGACTTTCTGCTACGCCTTGCCTCCCTGTGGTAATTGGCAGAGACAATGGCTTCAGTTGAACAGGAGGTCGTTGCTCCAAGGCTATCCGTGATGTTGGAGAAGTCTCATTTGCAGAAGAGCTGAAAGCCGAGGTCGAGAATTTTCGCGGCGGGGTGATATTGTCACTTCCCCTTCGAGCATCCAACTTCTGCAACAATGATTTGTCGTATGCCTGCGCATTACTTCGATACTGGTCGTGGACGGAGCTTTGGAAACCGGACCTCACTGGCGACGGGTCAGGATATTTCGACCTGTTGGAGAAGAGCATCGTTAGCTGTAATTTCAAGAAATTTTCTTTTTTCTGTAAAAGTATTTTGTCATTTTGGAGTCTAGAAGCCTCCACGAACACCTGAGATCACGGTCCGTGATAATTCTGCTCGCAAGCTTCCTAGGAGTCGCCAAGACAAAGAACGGTCTTGCCTTGAAATGTCCACCTGTAGCTAGAAAACGGGAGCAACTGACCTGTACGAGTCCATGCTGGTGCCCGAGAGACTTGCGTATCCTTCATCTATTCTGGGGAAGGGATTTTCCCGGTTCTCCACATGTGGAATTGGTTTGATTGTCGAGGTAGAACTGGCGCGACGCGCAGCTTCTGGTCGCTCGCACACCCCGCTCTTCCTCCTCGCGAAACTCCCATATAAACTCGAGCCGGGCGTCACAGAAGACGTCCCCCATTCGGCATCCATGCGGGAGTTGCCCCATTGCCACGCAATATCTGGGCCATTGTTTCCACCATCCGCAATGTCCGCCAGGTACTTTGGCGGTGGCAGTGGAGGAGGGACGGGGTCCCTGGCATTCGGTATTGACATTGGCCCGGAGGAGGTCGAAGGCGACGAGATTGAAGTGGTCCTGCTCGGACCTCGAAATCGATCCGACGGGTTCGAGTCATGGACGCAGATCTCGGGTAGGGCCAGCGGCCTTGCACCGCGGTGAGGAATGTCCATTGCGAACACTGAATCACTCGCCACTGGTCAGGGCCCCGAGAACACCGCGTATCTCCTGCCGCGACTTTTCTAGAAAGTCTAAAACCAGAGGGGGCGATTGAGCTCGGTGAGGCCGACGGGGAGAGAGGAGGGACGGAGGCGAAACATGAATATATCTAGCTGCGGAAAGAAATATACAATAAAGAAAGGGAGGCGGGGGGGTAGAGAAAGTAAAGATCCGCCAGTGGGAGAGAGTGTTATGTCATTGAAGCATGAAACGAGGGGATGTGGGAGGGGGGAGGGGAAAAAGAAGGGAGGATATGGGGGGGGGGGGAGGTTGGTAGAGCGGGAGGAGGGGAGGGAGGAGGAGAGGAGGAGAGGAGAGCGGCGGGTTGTTGGTGTCCAGGAGGAGGTGCGGAACAGAGGAATAAGGCAGAGGAGTGCTTGGTAGGGGACGGCGGGTGTGGGTAGGTCGAGCGGTCGCTGGAGCGGTACGGGGACGGTAGAGAAGCGTGGTAAGAAATGAATGGTAAGGCCCGCGCTGTCGGCGTTAAGTCGTCAATCGGCCAGGCTGGGACCTGGGTACTCCGTAATAGCGGGAGACTTCGAGCTGACCGGGCTGAGTTGGTCAGGAATTAGGTGAGCCGGTGAGCAGGTGGTGAGAAGGTGAGAAGGTAAGGTAAGGGGAGGATTCGAGGAGGTACGGCAGAGGATTCCTGTGCGGACAAGGTCAGCCGCGAGTCGTCTGTATGTCAAGAGAGAGAGAGACGTACAGTACATAGAGACACACAACTCGAAGAGGCCAGCCGCCCACTGTAGGGAGAGAGAAGTTGTACCGCGAGTCGCAGTTCTGCTGGGATTCCTGGGACCCCTGGGACCCCGGGAGCAGCAGGGAGACAGGGACTTGGTATTACTCCGTAGGGATGCGCATGGGCATGGGCATGGGCATGGCAGGACAGGGGCGGATGGCGGTTGATGGACCAGGAGGGTGTGAGTATCAGAATTGCAGCATCACAGGAAGTGCGCAGAGCTCAGTATAGATTGTTTGTCTTGACTCTTGAGACTTGTTGCAGCCAGGCGTGGAGGGAGTGGTTTGGGGAGGAAGACCCTATAGGAGGTCTGACCCCGCGAATAGCTACAACAATAAGAAGCTTGACGAACCCATCTCTTCTCCATCTGGACCTCCCGTTCTGCATATTCCTCCAAGTGACCTACCTGTCCAAGAGCTTGACAGAGGACGGAGTAGTCCTCCATATCACTTGCCCTATTCCCCTCCTCATAGAGCTGTTCTTCCAGAGCAGATGGCTGTTACTTCTGTTCTTCCCGCACAACTTCTTCACCAGTCATGCCCTCCCCACCAAACCTTGCCTCCTCCAGTTCTCCTCCAGCGCGCCGTCAAGCCATCTTGCTCTCTCTTTGCGGGCTGCGGCGGGTCAAGCCTTTTGTGCCTCCTTGCCATCCGTGCTTTACGTATACACCCCATACATCCCACACATCCCACACATCCCACACTTCGCATACATACCCGCCTCCTCTCTCAGACGACAGCTCTACCAGCCAGGCGGACAGGGATGGGCAAGGACAGGGAGTCCAACTCGCTACAGCAGGTTCCCTTCTTACTACTGCTACTCTGTTCTCCGTACTGACTACTACTACTGTGGCAGCCCTTCGCTCAGGCCCTCTCCGATACTGCGCGGGCCTTTCGGCCGTTCAATAATGGCAAATCCTTCAGCCCTACATCCCCTAGCTCAAGCCTTTCCCTTCCTTTTTATTCCTCGCAAGGTTGCACCCGGCCGAGACAACAGAGGAGCGGCCGTGGGTAAGGTAGTTCAACTCAACAGACGATCCTTCCGGAATACTTGCGGACTGTGTACTGTACCGCCTCAACACCCTCGGCCCGCTAAAAGCCACAACCAGTCCATTCCTGTGTGGCCCAGCCTATGGTCGATGGTCTATCGACCGAGGCTCAATAGTGGGAGGTACAAGTGCGGAGGTACGTATTCCGCCCATCGGTCAGTAGTTGATTTGCCATTCTGCCAGCGTCTTGCAGCATACTCTTCCTCTGAACCTGCCTGCTCCTGCGGTCCTGAGGTGCGCCCTGTACGGAGTAGGGATTATATCAAGTGAGCTGCCTCATTTGTACAGTAGTTGGCTCGCCCCGAGCGGCGGTACGTCCAGTACCACTGTCCCACGCTACAGCGCATGTTCAGGCCATAGGGCCAGGTCGGTCAGGGGGCGAGCCGGCGGCTGTGTGGAGCACTGGAGATTTGTTGCGTGCGTGGCCTCGGCCGCTCGGCGGGATGACATCTTATTACCGTACGGCCCCTGGGCCTTACTTAGTATACGGTTTGATCCTTCTTCGATATACAAGCGACGTACTATGGACTCGCTCACCGCAACGCCCCGTCCATCCCGGTCCACGCAGAGAAGCAATGGCAGGAGGAGAAAAGTCTAACTGATTCCTGCGCATCTTGAAGAAGAGAGGAGCCTATCGATCTGGACATACCCCTCATTTGCAGCATTTGCAGCCAGTGCTGCTGCCCGACTGGGTTACGAGAGCAACCCCCCACCATCCAATCAACCCACCAGGTTGTGCTGAGCGATATGCCGCGTGCACCTGCAGCCTTGGGGCTTGCAGGCTGCATTACCGCTGTACATGACTTACGGAGGTAATTATTGCCTACCTCATGTACCCTCCTGTCGCTGCGCCGCCACCCAGCGCGTGAACCAGGTAGTACTCTGGTACAGTAGATTGTGCATGAAAACCCAGTGCCACTTCCGCGCTGGAGTCAGAGGATTCTCTCATTGGGACCGGGCTACGAATCGGTGGCGAGCGCGCCTCATAACCTGTCACCTGGTCTTATACATTTCTCAAACATGCCTCGGTGGATAAAGATATGCTTTTCTTGCGTCTTTCGGGAACTTGGGTACAATTTCTACCCGACGGGTCTTCTGGACGGGACAGTGCATGGCGATACAGTAGAAGTCAAGCTACCGTTTTCAAAGTTCAACGCACCGGGCGACGTAAGGGCAACTTTCTTCTTATATTGTATTTCCCTCTTCGACTATCTCCAATTCATGGAAGGGCACACTCGGTGGCTTTCTTCTTGCATTGTATTTCCCTCTTCGACTATCTCCAATTCATGGAAGGGCACATTCGGTGGACAATATCAATACTCCGTAATCCTTCGAGTCTCACAATGCAACCTCATCTACGCCTCTTT
The DNA here is from genome assembly GCF_003019875.1 of Amorphotheca resinae ATCC 22711. Classification (NCBI taxonomy): domain Eukaryota; kingdom Fungi; phylum Ascomycota; class Leotiomycetes; order Helotiales; family Amorphothecaceae; genus Amorphotheca; species Amorphotheca resinae. The sequence continues at coordinate 395,294 of NW_020194471.1, forward strand.
CCAACACTGGTTAGGTAACAGCACGCCGCCGGGGTCGTCGGTATAAACAACTGACGATGCAGCCTTGACAGCCTTGCCAGCCTATCTTTGGGCAGCATCTTGTGTCCTGGAATCACCCCTGTCGCAGCGAGATCGACACAGATATCTCCAGTACTGAGCAGAGAGAGAGGGGGTAAGAATCGAGATCCTGTGATGCTCGATAATCGGAATGAGATGCGCTGCCCCGCCTCGTCAGAATGTCAAACCAGGATATCTAGGATATCTCTTGCCTCATAGGTCTGCGTATGCACGTCAAAACGGCCGTGGCTGAATCGCACATCATCCAGCCAGTACTTACGTAGTGAATAAATGCAAGAGCCTCGAGATACTTGCCGATCTACTCCGTCGGCAGCGAGAGGCTACGATGCCATAAAGCGCGATTCACGGAATCAGTACGGAATAGAGGGGAGGCAGGGTGCTTGATTACCGATGCCCGCAAGTTCGCGGCACAGCACCTTGAACTCTAATTTGACTTACAAGCTACTCCGTCCCCTCCCGCCGCCTTTCTGTGTCCCCGCGGCGTGAACATTCCTCGGGGGATCACGTACTACTCTCAGGGTCGTTGTTGAAGTGCCGTCACGGGGATAATCGACCGTTGAGAGAAGACGATGCTACTGTATGTAGGTAGGGTGCGACAGAAGCATCCTTCGTATTATCATGGTGCTGCGGACGAGCAAACATGCTGAGTTGCAACAGCACGGATAGCCGGGAGGGTTGTTTGCAGTAGCAGCCTGCATGAGACTGCGGATAGCAGCAACAATGACGGCACGGGAAGAGCACGACCCCTCAGCCCTGGAGCCCGGCCTCTTCCCAAGGCCGAGTCAGCCTTCTCACCGATTAGTGATGTGATGGCGAAGAGACCGAGCCTTTATGCTATTCTTTGCAGCGCCGCAGCATTTCATAATTGGGCCCAGTTCTATGGGGTAATCTTGAAGGGTGATTCCATTCTCACAATTACTTCAAAGTCATTGATTACTCGCCGGTATGATAGCTACCTACCCCGAACCAACGCAAGCGGAAGGCGACGCAAGGCAGAGAGAGTGCAGCAAGCCTCGAACCTGTCGATTCCTTTCCCCTCAACCCCGTGCAACACGGGAGGATACTTCCAAACCACTCCATCCAATCAAGGGCACTAGATGTGACGAGGCCCGAGCGGATATATATACAAGTGTCAAGGCTGAAATCCTGGCCCGCCTTGCATCCTGCATCTGCCGATTTTCATTGGAAGCAGACGGCCCTAGTTCGTGTATGGTTCCCCTCCTCAGCCAGCGAATGGATCGAGCTTCAGTACAGAGGTCCTGATCAAGTTGTTGCTATTTTCTCTGATCGATGTCAGCTTCCCATCTGTCTGGATCATCAGCTTCGACCATGTTGCGCCTAGTCATATACCAGACTATACCAGCCGGATCTTCAGCTACCCAGACGGGCAAAGAGGTGGCACATGGACCGTCAGGGCTGAAAGCTTTCCAAACCCCGAGGCAATTGAACCATCTCTCGATTCGATGCACAAGGCGCATTAGTTGCACGGTTACGGCGGGTATACTATTATACGGAGTACTCAAAATAGAGATCGCTCGCTGATTGACTGGATATCATGAACTCCTTCTTTGGCTTCAGCAATGTCTCGTCGGGCACTACTGTAGAATGATGTTCCCCCCGTAGGTAAGGTATAAAGCATGAAAGTCACCGACATGACGTGTATCACAACTGTCGGGGTTGCGGTGCTGTACACACACATTGTACCCTACTTCTATTTTCTTGCCGCGCGCAAACCCGTCGATATCGCCTTGAAGAAAGTGACAGATCCTGAGATCCTATCAGGACCCAAACATCTGGTATCTCCGCTAGCCTGCGAGACTCCCGCCTAGACTAGCTGGCTATCATTCCGGAGTACATCCGCAAAGCTAACGCAAAGCTCCCCTCCCAGATGGCTCGTGTACGGACGATAGGCTCTAGAATAGTATGGCGAGTACTACTATAGTAGCAGCATCGTGACTACCTTAAGACTCAAGTTCTGTACGCCGTTCTTCAACGGGAGAAAGGCCTGGAGGATCTGGAATCTCCGAATCTCCGCGGGCCGTCAAGGATCACCATAGCGAGGCGAGCCAAGTGCTTAGTCCTACGGAGTATTTCTCGTAAGGCTCTAGTGCCGCAGCACCCTCATATCGCGTATCGTCACGCCTCACATTTTCAAGGACGAGTCTACTCCGTACGAGTACTAATTCTCCAGCTAATTCTTCAGCTTAGTGGGCAAAGACGTAAGCAGCGCCGGGTAGTAGAAGCGGCAATGCGGCATTAGGAATTGCTCCAAGGCGACAGTCGAACCGTCGAACGTGACGACTCGTCCCCGTCTCAACAGCCCTTCACAATCACAGTGGCGTCGTTCACCGTTCCCAGATTATTACTTGCATAGCCCCAATCGATGACAGCTCAACTTTCTTCACAGGCAGGGAGGAGGGCAGGGGGTGGGCGAATGAAGTGCGCTTCCACGCGAGGAGGGGGAGAAACAACGTGTAATCACAACGAGGCTGCGACAGTGCGAGGAATGCGGAGGCCGATCCTAAGGCTATGTTTCAACTTTCACCTGGCCGTAGGGCCAGCAATCCATCAATCAAATGTTGGGTTACATAGCTTCCCCGAGCCGACGGTCTAGTGGCTCCAGATAAAATTGATAAAGAGGTGCCTTGCGGAGGCGGTTTTCCAAGGCAGGCTCCCTGGAACTTGAGAGCGAAAGCCTCGGCTTCAACGTGAGAGGATTGACATCCCGCGTTCCTAGAATAGGTAATAATCCGGGCGTTGCAGAAACCTGGTTGGTCTTTTGTTTCTGGTTCTGGTCTCTTGTCTCTTGCTTCTTGTTTGCCATCCAGGAAGTTGAGTCCAGCTCCCCCAACCTCTGGAGTATGAAGTGTGACAAGTTGTCAAAACAAGAGTGGCAATAACCAGGAAAATCCCACGTATCCAAGAGGTTTGAGCTGAATGCAAGAGCAGTGTGGCGCTCCAGCCAGGCGTCGCACAAGTTTCCCATCGCTGTGATTTGATGGCGGCCGCAAAGCCACAGAAGGCCCGTCAACACGAGGTGGCAATTCGTCATGTCAGAACTCCGAAGCTTAATGATCCTACCATATCATATGGTTCTGTAATTCCTCCCCTTTTATGGATCATCCTCGAGGCAAAGATTGCGCGTCGCTTAGCTCTCCGTCGGACATTACCTGTCTGCTCCTATATATGTCATAATTACCGGGATTGCATACAGCTCCTTGATTGATCCAGGGGATGCGAGAGAGGAACTTGCAACTCCGTGCTCTGAACCTCGAACGGAGGTAATTCGGCCTCGTAAGGTTTGTACTTACGGAGCAAGAAGTTGGTAACCTGGTAGCCGGTACCCGCAATAAGGACCCAGTGCGGATTCCAATGGTCCAGGCCTTCGGACTGGGGATTTTGAGGACCCCCGGATTGGGGCGGTTGGCCGTGGGTGGGGAGGGTTGGGTTTTGCAAGGCGTTGCCCTGCCCTGCTCTCTGCCTCTTGACTTGATTGACGACTTGAGCCTTGAGGAGAGTTTTCAGGGGAAGTTGGTGCCTTAGATCTCAGAAGCGACACATATAAGGTACCTATTTATTAATGCCTCAGGCACACACTTTTTCTGTCTATCAAGATTTCGCGATTTCCAGTGTGAATATGGAGACTCCATCAATAATAATAGGTACAGGACCCTTGCACTCCACCCACCAAGACATCTGATCACCTGACGTTCCCCCCCTATCCAGGCCGTTCATCGACTTCCAGAAAAGGCCCAAGAATTTGGCAGAGGATTTTCATCCTCCCGTACTGAGAAAGTGCACAGAAAGATCAAGACGTGGGGTAAATCGGTGGCGAGGGCTGGGAAGAATATCCTGGGGGGAGGCACTACAGAAAAGCGGCAAACTACAGAAAAGGTCGATTACAGACCTCCGCCTCTATACATGGCGCTCTCACGCGTGCCTGGAGACGACGAGCTATATGTTGGCGGGTGAGTTTCCTTCTTGTCTTCCCCCCGCCAAACCCCTCACGCACGTGATTCCCCCTTTCCCCTTCCTCTTCCTCTTCACTCCTCCCCCCCAACTCTCCTCTCCCCTCCTCACTTCCAAGAACCCGACACTAAACACACAGTTAGGATCTTCACCCTCCGGCGCAAAGACGCGCTGGCCAAGCACGGCATCACGCACGTGGTCTCGGTGCTGAAGTACGACTTCACAGAGTTCGAGGACTGGGAGAAGTACGAGCATCTCGGTATCGATGTCGATGATGTGGCGGACGAGGATCTGCTGGGGGAGTTTGAGAGGACGGGGAGCTGGATTGAGAGGGCGTTGAAGGAGGGGAAGGGTGGCAAGGAGGGGAGGGTTTTGGTTCATTGGTGAGTTCGCTATTCTTTTCTCCTTGTTTTGTTTGGTGGTGTTGTGCGATTGGATTTGTAGGTCTGGGGATTGCAATTGGATACGGATGCTGGGGGGGTTCTCGTTGCTGGTTTAGGTTTTGAGAATTGTGGTTGAGGTTGGGAAGTCTAGTGATGCTTCACTACTCTCTATCTTACAAATTTTTAGCTACCGGTTCCTTCGAACCATCCCTAAGATCTCATTTCTCTTCTGTCTTACTCACGCCAAATCGCTAACCGTATTTTCAGCGCCATGGGCAAGTCCCGCTCAGTAACGGTCGTAGTTGCCTACCTCCTCCGGCAATACCCTCACCACACAGTAGAGTCCGCTCTAGACCTCGTCCGACAAACTCGGCCCATAGCCGAGCCCAACGAGGGCTTCATGGAGCAGCTAGAACTCTATAAGAACATGGGCTGTCCACGAGATATCAAGAACCATCCGCAGTATCAGCGGTGGCTCTTCCAGCGCGAGGTGGACCTGGCGGTTGCGGCTGGGATGGCGCCGGATCGAGTTAGGTTTGAAGATGAGGAGGTGCAGCAGGAGGGAGAGGTTAGGGATAGGGAGGTGGAGTTGAGATGTAGGAAGTGTCGGTATGTTTACTCCTATTCTTACCCTCTTAACCACCTTTTCCTCTTTGAACTACTTATATCGAAAACGTTCTTTCTTTCCAAGTAGGAGGAATTTATTTCCCAAGAACCATTCATTCATTCATTTATCCCATTTATTCTATTCATGCATAGAACAAAAGATGAAGCTAACCCTCCCCTCCCCTCCCACAGTCGAACACTAGCCACAACTCCCTACCTCCTCCCCCACCTCCCCACCCCCCCAAAACACAGCCCTTCACTCCCCCCCTCCGCCCTCCACAGCATCTGCACCAACCACTTCCTGCACCCTCTCTCCTGGATGCGACCGGCCCTCGAGCAAGGCCTGCTGCAAGGCCGTCTCGAATGTCCGAATCCGAAATGCGGCGCTCAGCTCGGTCGCTACGCATGGCAGGGTCTCCGCTGCAGCTGCAATGTCTGGGTGTGCCCGGCCTTCAGTTTGCAGAAGGCGAGGGTGGATGAGGCGGTTAAGAAGAGGGAGGTTAAGGGGGTGGGAGCGGAAGGGGGAGGAGGTATTAGATTACCGCCTGGGATGAGGGAAAAGGAGAATTTGTGATGGGGTTTGAGATGAGTGGAATGGCAAGGGGTATAGTATATGCCGCTATCGGATTATGGAGATAGTCGAGCCCTCTAGAAGGGTATTGGGATCTCAATGAAATATGTTCATTTCTGCAGTAGCAAATTCTCTGTTTTGTCGTCTCAATCTTGTCATAGATCCCATCCTCTTACCCTCCCAAACCCCGCGCGCGGACACGTCAGGACGCAAGCCCTCCAAACATGCTAATCCCTCCCCTATACCTTTCTATCCACCAAATATTTTAAGCAAACCTCCTGCTAAAGAACCAAACGGCTCCAGACTTCCGATCACCCATTTCCAGTAATCCCGCTTCGACGCCGGGATGAACGTCCCAATCTTGAGAAATGAAACGATGGATTTTCTCCTCTCTTAATCATACACAATGACATGCATTACGAGGGACGGTGGATACCTGTGCGAGAAAGCAATAGCAAATCCAAGTCTCTCGGTAGCTTGGTGAGCATGTTTGTAGTTACACGGGTAAGGAGTACAAGTCGATTCCAATGTTACATCCATCCGTAACATATGAGAGGCATAGCGGAAGAAGATAGCACGTTTTACCTACTGTACGTGAAGACGGGGAGAACCTGCTACCTCGGGGAAGATACGGATGCTGCACGGTACCTCTGAGAGGTAACCCTACCACCAACACCACGCGAGAAGATATCTGCAGGCCACCGCTTCTGGAACGCCTATCACAAAGCTAGGATGCTTTTTCCTGCGCCTCCATAGACAGGATGAATGCAGTACTTGAAGGGGTTTTGACGGCATGAGAGATGGGGCATAAGCTGAGAAAGAACCACAGAGCGGTGTAGGGAATTTGACTAATTGCAAGCTGCGGACTTCCGATTTGGGATGGGGGTGTTGAGAGAGTGTGTTCCCATCTCTTGCGAATCAGTCCTAAGACACAGCCTGGTTGTGCGTGGAGAGAAGGGAACAAGCAGATCGTTCCGGTAGAAGGGTTCGAGAAGGGGATGGTGGTAGAAGAAGATACTCGCTAGCCTATGGTGGCTTTAGGGCTGAGAGGGCTTGTGGTGCGGGGTGAGATGAGAAGGTAGCTATATGATAAGTCGGCGTAACATATGATACATGAGATAAGAAAACTTGCAAACGTTGCATTGTGAGACGCTTGGCTGATGATGGAATCATGCATGACCGCATTCTCCTGCAGTGAGATATGCGGGGTAGAGAGAACTGTACAAATCTATGTGCAATCTCTGAGCCCATGCCTGCTCCAAGTTGTGACCATGTGCCGTGTTTAGCTAACTTGGCTGGGGTTTCGCAAACCTTGTCTAAATCCACGCGGATACGTTGCATGCAAGCAAGCCTCGCAGCCTAGAAGATCCATGATATTCCTACCATATCTGCTAATCGGTCTGTGTCCTCAATGGAGATGTCTGCAACCTATTGGTGAGGGGATGTATGATTCTCGTTCATGCGGAAGCATCACATCGATTGCTGACAGGCGGGGTTTTGTTGGTATTCAGATAGCCGTTGGAGGCACAGCGGAGCTTATCCAGTAGAATTCGAGTGGGTTAATATCGTAAAGGAGTAAGCACTAAAGGACCCGGACACAGCCTCGAAGCGAAACCTTAGCCTAGACGGAAGGCTGGATGAAACTGATCAACTGGTGAGAGCTGATACCTCATAAAATATTATGGGCTGTAGAATGATATGTGCATGTTGTAACATGCTCTCTAGGCCTGGCCGTTCAAATAGTGTCACGCCGTATTTCAGAAGCCGTAGGGCAGAGCGAAATGCGGGATACGAAGTACTCGATAAAGAGGCTCGAATCGCTCTCTGGAAAGGATTGTTCAGTCCAAGACTGGAAACTATCGCGAGGTCATCGATGAGCAATTTTCGATTGTCAGGATAAGATACAAGGAGACCGGTCAAATTCTGACCACAGCGACACATCCATACCCGGACTGAGATGCAGGACGGGCGCCAGCCTAGATAGACGTTATGCAGTAAGCACAACATACCCCAGTAAGAAGGAAGACTGTCCGATTTCTCCAGATGCAATAATATGTCACGTCGGCTGAATCTGATGGAGTTGAGCGTGCTTCTGCCTCATGACCATTCTCTTGAAAGGGAATTTTTTTGGCAAGAAAAGCGGACAGCCCCACAGGGTTCTCTTTAACAGTGAGCCCGGTATAGCCATAGGTTGTTGGGAAGAGATCTTCTTGGAGCGAAAGATTGCTCAATGCAAAGCCTGCCTGGTATAGGTAGGTACCTAAGGTAGGCAGCAAGGAATGACCAAGTGACGTGATCTGCTCCAAAAAAGAGACCGCTTTCACACAGAGATTAAGCCAGCGAGGTTTACTCAAGCCGGATCCAGAGAGTTTTAAGGTAGGTCTTTGGGAACTGAAGGGAAGAAATCTGGATTTTGGAGCCGTTCTCGATTTCGTTTTGCGATTTCTGCGTTTCTCTTCTTGTCCAATCGTTGTGAATAGAAGGCCTTTTTCAGAGAGAAAATCCGAGGCTCTTCTTCTGGTGCAACGGCTCCAGCCTCGTCAGTCTTCTTCTGCGTATATATGGTTAGTTCAAATATCCAGGATAAGCCGTAGGAAAGCTCCCAACCTTCTCCTCGGGATTCTTGTCCTTTTCGTCATCCTTCTTATTTTTGTCCTTTTCCTTCTCTTTTCCTTTTTCCTTCTCCTTCTCCTTCTCTTTTTCCTTCTTCTTTTTTTGCTTCTCTTCAAACTCTTTCTTGACTCGTTCTATCTCGGCTTCCATCTCCTTCTTTTTCTTGGCTGCCACCGCAGCCTCGTCTATTATGGGGCTGCAAAAACCTTTGTCTTTGAGATGACCGGGGCATACAAAGAAAAAGTCCTATAGTGGAATGAGCACAGTGGTAGACTAATATTGAAGGTTCACGCAGACTTTATTTTCCGGAGTCACCAGAACGCTTGTGCTTGGCTTGTAACAAAGTTCGCATGGCTTAGAGGCAGTATCGGCGACCTTGCGGTGGGTATAAACATTTGGAAAGGAAACAGACATAGCTGAGTAGGCAAGTATAGGTAATATTATCAGTTGACGGTATGTGAATGTACGCAGGATCTTTCTCGAAAATGATAGAGAAGAATCGTGATGTCTAGAGACAAGTGGTGAGGTGTCGTGCACCGCCGATGAAGTCATGTGCAAGCGAACAAGGCTGAAGCAGAACAAATCCCTGCCTCACCAATTCTTCAGGTGTAAATTTTCTTATCGTGTGATAAGTACCTAGTACCCTAAGGTACGTCCGGTTCGCAACGACAGGCCTCAATAACACAACTCTCCTCATTCTCTTGTGATTCCACATAAGTCCTTTTTCCCAACCCAAACCGCATACGACCAATTGACTTGTAACCATGGCCTCAAAAGAAGTTAGAGCCCCAGGCAGTAAGCCCGGAGAGAACATGTTGTGGGGAGGACGCTTTACGGGGTTGAGTCATTGTTGATCTGAGATATGACTTTATACTAACAGCTGGCGCAGGCGGTCTTGACCCTCTCATGGTCTCATATAACGAATCAATCTATTATGACCGGGCCTTACATACGCAAGATATCCTGGGTAGCATTCCATGAGCCCGCGCAAATCACAAGGGCGGAATTCTGAGCGCTGCCGAGTTCTCAGCAATTGAGTCAGGCCTCAAGAAGGTCGAGGAAGAATGGGCTGCCGGAACATTCAAGATCGTTCCCGGAGTCGATGAGGATATTCACACTGCGAATGAGCGCCGATTGGGTGAGATCATTGGCAAGGATATTGCTGGAAAGCTACACACTGGCCGCAGCAGAAACGAGCAAATTGCTACTGATATGCGATTATGGTTGAGGGACGAGCTAAGGAAAATCGAAGGTTTCTTGATTAACTTCTTAAAGGTCATTACTGCCAGAGCAGAACAGGAGATTGATTATATCATGCCTGGATACACCCATTTGCAACGCGCACAACCCATTAGGTGGAGCCATTGGTTGCTGTCAGATGGTATGGCATTTCAGTCTGATCTCGACAGACTGAGGGAAGTCATTGCTCGTGTAAATTTGAGCCCATTGGGCTGCGGCGCTCTTGTAAGCCTCTTCCATGATAATCGACTATCGACTATCGACTGGAGATGATGATACTGATCCTATTACAGGCCGGAAACCCTTTCAACATTGACAGGGAGCAGATGGCTAAGGAGCTTGGATTTGAGGGACTATTGATGAATTCCATGGCAGCGGTGAGCTCAAGAGACTTCGTCCTTGAGGCTATGCAATGGGGGTCGATGATGATGACACATATGTCGAGATGGGCGGAGGATCTTATTATCTACAGGTTTGCCGCACTCTCCCTCACACATCAAGCATATTCTAACAGAAGCTTAGTACCCAAGAGTTTTCATTTGTCAAACTAGCAGATGCCTAGTAAGTATCCATCTTCAGGCAAAAGGACTCTCCAGCTAACCCTATCGGTAGCTCAACTGGCAGCTCTCTTATGCCGCAAAAGAAGAACCCAGACTCTCTCGAGGAGTGGACGAGCCTTTGGACAGATGGCTGGCTTCATGATGACCCTAAAGGTAATATTTCTTCTCTCCCCTCAAAATCTCACTGTCCACCTGCTAACCTCAGTCTAACAGGGGCTGCCGTCGACATATAACAAAGATCTTCAAGAAAGCTTGGAGCCCATGCTTGACCACGTAAAAACTTGCTCTGACAGTATCCAAATTGCTACTGGTGTCTTCAGCACGCTTACAACGAACTCAGACAGGATGAAGGCTGCGCTTGATCCGTTTATGCTGGTACGTATATCGATCCAATTCATAAGTAACATAACTAACAAAGCACTAGGCTACCGACCTGGCTGATTACCTCGTCAGAAAAGGAGTTGACTTCCGATCCACTCATCATATCTCGGGACAATGCGTTGCCTACTCGGAAAGAACGGGAACGGCAATGAACAAGATGAGCGTCTCAGAATTCAAGAAGATCGACGCGCGCTTTGAGGAGGATATAGTTGAATGCTTTGACTACGAGAAGTCGGTGGAGATGAGATCAGCTCCAGGTGGTACAGCTAGGAAATGCATTCTCGAGCAGGTTGCGGTGTTGAAGAAGGCGTTAGCGTAATGATGAAATAGAAGCAGAAGTCTGGTAACGGGTAAACAAAAGTTCTTTCTTGGTGTACCTATCATAAATGTCGTGGAGTATAGTGCTCCCTCCCTATTGCTACTATTTGGTGCTGGAAGCTCCCTCTTAGGTATTGCATGAATGATTGGTATTGTTCTGGAATAGTAGCGATCAAACAGTTTCCGATTATCGGTTTGAGCTCGTTAACCCTTTTAGGTTATACCTTGAAAGTAGGTATTGCTTAGGTATGTTCCTTGGGAAATTGTCTTGGCAGAAATATCACTTTTCTCGAGAGTGCGTGTGGGTTGCCCAGTCACGTTTACCTCCATACGAAGGAGAGCCAGATCGAAGACAGCTTACCTGCACACTTGCTTCATCCCAGCTGTTTTGATTCAGATACAATCGGGTCACTTGCTCTTTGCGTCCTTCGCAATTCGATTGCTTTGGATCTTCAAGTCGAGAGCAGTCGACAAGGTACGCGCTCAATTCCCGCTGTTTTGAAGTTCAATGTAAAGTCAACACAATACTGATCCTCACAGTCTATTCACAACACTGCTCTTCACACGACAATATCAGTGAGACAGTACTACCTCCCTTCTGTCTCAACGCGGCCTTATCATCGACCTTTGCGAGAGAACGATATCCTGCCTCTAAGATCTAGATCTTCTCCCTCTCTGACGAATACTATTCTTGTCGGGGTCCGCGAGATATCTACTGGCAAAACCCCTTGGACCGCCTCTTCTCTATTATCTCAACCACTCAGACATAATGAGTGAACAAGGACATGAGGCAAACAGCCAAGAGAAGCCAGGGGGGGAGGGAGAGGGAAAGGCAAGGGAGAACAGAAACAAAAGCAAGAATGATGCCCTAACTATCACACTTGAGAACCCTGATACCCTTATTCGGGTGGAGGCAAGTACTCTCCAGCCAGCGCGTCAAGAGTGTAGCAACTAATGATCACATTCTTCTATAGGCCACTAGAAACACCCTTGCTCGGTTAGCTATCAAACACTTTTTGCTCAAGCTCATTGCAGCAAAGAACCGTGGAGAGGGAGACACTTTTGCGGAAATCGAGTTGATAGTTTTCAAAAAGTTTGCTGACAGCTCGGTTCAACACTTGCAGCTAGGAGGGCAGGAAGAGTTGGCTTATTCGTTGGTATTCCTGCGTCTTTCAAAGGCCAAGCTCGGCGGTGACAGAATGGCAAACGGACAGACGACAAAAGGAGATAGCATCACGTTGACCGCCGAAGAAATCCTGGTTGTGATAAAGGTCTTCGAGACTGCAAGATTCTTTCTGTTCCTCGGGCTGCCTAGAGCAGAAGGTCCGTGGATGAATATTGGACACCTCAGGTTCGACAACGGACAAGAATAGACGCAGCTAGTTGAAGATGTAGAGAGCTTGTATCGTCTGAACATTGCAGAACGTTGACTGAACATACCTGCTCTGCAACCGTACTAAGTGTTGCTGTACGTAGGCACTTCCAGGCTTTCTGACACTTGTCTACTGATTTTAGCTGAATGCAAGATGACAATCAATGGTCAATTCCAAATTAGTACTTCTGGAGAGTTCAAGGATATTATTGAGAATATCTATCTAGCTCACTTTGCCCATTCCACGTCGGTATTTGAGAGTTAAATGGCCCTCAATCGTTGTCATTCCACAAGATACATTTCGACCTAGCTCGAAGCTCTCGAACTTACGAAGGATTGTCCTACACGAGATCCCAATTTGTTGTCCCCATTATCCCCCAACTCCTGGTTTCCTTTCACCACTTCTCACATGTGATGTCGCCCTTTGTTGAGTCGGGCGGACACTTACTTGTTGGCTCACCTGAGTGAACACCAGGTTCGTGCTCTGGTCGCCCTTGAAACTTTGGGGAAACTTTGGATAAGATTGGCTAATTCTGAAACTAAGTAAATCACAGACTAAGGTAACCACCAACGGCAAAACAGCATTTTCATTGATGACAGAGAAGGCGAGCAATAATCCTAGCATTGCATTCTTGGCAGATGAGATACATCTGGTCTTAAGCCTTGCTTGCACCTTCAAAGAGGAGCTTGGTGGTGTTGTTATTGTGACAGTTTTGATTTCTGGTGGAGAGAGGGCTACTTTATTGAGGCGCTACCTACGCCGGTACATTGGTCTCTCTCCTGTGAATACTTTATACGAATCATACCGTCTACACAGGGGAATTATGCAACAGTTGGTTAATTAAGATACTTAGGTATGTTGCTGAAAGCAAGAAATTATGCATGTCCCTCGAACATGCCAAGTTTTAAGGTTTCAGGTACTGTGGATCTTGGGAAACCTCTCCTTTATAAAGGTCTGGTTTTGCTAAATACTATGCCGGCAGACATGCCTTGATTGTCTGCATTAACGCTATTTCTGGAGGTAAAATCCGCTCGATGGAATAACAGACAAACAAATTTAAGCAGTCGTTACAGGGATATCTTTTGTATGCATGAGAAAGCAACGCTTGAAATCCTCTCACTTCTTCAGAGGCTCACCAGTGGCTGTGATCAACGACTCTTCGGTTCTGATGGGACCCTCCCCAACTGAGGTCAAGATGACCCTTGACACACCATCTTTTAGCACCTGCACAGCTCTCGCATCTACGCCCTCCGTGCTCTGGGCCTTGATCTCTCTGCCTTGCCAACCATCAAGCTCTCCCAGAGCAGATTTCAACGTCCCAGCGACAGCGTCCGCATTCTCCTCCTCGTAATAAATAACGGCATTGGGGCCCGCATCAAAAGTGTACGCCGCGATGGTCTTCCCCGCCTTCTTGTTGATATCCTCCACCACTCTAATGGCCGCCCTCGACACATCATTCAGATAGAAGATGGGTGGGAACGTATCTAGGCACGTAGCATGGAAGCTATTACTCTCCATCATCGTGACTTTAGCAAAGGTCTCGAAGTCCTTCTCCAGGATTGCCTTCTCCATAGCCTTCATATGCGCCGGGACCACGACCTCCGCCCTCCGCTGGAACAACTCCGACGTAGCCACGGTGATCTGCATGCCAGAGGTACTGCTCACACCCTTCTTCTCCGCCGACACAACCAAAATCAGAGCCCGCATCGTCGGCCAGTGGCTGGCAGGCGCAACCTCCACAGCGACACTATCGGAGCCATCCTCCTTGCTGCCCATCTGCCACGCTACATAGCCTCCAAACAAGCTACGGCACGCACTTCCACTTCCCTGCCTCGCAATCCTTGACAGATCCGTCGGCGACGAGGGCAGTTCATATAAATTAGCAATGGCGCGGACCAGGGCCGCGAAACCAGCCGCGGAAGACGCGAGGCCCGCGGCGGTGGGAAAGTTGTTCTCCGATACGATGCGCAGGGGCAAGGAGGACAGTTTGGGAAGCGAAGGGTCGGCACTTTCGAGGGCGGAGCGGAGCGCGCGCAGTTCGCGGAAGCAGGCTTGGGTGCGTGCGCCAGAGACATCTTGAGGGGAGGAGTTGAGGAGGAGCGTGTCCTCGGGCCCGAAGGCCGCGGAGCATGCTGCTGTTGTATGGGTTCGGAGGTCGGATTGGGAGAGGGTTACAGAGACGGAGGAGTTGGTTGGGAGGTTCAGCTTTGCATCGCGTTTTCCCCAGTATCTAGAGCCGTTAGAGGGGAGGTAAAGGGGGAAGAGGGGTTGCTTACTTGACAACGGCGATGTTGACTGGGGCCGTCGTGCTGGCCTGGTAGATCTTATTGTCCGACATTTTAAAGACAATCCCACCTCTATGGGATGTGAGAAGGGCCTATGAAAGTAACTGAGCCCTTGAATGAGCCCTCAAGAGAATCAAATGAAGGTATTCATTCACAAGTCTTGCAGTTTCACCCCTCAAAATTGAAGCGGTCAAGGCCAGCCAATCGGCGATATTCCACCCAAAGCTAATAAGCATTGACATTCGGGGCCGGAAAAATGTATTTACGGGGTACGCAAGGGAGCAACCATCATCGAAATCTTATTAATCTTGTCTCAACGCCTTCACCTCACCCATCACAGAGGATGGCTAACGACTCAGAACCCCCAGCAGACGTCTGCCCTGTAGACCCAGCTACACGCGCAGCATGGCTCAAATCCAACTCCTCGCGCCCCGTTTTCCCCGGCGCAACCGTGCAAGCCAGTGAGGCCGGCAATAGCAGCAGCTGTGATTCCAAGAGCGTCGACCAGACGCCTCCTCCCGCTGCACGCCCAGGGTTCTTCTCGCGCTTTACATCTCCCGCGACGCCCTCTGAAACTCCCAACCTGGGTGTTGAAAGAGAAATATCAACGATTCCGAGAGCATCGCCTGTGAACAAGGAGGCGCGGCCTGCCAACAGCGAGGCGGAAGGCGGAGTCAGCGAGAGTGGCAATTGGATCTATCCTAGCGAGAAGATGTTCTTTGAGGCGATGAAGAGGAAGGGCCATGCGGGCGATGCGAAGGATATGAAAATGATTGTACCGATCCATAATGCGGTTAATGAGCGGGCGTGGAAGGAGATCAAGGAGTGGGAACGGCCTTGGGGCAGTGAGCAGAAGTATGTCTTCCAGGCTTGTTCATGAATAGGAAGCTTGTGCTAATAGGTGAATGCAGATGTGGCGGTCCGAAACTAGAATCTTTCCTCGGCTTGTCAACCACCATGAGCCCCAAGGCTAGGTTAAATACCCTCCTGGGATACACGGCACCGTTTGATAGACATGACTGGGTTGTTGATAGATGCGGGAAGAGGGTGGAATATGTGATTGACTTTTATGCGGGGAGGGACGATGGAAAGGGGAATGGGAAGCTGAATTTCTTCCTGGATGTGAGACCTAAACTGAACACTTGGGAGGGCTGGAAGATGAGAGCTTCCAAACTTCTTGGCTTGGTATGAGGTGTTCTTCGGATAGATCATTCGAAGCCGGTGGATCTGGACATATATGGAAAATCCCCGCTTCTACAAGATCTGTATTAACAGCAGCGTTGGCACCTGGTTCGGCCACCTATATGTAGTATATGTAAAACACCTATCTCATTTCAATTGGTATATTGGAACATTATCAGAACTTCCAGGGAACCTCAAGATCTTCCCCGTGTCCAGGAGAGCCATCCTTGGTGCGTATTCTTGTGCCCGACCGTGTCTCCAACGCAGCTGTATCAAGATCCCAACCAACTCTCCGCAAGTTGTCAAATATCTCGTACTCTTTTGCCCAAGATCTGAAATCTCGCCTGGTGCGAGCAAGAGCTTCTATTACGGATTCATCCTTCAGACCCCTCTGTACTTGTATTGCCATGAAAAGGGCATGCATCCAAGCATGGAGCTGCGTCTCGGTATTCGATGGAAACTTCAGGCATATTAGGAATACCTTGCGAGGTTCATCATACCACATTATATACCCTTCTTCTTGAAAGATATCTAGGAGTACTACGAAATCCTGAGATTTGGCTCCTGTGTAACTGCCTGTTGTCTCATCGGATTGACCGAAGAGATCTAGAATCTTTCGAAGCGGGACACCAATCTGGCAATAACCAAGTATCTTGTCTCCTTGCCAGCGTAAAACACCATCTTTTTCAAAGACTCGCTCTTGGAGGGATACTTCGTCAGGCGTGGGAAACTCCGTCCGACTATCCGACGTCTTACTGCCTTCGAGCCGAGAGAGTCTCTGAAATAAGGTAGAGAACACAAGATTCGCGCGCTGTCTGTTCAGTGTGCGCATGCTGACGGCTCTGACTGCGAGGTAGTTTGTCCCGAGATGGATAGCCAGGAGAGCGATCATTACGATCCATGTAGCCCCTTGGGAGGAGATATGTGATACGACTAGGCTGCCGACAAGCATTCCCATGAGAGATATGATCGTTTCCTGACTTGAATCCTTCTACAGAACTATTAGCTGAATCTCAATCCAGAAGGGGTTTCGCCAACAGCATTCAGTTCCCCTAGGTTTCCTTGCGTGGCAAAATGAGCACTCAAAGATGCCTTCGAACTACCAGCCGCAACCCCGCATAGAGAACGGAGAACACTAGAGAGACTTAGTAGGGCTACTCTCGAAGCTTTGGGTAGCGCTGGTGATAGGCAATCAAATATCATAGCAGCATCGTTGAATATATCCGCTGCTAGGCGATACATCTTGCATTCAGGTTCAAGCGATGTTCCGAGACGGTGTGCAAAAAGGATTGTGGCTATCCTCCCCATACTATCTTGAAGCACGGAGAGAAGAAGAGCAGCTGTGGGTGAGGCATGAGAGTCCCCAACACCAATTCCTAAGACCTATTAGCCTCCGCACCATCAAGGCAAATATATATCTATTGATGAATCAAAGCGTCTCCTAGAACGCACTCACCTTCAAGCACAGCCCGTGAAGAAAGCAGACCCGCAATAGAACTCGAAAACGCCTGCAACGAATCCTGCACGTAAATCAGCGACCGCAGCTCTCCCTCCCTTCTCTACCATTGCATCTCACATAAATCTGATACCTAACCCCCTCACCACTCATCAGCAATCTTCCCACCCACCTTTCAATCAACCAATATACAAAACACTCACTGAAGATAATCCTTCGTGACACTATGCGGGTACCCCGCCGGTAGGAACGCATTCAGCACACTCTTCACATACGTCCTGGTATTTCTCGGCACCTTGCTCTATCTCAGTTTCTTATCTCTCTCAAGAGGACCCCCGGGATTTCAATTAGGGGCATACATACAACAACATCTACTCGACCCCGCTCCTGGGGCCCAGAATCAGGACTACAGACATAAGTTGCAACGACGTTATTGGCTTGATCGCGCTCCTCGATTTCGGTGTGCGTCGAGTATGAGCCTATGATAGGCTTTTGAGGCACGCTTTCACCTCGCGACATGATTCCCAGCTTTGTGCATATGTTCACAACTTTTGTCGCATATGAGTCTAACTATCTGTTGTATAGACGCTAGGGAGAAAAGGTAGATAGGTAAGGTAGGTAGGTAAGTTAGGTAGGTAAACACGTACCTTAATGTAGGTACGTTTCGCTCCCATATGTAAGGCAGTGAAGCGACCGAGTAGCTCGTGATGACACAATCTCGCGCTTTAAGGTAAACATATTGCTCAGTAAAGGGTATACGGAATAGCCATCATTGATAGTTACTCAGACGGTATCAGTTTTCAAGAGACTGGGGTTTTAAAGCTTGGATCACGTGACCTGGCATCAAAATCCCTCTAGGTACCTTAGGTGCCCAGGTACCTAGTAGGTAGGTAATTCCATTGATTGGGGTATTAAATTTACTGAATCCATAGTCAAAGGGGGAATAAAACCTGATCTTATAGAAATACATACCAGTTCAGATTAGCTATATCCAGCTAAGTCTTGAGCAGAAAGGGAATAAGAGGGCTAATTTACCAAGCAGCAAACCGCCAAAGCCAATTAGTAGACCATGGACCTGTTGTGTTTCTTCGTACAGAGTGGTACCAACGCAATTATCTCTCTTCATACTTTTCTGAGATCTCCCTAATCCCTTCCCCTGTATGGATCTTAATGATTACATCCCAGTCATTCCACTCATGCGGGGCGAGGGAGTCAGGGTTATTGGCCAAGTGTTTACAAAGGGTCACCAAGCCTGGAACATTCGAAACAGCAGCCACCAGGTTGGTCCTTGCAAAAAGCACTTGTAGGTAGCACTTCAACACCCCCTGGCCAGCGTGGATTGACTTTCTGTCATGGCTGACAGTTGGGCAGACAAATTTCTTCCTAAGATTTCCAATTTTGTACTGGTCTATACCCATCAGTCGGATGGTATCGTGAACAGAAGGAACCGGTGTCGAATCAGCTATCCTCGACAGATGCAAACACCAATCGTGGACGCTATGAGCATATGTTTCCGCATACGTTGATGCAAGCATCTTGTTAACCTCAAGTTGGTCAACTCCGTGCTGACTATTTACGAGGTCAAATGGTGTGGGCGTAGAAGAATTGGACGTCGTAGTCAGGGTTCGATTTTCGGACGAGGGCTGGGACGTTGGGGTACTGTTCGGTACGTTGTCAAGAGGATTGCTGGCGTTCGAGGAATGCGAGGCTGTTGATGGCTGAAGGGATTGAAAGGGGGTTGATCTTGTGGCAGCGCTGTCTAATGCAGAACTGGATTCTGATTGACGTGAAAGTCGCCACGTAGGCAGATCTCTTGGGTTGGTTGACCGGGTCGCTGGGCGCGTACCATAGTTTCCAAAGCCAGAAGTACTAGAGGATGCCGCTCGTGGGTATCCTCCCCCGTGGCCAAAGCCTGGTGGAGCTTGCATCTGAGTATGGCTTCTTTGGCTGGCAAGGCCCGGTGCTAGTGAGAGTGCAGGCGTTGTAAGAGATTCGTCGTAAGAAATTGTCATCTGCCCAAAGGCAGAGTGGGGGGTTATATGCTGTTGCATTGTAAGCCTGGCTGTGCTGGCAGGTGGTAATGAGGAGGGATAGACAGGGTTGGTGATAATTTCATCGTAATCAAGTACTGATGACTGTCCACCTGGAGCGTGGGAGCTCATGTAGTGTACAAAGGGAGGCATGGTTACTGAGTCATCAGGGGTTTGTGACGATGGTTGAGGTGGAGGAGAAGAGAAGTCCTCCATTGTGAAGGCTGCTGACGGCTGTTCGGTTTGGGCATTGGAGCTCGGGGAGTGTGGCATATCAGACAATGCAGGCCGATCAACCGGGAGTGGCAGCTGTGCAACTAGTCCTGCGAAAGCTTGCGGTATCTGAACAGATCTGGCAGTGTCCCGTGTGGCAGAAGTAGCAGAAGCAGCTGCTGTTGCTTCTGCCTGATCGTTTTGAGCCATGAAGTATGGATTGTGCGCCGATCGAGGTAATGGACAAAGGATAGGTTGACTGTCAGGTGGGCAGACAAATGATTGTGAGGGCAGCAAATCAGGAATTGCAATTTCTCGTGATGGAGAAGAGGTAGCCACGGCAAGATGTGCAGCGTGAGCTATAGGGCTTGCGAAATTTGTGTCTCTTGACGGGTCAGAGCAACTTGTTCCCTCAGAGGGTGATGAGGCCTCTTCAAATTCTGAAGCGAATGAGACATGTCTGTGGGACGCCATTTGTATAAGTAATATCAAACTGTAAGGGACTTCGAGAACCAAAAAGACCGCTAGAACTTGAGAGCCGTCTGGTATTGCTAGGTTCGTAGATGATCAAAGCAACCAAAACCCACAAAGGTCTGGTATTTACCAACCGAACAGGTTAGAAGGCAACTGCAAGCCACTATCAATTGAATCAGGAAAGCGTGCCCGGAAATAATGTGTGATAAAGTCAAACGGAAACCGCTATCAAGAAACTTTGATGTAGTTACGGTAGATTCTCTAGCACTAAAGAGAAGCATTGAATCCCGCTGGTACCTAAGGTGAGTAGATTCGGCATGAATTAACTCTGGGGTAGATTCTCTGAATCTGTTTCCATAAAATAAATAGAGATATATCACAGCGGATACTGTGAGAACACCTTGACACCTTGTGAATCACTAAGCGTAATTCTCACCAAATCTCTCAGAACCTTTTGGCTTGCTTTACAAAGTGGAAATCTTTCTAGAATAAGGTTACCTATCCTGAAAGGACACCACCCCAATGACAAACTACCTTAGTGAACCAAGAGCTAAAAAGGAACGTCATTTAAGTACCCAGCCAATGTAGAGAGAACTTGAGGAGCCAAACTACCAACATAAGGGATCCAGTTTAACCCAGAAGGGGGAAAACGGATCCCCAAAACATCAATGCAAACAGTAGAGGGCGTCACTCGACCCTAAGATAACCGTATTTGAAGCCGCAGTAGCAGTAGTAGTAGCCTATCAACTTTACTCCATTGTTGTGCTCATTTGTTTTATGAGCAAGAGGCTAAGCCTTGTTTGCAGTCATGGCATGTCTCGTTTTTAAGGTCTGGTCTTGTTGTGTCAGGATACTTCTTTAAACATAGGTACAACCTGGCTTAAATGTCACGTGGAATAGCATTCAATGTTCCTTTTCAATGAAAAGAGTAGATAGCCGTTATGTAAAGGTCTAGCTAGAAATCATCAGCTGTTTACTGGAGGGAGAGGGTCTTATCATCCAAAAAAAGAAAAAAAAAAAGGAACATGAAGGGTTAAAGGTACTCCCCCAAACCGATTTCCTGTCCTGCAGCACTCTGATGCCCCCGTATACTATCCACCGTCCCTTTACACATCCGAGACTATCCCCCATCCCCTGCCCTCCATTTCCCCATTCTATGATCTATGTAGTCTAGGCGTTTCATGACAACATAAAAGCAAATTTCGGCGATTCATGGGGTATCTCTGCTTTTTACTGCATATTCGTACAACTGCCTCCTCAAGCAGCTCAGCAGACCAACGTGGCCCCACCGGTCTCAATGGCATCGATCTCCGCAATATCAAGTGGTCTTCGGCGGAAGCGTGCAGGAAGCTCATTACGATCGAAGTATTCGCCCTTGGCCGGAGTAACGGGCCCAAGAGAGTGTCCAGAGCGATCACCAATGCCGCCAGACTTGCCAGCCTTACCGAGAGGACCGTGCTGCTGTGCCTGTTGTCGGTAGGAGGAGAAGGATGGTGAGGAACCGAAGCCTGCTGGGAGCTCGTGGGTTGGGGAGGCGGGATGAGCGTGAGGCGTGTGATCGATCGAAGCTGCGTCCTTGTTAGAAATCAAGTCACGATAGGATAGACAGGCGATAGAGGCATACATGGGATGGTACGCTTTCCCAAGAACTTGATCATGGGGGTACGCTCAGCATGTGCTGCTGCGGAGGCCCGGAGAACCTTGGTCGCAAACATCTTGAAGGGTTGAGGATTAGAAGTAGACAGATGAAGCTGGAGGGCCTTCCAAGGTCGTCCGAGGCGTTGCCTGCTTGGAGTGAGGAGACTCGGGAGAGTTTTGTAGTTGTTGGAAGAAGCTTGTGCTTGGTCAAAGAAGTGGAGGTGAAGTGGTGAGCCAGTGCCAAGTCGCGAACAGATGGGGGTGATCCGGTGGCGGGGTGGCCGGTTTAAGCAACAAGAGCAGAACCGGATAAAACACGGGAAAAGAGGATGTGATTCCCAGCACCTCTGCCTTCACGACTATTCACTGATTTCACGTGTTACGACTTAATGTTCGCATGGAGGGGATCAGGAGTGTGGGAGCTCTGAGGGCGACAGAGATTTTTGGATGCTACGGTCTACATTACACATGCAAAAAGGGCCTTCGCCGCGGACCTTTGTCTAGAATCACTAGGTCGAGGCGGACAATTGTTACGTCGAGGCCCGTCTGCATGGGCCACCGTACATATTGATAACCGCACCCCGAAGTGGCTTTTAGCAGGGACCTCACCGGGATTCTGCGATAAGCTATTCTCGCTTGGGAGCTCTTCTGTATACGGTGGTCGATTCATACAGCCACTGCTGGCCGGACCGAGGCACAAGGGGGGGCTAGGTATCGCGTCGTCACACGGAAATATACGGATCAGAGCGCAAAAATGGCGTGAAAATATGTTGCAGTAGACAAGCTGTATCTGCCTCATTTACATTCAAGGTGTTTTGAGTCTGCGATATCCTGTACAAAGATATATCAGAAATGTCTTCTGGATGCACATGATCAGTTCTGCTGTGAGATACTTCCCTTTTTAATTTAGCTTTCTACAGTTTTCCTAACGTGGGGAAACGACATATCATTGGCTGGTCCATCTCACAGTAGCGGGCACAATGAACAGAGCCGCAGCCTTGCATTGCTCACAGTATGCGAGCTTCATATTTCATATGGTAGAGTGAATACAATAGTCTCTGCTGCATCAGCTTTCTTAAAGCACTTTACTTCAATGTAAGCTCTGAAATACTAAACGAGATCCTTCACCGAACTCCCCTTTGAAGAGTTCCTTCCCCACATCCCTGGCCATCTCCCTATCACAATCACTGGCCAGTCCTGGCCCTCTATATTTCCGTATGTTTGGACTCCAGTCCTGCTATTCCTTCTTGTTTACTGGCGATCCCAGTGGGATACTTCGCGAAGTAGCCCATGGTGTGGGCCAATCTATTAGAAACTTACGGACTTTGTCAAGGCTTCCAGGCCCCCCCAATTGCAGGTCTTACTTCCTTGAGATAGATTCCGAGTATCCTACAACTCGGGCCATCGTGCCGTCCAAATCGGTTCAATTATAACTTTCAGGAACGTTTGCTAACATGTCCATAGATCCCGACCGCCAACTGGCCCACAGCCCTCAATGCATGAACTATTTCTCACGGCTCATATCAGCGATGATGATCGGCCTGGAGCTCTCCGGATTCTACAAGGCTACTGTGCCATGAGCCCTGTCCCGATCCTTCGACGGCGGTTGTACTGGAAAGGCCCACTCACTCGAAATAGAGGAATCGACTCTGCTTTTATAATGGCCCAAGGACAAAAGGTCCCGCTCTGGCGTACTCTCAATGAGCAATTGACTCGGCAGGCTTATATAGTTACCTTGCTATATGATATCACACGGGACCAATTCCCCAAGCCTGATGCGCCTGATGAGGAGAAGCCGTAAGTTTATTTCCCGTTGATAACATCTGACTCAATTATGCATGTTCCAAGGCTTCAAGGCCCCAGACTGCTAATTGTAGAATCTATCTCGTATTGACAATATGCCCCCGGTCTACTTCACGCAGCCAAATACTAACACGCTCCAGAATCATGGACTGTGACGCGATTCACGGAACACTTCAGTGGACCGACCTCCCTGATCCAGCTGGAGCGAGACCGGTCAATAGTCGACTATCAGTAACGATTGAGGGCGAGAAGGGCCTATGTAATTTGCTCGAGTCCAGCTCGTACAGGTACGTAGTTTTGTGTGCATATCCCATTTGGAGCCAATGATTGACTATTACAGATTCCACGGGGAAATCGTGGAGGAGGGCTACAGATTCGTTCATGGTAATGTAGTGATCTATCTCACTCGCTACCTGGATATACCTGCCAAATTCCAAGAGATGGAGTACGAGGGGAAGCCGAAAGTTAATCGGAGCATGCCGCCATACGAAAGCCTGCAGCCATTTGACTCGGAGAATAAGTGGATTATAACAGCTAGCTCACAGGTATTAAGTGCAAACGATCTGGAGTATATGAAGAAGGGCACGGATGAGTTGATGGAGGTGAAGACGGATTTTGAGGGTTTCTTTGACTTTCAGAGTAGGGATAGGCATATCTTTGATACGAGGGTAAAGACTTAAAAGGCTCGAGGGACTGGGGTATCGGATTGCATGGCGTTGACAAGTACCATCTGTTAGTAGCAAATGGAAGGTTCATCATCCAAATCCATGGTGGCCGGGGTTCGATTATGAATCACATAGGCAATGGAGCTTCCGCCATTGAACTCGGGAGTGTTGATTGCATGAATCCATTCAAAACCAGTTCTACCCATCTAACTTTACAAGCAGGATTCAATTCCTAGCTTTGCTATATGCTCCTCTATTTCTCCTTGACTGTCTGCCAGACCGCGATGCCGAATGGGGCTCCTGCATGAGTGTCAGTACAAACCCAAAGCAATGTTCACAGTCGAGGGAAGCGCACCAAATCCGACAGCCATGAATCCCCAGTATCTGATGGCAAACCACTTCGTGAGAGGGTTGAAAGGGATGTTGCTTCGGGGTCCCTCGGGGTAATGGTATGGTGATGACATCTGGGCACGGGTAGAATGGAAGCCACGGCGGGCGACCATGGAGGTCGTGGAGGAAGCGCGGACTGCTGCTCGGGAGAACATCTGTATCGTAATTGTCAGCTTCCAATTGAGCCGATTGGGGGACCTCTGGTGGCGTACCTTTGGAATTGGTTGCAGAATGTTTGTAGAGAGGTAAACTGATGTCGTTCGATTTTGAGAGATGGAAGCTCTCGGTTCGCGTAGACGCTAGAACTTGCAGGGATTGCGCCAAAATCCTCTATCGCTTACCGTAGATTTTTTTCTTTGGCACCTGCATATTGATTGAGAGTGCGATCTTATCGTGAAAAGTCAGAGGATTCCAACCACCTCTGATGCACGCACAATAACCAACTGTCGGTCCCCAAACCCTAGCCAATATGGATGACGACCTGTTTGGCGTCTTTGACGAACAGCCGCAGGCTGTTGCGCCTACCGCGAATAGGCCCAAGAAAGCTAAGCATGAGAAGAAAGACAGGAGCAAGAAGAGGACCGCAAATGGCGACGTTAAGGATCTCGCAGATGGGAAAGATCAAGATGCTGAACAGGCGGATGCCTCACCTGCAGTGGAAGCTGAGGATGAGGACACGGATGCCCTGATTGAGAAGAAGGATACTAAGAGACGTCGCAAGGAAGACGAAGCAGCGCCAGTTGTTACAGATACGTTCGAAACAGAACAATCAAGACAAGTTGTCGCGTCAGCAGGTTTACAAGGCAAAGATGACGGAGCTTTGGTACTTCAGCATAACATCCAACATCAAGTCTCCCTTCCACCAGATTACCCCTACGTTCCAATTTCGCAACACAAGTCACCTGAACACCCCGCTCGAACCTGGCCTTTCGAATTAGATCCTTTCCAGAAAGTTGCTATTGCTTCAATTGAACGAGGTGAAAGTGTACTTGTCTCGGCGCATACTAGTGCAGGGAAGACAGTGGTTGCAGAGTACGCCATTGCGCAAAGTTTGAAGAATAACCAGAGGGTCATCTACACAAGTCCGATCAAAGCACTGAGCAATCAAAAATACCGAGAGTTTATGGCAGAGTTTGGAGATGTTGGTCTCATGACTGGAGATGTTACTATCAACCCTACAGCGACGTGCCTGGTCATGACAACAGAAATTCTTCGATCTATGCTATATCGAGGTTCTGAGATTATGCGTGAAGTTCAATGGGTAGTGTTTGATGAGATTCACTACATGAGAGACAAGACTAGAGGTGTAGTCTGGGAAGAGACGATTATCCTATTGCCAGACAAAGTCCGATATGTCTTCCTCTCTGCCACTATTCCCAATGCAATGCAATTTGCAGAGTGGATTACGAAAACTCACCAACAGCCTTGTCATATCGTTTACACGGATTTCCGACCTACTCCTTTACAGCACTACTTTTTCCCTGCAGGCTCAGATGGAATCCATTTGGTAGTCGATGAGAAGGGGAACTTCAAAGAAGACAATTTCCAAAAGGCCATGGCCACCATTGAAGAAAAGAAAGGAGCCGACCCAGCAGACATCAATGCCAAGCAGAAAGGTCGCGGCAAGGATAAGAAGACGAATAAGGGCGGGAATAAGGAAGGATCTGATATCTACAAAATCGTACGAATGATCATGGTGAAGCACTATAACCCGGTTATTGTCTTTAGCTTCAGCAAACGAGAATGCGAGGCATACGCTTTGCAAATGAGCTCCATGGCATTCAATGATGAATCAGAGAAGGCGATGGTGTCTAAAGTCTTTGAGAGCGCCATCGAGTCTTTGTCGGACGAAGACAAGCAACTCCCTCAAATCGCAAACATCCTACCTCTGCTTCGTCGCGGTATCGGAGTCCATCATTCTGGTTTGCTGCCAATTCTGAAAGAGACGATTGAAATTCTGTTCCAAGAAAACTTGATCAAAGTGCTTTTTGCTACAGAAACTTTCTCTATTGGTTTGAACATGCCTGCCAGGACTGTTGTTTTTACCGCTGTCGAGAAATTTGATGGCGAAAAAATGCGGTACCTAACCCCATCCGAATTCATACAAATGTCCGGCCGAGCAGGAAGAAGAGGTCTTGATGATAGAGGTATCGTCATTATGATGGTCAATGGCAAGATGGAACCGACCACTGCAAAGGAGATTGTGCGTGGTCAACAAGACAAGCTGAACTCGGCCTTCTATCTTGGCTACAACATGATCCTCAACTTGATGCGAGTCGAGGGCATTTCACCAGAGTTTATGCTGGAGCACTGTTTCTACCAATTCCAACATACTTCAAGTGTCTCTGGACTGGAGGAGGAACTTCGGAATTTACAGATTCAAAGAAATGAATTTGAAATTCCTGATGAAGCTACAATAAAGGAGTACTATGAGCTCCGACAGCAAATCACTACCTACACTAATGACATGCGCGATGTCATCAACCATCCCAATTATTGCTTGCAATACATGCAACCCGGCCGACTCGTTCATATCAAGTATCTGGATCAAGACTTTGGATGGGGTGCGGTTGTGAAGTTCACACCTCGCAAGCCGGCTCAGAACCAGGACGAAGATTTCACTCCACAACAGTCATATATTCTGGATGTCTTATTAAACGTCTCTGAAAACACTTCTGTCGGGACCAAGACATCTACTGACTTGCCCATCGGCATCCGACCTCCTAGCGCAGGCGAGAAGGGCAAGATGGAAGTTGTTCCAGTATTGCTCTCCTGCATTGAAGCCATTGCCCATGTGCGCATATTCCTTCCGAAAGACCTCAACCCCGCTGAACAACGCAACACGGTCCGCAAGTCGATTGAAGAAGTTAAGCGTCGATTTCCAGATGGGATTGCAGTTCTTGATCCTATAGAAAATATGGGTATCACCGATGATTCTTTCAAGAAACTTCTCCGCAAAATTGAAGTCCTCGAATCCCGCCTTCTTTCCAACCCCCTACACAACTCACCCCGCCTACCACAACTCTACGAACAGTATGCCGAAAAGATGGAGATTGGACGAAAGATCAAGGAAAAGAAGAAAGAGATCACTTCGGCTTTAGTTGTAGAGCAACTTGATGAGCTCAAGTCTCGTAAGCGAGTGTTACGTCGCCTGGGCTTCACTGATGACCAGGAAATTGTGCAACTGAAAGCTCGTGTTGCTTGCGAGATTTCCTCCACTGGCGATGGGCATGAACTGCTCCTCTCGGAACTTATGTTCAACCGCTTCTTCAACGAGCTTAGTCCGGAAATGTGCGCCGCAGTACTCACTTGTTTTATCTTTGAAGAGAAGTGCAAGGCTCCGCCGCTCAAGGAGGAGCTGGACAAACCGTTTAGAGAAATCCAGGCTCAGGCGCGGATCATTGCCAAGGTCAGCCAGGAAAGCAAGTTGAAGATAAATGAAGAGGAATATGTGAAGAGCTTCAAATGCGAGCTGATGGAGGTTGTCCTGGCTTGGGCTCAAGGAAAGAGTTTTGCTGACATCTGGTATGTTTCCTTCGCCACGCATAAATGATTTTTATACTGACCTTTGGACCAGTAAAATGACAGAGATCTACGAAGGGTCCCTGATTCGCCTCTTCCGTAGACTCGAAGAGTTGCTGCGGCAAATGGCACAAGCCGGTAAAGTTATGGGTTCTGATGAACTAGCAGCCAAGTTTGAGGAATCTCTCGTGAAGATTCGGAGAGACATTGTTGCTGCTCAGAGTTTGTACCTGTAAGTCGATGGTTTTGATCTGGATTTCTGGATTAGAATCGTTGGTGTAGTGAACTTGGTCAAATGGGAAAAGCATGGTTGGGCGGAGCATGGAGTTATTTGTGTATGAGCTAGGCGGTTGCATTGAAGATTTCGACATCATCCTTTGTTGGCGTGTGGATATATTCATCCATACCTGATATTGCGGAGGTCCATATCCTTGAGGGTATGGCGGACCGTATTCAGATAGAGCACTAGATATTCTAATGAAGCTGCTTCCCGCTGGGGTCGTCGGCTCTGTACGACCACCCTCCGCCATCCACGAGGGTCCCATATGGGAACAAGGGTCACATCACAGCCCTTGCGGATGAGAAAGCACGCAGATACGTTACCAAAGTCCTGTACCCTCTTCACCAGTAAATGAAGCCGAAGTGACAGCCAAGTTAGATTGCTCATCGCACAAATCTCGTCGGGTATCGTAAGGTAGATCTGGTGGACAGCAGGACAATGTTCCTAGCCTTGGTGCACGTGGCCCGGTGTGTTACCTACATCTGATTATGTGTTTATAGAGCTTTCTCATAAGAAGCATAAAAGGGGGCAGACCGATTGGCGACTGTCTAAGACAGAATTATGTATCTCGTCAGGGGGAGAAAACAACAACTCTGTCTTTGGCACGTGCGGCCTGTAGTACCACATCTACCTTACGATCATTACGATGTGTATCTAGAGAACGGCAACAAGTCGTGGTGTGGTGGCTCTGCATTCGGACACGCCGAGGGATTGCTATGCTGGATCTCGATTCCTCGATATGATCGGACAGAGGCACACTGAAGACTGGCCATGGATCGATCCACGCCGGAACGAGCCAAAGCGCCCGATATATTCCTGTGTATGTACCCTCCTGGATGCACGGCCAAGTGCACCCCTGAAGCTGTCACGGAGGAAACGGCCCACCTTGCCATACGGATATTTCTTTCTTTAGCTCCAGCAAGGTACCTGAGACGCGGGTGGCCGCTCACGCCTCAAGCCTCAGGGCAGATAAAGTGCCTGTGTTCTGCACAGGGTGCAGGCTGTACGCGGTACTGTACACGCTCCACCGTCCACCGTTGCTCCTACAGTCCCTGACCTGGCCTTACCTAGCAGCAGATCCTACGGTGCTCCCATTCTGCTTCTGCCCAGCGTCGACGAGGCATTGGCATTGGCGGTTCTAGGCCGGGGCGACTCGGGTTGGCTATCCTGTTGGCTCTGCGGGACGTCAGGCAAGAGACATCAAACCCGGCCTGTGCAACAACCCACGAAGATATTTCCCGCCATTCTTATTGTTCGAGAATCGAGCAGCCCTGTCGTAGGGAATTGTGGGAATAATAAGTCGACCGCATGCGAAGGTCTCGACCTACTGCTGTTGCTGCTGTGCCGTATGCATCTCTTCCAAGTTCCTGCAGCCCAAACCTCCATACATACCATACCTTACATATACACGTACACGTACAGGACTGTATGTCCATGTTACTTCGACTATCAACCGTCTCGGCAATACGAAGAATACCCGCTCTGTGTGGGAAGAGAGCCCAGATCCGAAACTCACCCCCTCACAAACCGCTCCTCATCTTGGTGAAGATCATCGGCTGATCCCTCCGAGAAAACCACTCCACGCGGCGAGGGCCAGGCGATAAGAACTTGACCAGCGACAAACTCCCAGAGTCCACCAAGTCTCCAAGGCTCAATCCGCAACACCGACACTGGTTGCGTTACGAAGTAGTGCCCGACTGGCGATTCGCAACCAAGGTACTAAAATCTCGATTCGAGACGAACACTACGGTCCGGCTGCTACTAGCTGCGACTTTGCCGTTTACGTTGGTGGTTCCGTTCCCATCAGACCCTCTAAGGACCGTTCCATTTTACGGGACCAACCCCCACATTTCACCTTTCTACTGTGCTTGCGGAGGCTCTTGAGTTGGAGCTGAAGTATCCTACATCTCTCTCTCTCTCTTTTCGATCTTTACGAACTTTCAACTAATTCACACACTCTCTTGCCCGCTGCAGAAAAAAACCCGCCCAAAAAACGCGGTAAAATCGTCTAGGCTTTCGATGTTAAGATAAAGAAGACCTCACTCTCACGCCCGGCGAGCCTGCCATTCTCCAAGCAGGAACGAAGAGGCATTTACAATGGACATCACGTCGGCTCCATTAGCCGACTACTTCTGGATTGCGGGAATTGATTCCCTCTCATACAGCGATCCAGTCTTCGGCCCACCGAGCACCAATGGAGGAGGACCTCCCTCGCCCGCGGTCGACGCGACCATAGAGGAGGGCAGCGAAGGAGAAGCGTCGCCCACGCAGCAATCTAGCACCGGCATACGAAACACCGCCCGACACTCACGAAATAATTCCGCAAACAAACAAAGTAAGGTGCCGAACGATGCGCGGAACTCGATCCACACGCTTGACGAGCTCGACGCGACGGGCAGCAATCGCAGCAGCATGACCATCAAAGGTCCTACTAATGATAATAATGGAGGGGGAGGCCGTCTCGGTGACTTCGATTTTGATACCGCGTTGTTGAAGTTTGCGAATGAGAGGGAGAACTTCCTAGATGATCTGAGTTTCAGGGCTGGGGCTCCGACACAGAGCAGGCCGCCAATGACGCTGAATCCGAAGGCTGATAGGATCAGGATTGAAGATGGGGATGTATTGGGGTCGACAGCGAGGAGAAGCCCGCTGAGGAGTGTCGGGGGTAGTGTTCGCCGGAAGATAAGCTTCAGGGATATGAATAGTATGAAGAGGCAGCCTTCTGTGATACAGAGAACAGGTAAGCAAGAAGATCTGGATATGTCATGGTTTAGAGAGCTAGCTGCGAAAGAAGCCTCGTCAGGTCTTTGCTTGGGGCAACATGCTGACGGTCTCTAAACAGCCTCCACACGAACCTCAAGACGGCTGAGCAACTACAACTCTGTCATTCCTCCCCCCGAACCCTTAAACGCAGATCCTGATATGCACCCTTTGAAACGCCGTTTTGAGCCTGTTTTGCTCGATAGATATCCGCCGAAGAGCGCCACAGACGAGACTGCGAGAAGAGGCAGATTTCCTGACTATGTGCCAATGTTTGCATTCCCCAACGATATTAACATAGTCTCTGCGGACGAACGACCTCGATCGACATGGCATGGATTCGCTATGACCTCGGATGACAACTCGAAGATCTACGGTATCACTGTTATAGTTTGGTTGCCACTGAATCCGGACGCCGCGGCCAATGTGGAAAGACGGTGTGAGGAATGGAGACAGAGCCATATGACGAATGAAGAGAGAGAACTTGCTGCGAGTTTGGGAGAACGGTTGGCATCGGAGCGAGCAAATCTGTCACAGTTACTAGCAAAATTACCGACTGCTGTATCCGGCTCAGCTGCCAGAGAAGCTTTGGAAGAGCAGATTAGTGCGGTGGAGGAGAAAATTACTCTCATGACTGATATGTTGAGACCCGTGCGACATGGTGCGGCTGCCAAGATCGATGGTTTGACTGACAGCGAAACTGGACTCTGGACACCGAGAGCATATGGAGTCCTTGGCCGAGATGGTAGTCTGACGAGCTTCTGGAAGGAATGGCTAAGGGCTGTCGTTGTCCCCATGACTGATGGTGGCATACTGAGAGTTCCCCCAAGCTCTCCGAAGGTGGGCCGATGGCAACCCTTGGAACGATATGTGGTCAACCTCTGCACCGAGGCTCTGAGCCCAATATCCTCTAAGACTCAAGTCGAGATCGCAGTCAGGGAATTACGGCTATTTGCGAGGAAAGAAGCTGCTAATGAGCTTCCCGAATCTCGCAACACCGATCTTTACGCCTTGTTTAGATCTCTCACCATTCCAAATATCGTGGCGTTGATAGAATTTGCTCTTTCGGAATCGAGGATCATATTATTGTCTTCGCATACAGCGATGTTACACCTGGCAAGCAAAGCTATTGCAAATCTGCTATACCCGCTGAAATGGGCAAGCATTTTTATCCCTGTCCTACCTGCAAGGTTGCTCTCGGCGCTCGAGGCACCTTGCCCATATATTGTTGGCATCGAAAGAAGATACGACCGGATAGAACTGCCAGATGATGATTATGTTTTAGTGGATCTGGATCAGGACATCATCGAGGCGACATCACCTCCCACGATGCTGCCCCGACATCAACGGAGGAAGCTAGTCTCACTTC
This sequence comes from Amorphotheca resinae ATCC 22711, assembly GCF_003019875.1. Classification (NCBI taxonomy): domain Eukaryota; kingdom Fungi; phylum Ascomycota; class Leotiomycetes; order Helotiales; family Amorphothecaceae; genus Amorphotheca; species Amorphotheca resinae. The sequence goes on from NW_020194471.1 coordinate 427,452, forward strand.
TTCAACTTGCAGCTCCACATCATAACAGGTGCGGCGTACCTGTTGGACCGCCTCCGTACGCGATCGAGACCTTCCCATATGATTCTTTCTCGTCCGAGAATAACTCAATCTTCACTCAGCACCCTCCACCGAGTTCACTCGCCAAGTATGTGAGCCAAAACTCGTCGACTTTTGGTGAACCTGATACGAATGCTGCCAAGAGAGCCTCGGTCTTCAATGCATTCTTGCAATCAAAGAATGATCATACTCGAGTCGAGCGACCCTCGACGTCCAAATCAACAAACAGAGGGTCAACAAACAGAGGGTCAACAAGCAGAGGATCAACAAGCCAAGGAAGCCCTCCCTCGTCCCTCTCACCGGTGTCAGGCCATTTCCCCCCTCTCCCCACCACTATGCCTCGAAACGACTCGGGATATGCTCTTGCTGCTACACTAAGAGAGAAGAGATCGGGCCACTTCGACTCGAATTCAAGACGAAGTTCGTCTTTTGGTGTTGACCGCAACTCGACTCTTCGAAGACCTAGCGTTCCGTTCGTCAACGGTCACTCCTCGAGCTTGTCTACCTCTGCTCTCTCAGTGGACTCCAAATCTACTAATGGCTATGCACCCTCTACTTATGCGGCATCAACACTTGCTGCATCAACAATAATGCCCAATATGCTAATGCAGCCTGTCCGAAATACAGACACCACGACATGGGTAGAAGGTCATTGCTTCGTCTGGCAAGCGAATGAAAATTCAATGGTCTGTTCCATCTGTGATGAGAAATCTGATGGTGACGGGATGTACAAATGTGCGAGCTGCAGCACCGTCTCCCACGCACGCTGCCTGGGCCATGTATCCCTAGTCTGTCCCGCAGCTTTCCACCCAGACCGTGTACGAGCCGCATTCGTCCGCTGTTTTGCTAGTCTCTTCTACACCTACAGAAAGTATCTCGGTCGACCAACGAAAGAGCAGAAAAATAGTGGACAATTATACGGATTCGACATGGACGGATTCCTGAAGAGTTTGCCTCACGAACAGCATGAATATATTGCTATGCTGAAGCAGACACAAGGTCAGACCTTCCCCCCTCTTCGTTACCGTTAATTATACTAATATTAGAAACTGCAGCATTCAACGTATTCATTCACGAACGTGAAACCCTCCCTTCAAACTCTCCACAAATTCAACTCTTCGACTCCATAATCCTCGCGAAGAAATCGCGCGGCCGCACCTCTTTCTTCTCGTCCAAGTCGTCACGAACCACGAGCTTCTTAGAAGACAGGTCCGACCACCTTTGGAGGAGTGCTGCGGTGCCAATGCCGAGTGCGAAGTTCCCGGGAGATTATAGATCGGTGGTATCTCGGATCCCAGCACGACTAGATACCAGTTTCATGAAGGAGCCGCGAACCATCCAGGGCGTTCCGAGGATCGATATGCCAGGGAAGCGGGTGGGCAGGAAGGCAGTCCCGAGTATGCTTGGTAATAGCGGCCAACGAAGCGTATCCTAAATAAAACAACTCAGCGGTGATTGCTCAGCGAAGCAAATAACGCAGATAAATAATGTGTAAGATATAATAGGATGGAGTCTGGGAAAAAGCATAAGTGGTTGGGAGCGAGCATGGTGTACATAGGCGCGATGTGGTGTATCTGGTTGCATAGGTAGAATCGCGGTCGAATTTCCGGAGCGGTTCATCCGTGTTTAATGTTTGGATTATGCCTTCACCTATTACAGGAGAGGGGGAATAATAATTGGTAACTTTTGATTGATCATTAAGATATATATATACTATGAAGGTGTCTCCTTACTTTTATAGTAAGAAAAATCATGTGTCTCGTCTTCCTAACTGCCAATCTTTCGAACTCATCTCCCCCTATCCAGTACTTCCTCAACCCTAAAATCTCCTATCTGACACTTACTTACTCACCAACCCACCATCCCAAACCCAAGAACCAAGAACCAACTCTCCCGCAATTTCCCATCACCAAACGCCCATCCATCACGGCCAGACAACCCTCCCCCCCCCTCCCTCCCTCCTTCTTTCTTT
>NW_020194471.1:429913-694845 GCF_003019875.1 Amorphotheca resinae ATCC 22711
CCCCCCCCCCCCCCCCCCCCCCCCCCCCCCCCCCCCCCCCCCCCTTTTGTCTCTTTCTTTTTTTTTTGTCTCTTTTTTCCAAGACTTTCCCAACTAAACATTACCTACCTACCTACCCTATCTATATCTATGTTTAGCGATATAGTATAGGAACCTGGGCATGAGAGAGGTGAGAGGAGGGGGGGGAGATATTTGTATATATATATATATGTATATATGCGTGTATGTATCTGTTGGATGGATAGAAGGAAGGTAGGTAGGTATTAGTTTTTTGAGTAATATAGTAGATAAACAAGATTTGGATTGGATAGCTGTTGGTGCGTGGAATGAGAATATGAATAGGGGGGATTAAGTAAGTAGGTACGCTATCTGTTTTGTTTTTTTATTTAAAGTCTAAGAGGTAGAAGGGGTTGGAATGGGGGGTTAGTTTTGTGGAATGCTTTGGGGTCGTGGGGTGGGGGTATATTAGAATTATTTGTGTTAGAAGAAGGGGAAGGAGTGAAATTTGTTCATATGATGTGGAGATATTATAGTGAGTCGCCTGGGGAAGGAGGGAGTGAAATAGTTCAATTTCAGTAGACTTTTTGCTCCCATGATCGGTACTTTGAGTTAATCTTCAACTCATCCAGTTAATAATGGTCCGATGCGAAGTGCATCAGGCTGTAGATGCCCGGACACATGCCATCTAAGAAATGATTCCTCTCATATCAAGCCATATAGCGTTAAGATCACTTAATCCTGGCCCCCAGACTCCCCGTACTCAAGAACCCCCTATTCCCCATCGGACCCCTCCAAGCCAAGCTCAGGATCCCAAAGATAACCCTCCCATCCACCGGCTCCTGGCCCCTCCCCTCCTCATCCAGAACCTCTTCAACAATAAAGCAAACCTGCTGCACATCTCCGGGCATCAGCACCGGCTTCTCCATCTCCTCTCCTTCCCGCAGAACTTCCCAATTGATCCCCTGGCTCTTGAACCCTTCATTCGTCTCCAGGATTACGATTTCTAGGGTTATGATTTCTTCGCCCGTGTTCTCGAGCTGTGCTTCTAGCGCCCATTTCCTGCCCGTCTTCTTCCCTTCTTTCTTTTCTAGGGATGAAGCAGGTGCCGGGGGTAGGATCCCGGATTTCGTGCGCACGACCATACACCCTTTACACACGAATTGGTATAATTTCCTAAACGTCCTCACGCGCCCGCTCGTGGGAGTCGTTTCGGTATACGTGACCGTGACGGCCAAAACATGGGCCCCCTCTTCTTTCAAATCAAAGCTCACGACTTTCTGGAGTGATTGTCCGGGCTCTAGATCCACGCCTTTTCTCTTTTCCGCGCCCTTTTCCGGGTCCTCTTCCTCGGATGCCGCGCCCTCGCTGGGCTCGGGTCCTAAGATAAGTGGGATGGCGGTGGGTGAGGATGGGATCTTCATCTCGGCTTCGATTCGCACATTGGTGATGCTCTTGGGTGCGGTGGACCCGGGGAGCAATTCATTGTTTGCGCAGAGCGTGCAGGAGAATGTCTCTCCCACATAAGCGGAGCCGAAGGCGGGAGGAAGAGTGAGCAGTGGAGAGAGGATGAAGGGGTCGGGTTGTGAAGAGGGATAGGCAAGAGAGGCGGATGGAGGGGGGTATATGGCGGGTGAGTTGGTGGGCGAGGGGGAGGGCGTGGGGAGTGGATGTTGGATTGAGAGGGAGGGACGGGAGAGTCTGCGCGAGATGATTAGTTACTTGCATATCTCTGGGGAACCTCGAGGATTTGTTTACCGGAGCACCTTTAAAGAAACAGAATGAGGTTCTTTAGGCCCGTCAATAGTTGAACCAGTGCGCTGATGCGCCATTGTGTCCGTTCGTCAAGCCATGTATTGTGAATAAGTCGGGGAGAGTGAAGTCGCATCTGATGTCCCGCAGGATTCTGCCACTCACCGCCTTCTTATCGTGTCAGCTAGGGACTTGGGTACTTTGGGTACTTTGTGGGAAATCTTTTCAGAACATTCTACCAATCCCCGCTCCCAAGGAGGGTCAGGATGTCAAAGTGTGGACAGGAGGCAAAGGCACAGGTGGAGGGCCTGCCCCTGAAGAGGGCGGACGGCATGATTCTGGTGATGGATACGCCGAAAGGTCCTGACTAAGTGACCCTGCCCATTTCTTACCCCGTCGGTTGCGAAGCAACAAGAGATACTTTCCAGACGTTGCAATTCAACTGACGGAAATTTTCTACAGGTCGAGGTGTATTTGCAAGTAGAGATATCCCTGCCCACACAGTACTCGAAGTGTCACCAGTATTGGTCTTGGACCCGATTCAGAATGCGGATCATGTCTGTAAGACAGAGCTCTACAATTATACCTAGTAAGCCACCCGATGGTGCCCCGGAATCCTAGCAAGCCCTGACATATCGCCAACCCAGCAATTGGCCGTACACTCCGTCCGATAAGGTCCAATCCCACGACTCGCCCAAATTACCAACCACAACGCAGGCCGTCGTGTTTGGCCTCGGAAGCATGTTCAACCACTCCAATCTCCGGCAAAATGTAGGCTGGGAACGCGATTTCAAGAATCGTCTGATCACATACACGGCATTACGGGAAATCAAAGCAGGAGAGGAGCTGTGCATTTCGTATGGACCACGTCTCACGTTCAAGGACACAGAGGAAGCGGAAGCAGAACGGGACTCTGATGAATGGTCGGACTTTCAAAAAATAATCGACTTGATTGACTGAGTTTTTGTCCCGGCCGGGATAGTATCCACGCCTTATGCCAGAGACCTTGTCTATTGTACAAGAGTGAGGTATCCTGCGCGATTTTGACCGCCTGATAGATGAAAAAGCAAGCGTATGCCAGTAAGGATGATGGATCAAAAAAAAAGAAAGGAACGAATACAGACCAATATCCATTGTCTCAATCATACGCCAGGAGGCGGCGGAACCTATAGGCGTTAGTGTCTTGAACAGTCTGGCTTTTGCCCTAGCTTACATTGTTGTAGCCGGTTCCAGGTGGTGATCCTGAAGGTGGCGGTGGTGGGTTTTCGCTGGGTGGTGGTGGAGGGGCAGATCCAGGAGCACCAGGCGGGGGAGATTGTTGTTGCGCAGCCGCAGCCGCCATATACTGTTGGTAGTACTGCACGTAGGCCGCATATCCACCTATATAATGTTACTACGTTGCAAGCCTATTGCTCGACTTCGTAACTTACCGTAGGCCGCGTACGGGTCGGCGCCACCTGCAGCGCCGTAGTATTGTGCATATTGAGCAGCATAATCGCTTGCTGAGGTGGGACTGCCTGCACCAGGTGCAGTGGTTGGGCTCATGACACTACCAGGGGTGTTGGGAGCGGGAGAATTGCTGTACCCTCCGTAGCCATAAGGAGTTGATCTGTCAGGGGCACGATCTCCGTAGCCTCTCTCACCACCGTATCCAGTGCTTTGAGCTCCATATCCACGCTGGGGAGGGGGTCTGTTCTTGAATTCTTCGTATTGCTCCCTGACATTCTTTAAGAGATCAAGGCAAAGCTCCTTTGCCTTCTGGACTTCGTTCGGATCAGGTCCCCTAGTAGAATTAGTAGAGCTCCATACCAGTTGTCATAAATACTCACGCAACATGAAGGTACATAGGCTCGTCACTCTCTCGATTAGTGGCATGCTCCAGGAATCCAGAGCCGCGTCCTTTGATTTGAACACGGCATCTAGTCTCCTGTTGAATATGCTTGACATATTGCCCACCATGACCGACAACCTGAGCACGAAGATTAAAGCCGGGAAGCGGTTCGAAATCGATAGGGATCTTCTCTTCAGGCCATTTGCGCTATTCAGAATATCAGTATGGGCACCCTCCTCTAAAATAAGCGACACCTACTCTACCAAATTCATCTCGCTCGACTTGTTCTGGCTCTCTCCTACGGAAACGTCTCTCATCAACTAGATTGGGTAGTTCCTGTTTCATAAGCTCCTCAATCTTCGCAACGGCTTGCTCGAGGCCTTGTTTCGTCGTGCTCGTTACATGAAGGTAGAGAGGTGGATTCTAATTTCATTAGTGCACTCCTTCCCAATCAAGCAAAATGTGATAACTTACCGAAGGCGTAGCCATGCTCTTATCGGGGAGGTAGCTTCCACGCGTTGTGACATCTTTAAAAGTCAACATTTGCACTCTATAAAAAGTAAATTGTAGGTAATAGCGTACCAGCACCGGTTTCTTCTTTAATCTAGATGTCACGCAGCGGGAGTCAGCAGATGCCAATGATGGGTTGCAACGGTTGCTATCGCGCTTCAGGTAAGCTTGAAAGTCCTCACACAAGAAGAGCGGTGTTTACTAAGGTAGGAGAGAACAAAAGGGGATGTTGGTTATGATACGAGACTTTGTGGGAGGGAAGCCTGATATATCAGTGGAAAGCTAACACAAGGAGCATTTACCATCTTTTGTGTAGAGCCTTTGGTCAGTGTGTAACGGTTGCGCAGATCGTTAACCTCGATGTCGCGGATGTAGTCGCCATCCGCAATATACATCTCACCATTGACCGTGGTTGTGCTATTGCCTGTCGCAGAAGGTGCTGGTGAAGCAGACTTCCCTGCAGGACTCAAGGTTGATCGGATAGGAGGAACATCGACATGTTGGATACCCTTCTTAGCTTGGATCTGGGCATTGATTTTGGCCGCGGCAGCAGCTGCGAGATTGTTAGCCTCGTCACGGAAATTGGAATGTTTATCCTCACCTGCTGCAGCAGCAGGATCAATACTAGCTGGTCGCGAAGTCTCTGTACTAGGACTGCCTGACGCTCGTCCAAGAGGACTTCTGCTCCGTCTCGATTCGGATTTTCTGGCTGGAGGTGACCGCGATCGCCGATCAAATCTTGAAACTCTCTTTGGCTCCGGCTCAGTCTGATCGAAGCGCGAGCGCTTTGCCGTCCGTCGCTCTGTATCATCCATCTCGAATATGTGTGCACCTGTACGACAAATGCGGTGCGTCCGGTTCACAAACCACCGGCGCGGATCAGGACAAAAGTGGAGGTGGAAGACTCTTTGTGCTGAGGCTGAAAGACACAGGGTTTATTAAGAGCGCTGCAACTGTAGTCGGATCTCGCTTGCGACTTTTTTGCGGAGAAGGCTAAAGGACTTCCGCACCGATGTTTTTCCGGCCGCGCGGCTATAGGCGGTAATAAGTTTATCTCGCCTGCACCTGACTCACTGACCCAACTTAAATTCCATCGTCTCGATCTTGTCACTCAAGAGAGAGAGTGAGAGGAAGGGCGGTTTCACCCATATTGACCAGAAGTTGTCAATACTTCTTCTCACAATGGCTTCTCGCAGAGCAGTTCTCTCTCTGCCGCTCCGAGCGAGGCCATGCACACAAACACTCTCCGTTTATCGGCATCTGCAGCAAAGGCCTGAATCAACATCCTCTTCCACCGCAGCACTGGCATACAAGGCCCTCCACCGCCGCATCTCACCTCTCCCAACCTCAGATGCGCCTCCGGCCTGGTCAGCACAAGCAGCCGTCTCCAACATCCTCTACGAGACTCCCTCTCCCTCAGTCACACCCCCCAAGCGCCATGTCCTGAACTGCCTCGTGCAAAATGAGCCCGGAGTCTTATCTCGTGTGTCCGGGATCTTGGCAGCTCGGGGTTTCAACATCGACTCTTTGGTCGTCTGCAACACCGAGGTTGAGGATCTCTCCCGCATGACCATTGTGCTTTCTGGCCAGGACGGAGTCGTTGAGCAAGCACGCCGCCAACTCGAAGACTTGGTCCCCGTCTGGGCTGTCCTGGACTACACCGACGCGCCATTGGTGCAGCGTGAACTCCTGCTCGCCAAGATCAACATCCTCGGCCCTGAGTACTTCGAAGAATTACTGGCACATCACAGGGAAATTACCGCAGGTGGCGGAGAGGAATTGGAAGGCCATGAAGAATGGGCCGCGAAACAAGCGGAGACAAAGGATTTCCACCCGAGCAAGCTGGTCGCCAGTCAGGCATTGAGACATAAGCATGAGCATCTGAAATCCATTACGTATTTCACGCATCAGTTCGGAGGGAAGGTGCTGGATATCAGTACGAATAGCTGTACTGTAGAGGTGTAAGTTTTTCCCTTTTTCCCCTCCACATTCCTAGAATCGGAGTTCTTATTTGATCCACAGATCGGCAAAGCCAACCAGGATCGACTCCTTCATGAAGCTAATTGCTCCCTTCGGTATCCTCGAATCGGCTCGAACAGGTCTGATGGCTCTGCCGCGCTCGCCTCTCTACGGTCCCGACGACCAAGAGATCTTGAAAGAAGCTGATGACGTTGTTGACGCTAGCACCCTGCCCCCGGGATAAATATGTCGCTAATGTGGAAAATGGTTGTTTCTTCAATGGAATGGGGTTGGCGGTTTTCAATAATCAAGGTGTTCTCTGGCTGTAAAACGGGGAGAATGGATTAAAACTCTGACTTCTGCTTCTATGTATATTGTATATGGATAGCAATTCCCATTCCACGCCGTGAGCCAGCAACGCCAATTTCGTGTCATTACCCATACCCGCCTCCTATCGCTCATTGAACAAAGAACCTGAATGTCAAAGTGTAACAGTAGCGCCAATTCCTGAACCGATATACCATACCGTCTCACTCCATTGCCCAAGTCTAACGCCAAATGTCCCATTCGCGTCTAGTTTTAAAGTGCCTCCAAGAGCATTTTTAACCGCTTCATAGCCAACAGAGCCGAAAGACCAATCCACTGGCAATTTCGGGGTTTGGCTAGATCCAGGGGGAACCTTGAATGGGAGATCATAGATAATCTTCCCCACTGGTTCAGTGTGATTGTAGAAAGCAGTAGCATCGATTGTTTCGATGTAGATAGTGCTATACTGCATAGGCGAAAAGAGTATGAACTGCGCACTAGAGGAGAACAAATGGAATGTAGCGTCCTCAATGAAATGAGGCTTGCCATCGTCATCATCATCATGTTCGCCGCCTGGGCCAGGTGTTGATAGTCTGGGGGAAGGTAACGTGATTGCGAATTTAGAGAGCGCTTTGCCTAGCTCTGGCTGATGGGGAATAGAGTTTTCGTGTGTTTGAAAAGTCAGAGTAGTGTTGAAGCCAGAAATGTACTGCGATAACAATTCGCGGCCTATCTTAGCCGCTTTATTTCCGCCAAAGCTGGTTGGATCCCAAGTGGCCTCAACCAGGACGTCGGTATTATTGCCTAGAGTTAAATTGACGTTTCTGACTGTTGCATCACCGATGATGGATCCGTTATTGAGAATGTGGATGTTGAAGTAAGGGATGTGTGCTGTATATTCCGTCGGATTGGTAAAATTGATGCGTGCTTGGAGGTTCAAGGAGGTTGTGCTAGTGCTCAGGACTCTAAGGCCGCTGACCTTTGGCTTGAGATCAGCAATGTCGCCGCCCTTAGAGATAGCTGCAATATCGTCAGTTTCGGTGAGGGACGAGCTGACCAAGTAAGTAAAAACGGCAGCCTAACGTTTCACAGGAACGACCCCCTCTGCAGGCATGTCTTTGATGACGAGTTTCCCAAGGACCGTGGAAATTTCAGCGTCAACAAGCGCCGCTATCTTCAACATAACGGCTTTCCCCCCAAACAAATAGTCTTGCAGAACATCAGTAAAAACATCCTCATCTGTGATATCTAATGGTGCATTCTCGATCTTCGATTGGACCTTCAGTGCCGCGTTTCCCCCTTCCTTCGACTCTAGTCGTTCCGATTCGGCTGGTTGCCACTTTTTGAGATTGAGGACTCCAAGTTGCTGCTCTTTGTAGAAAACATTGGCAGTGGCACGTACTCTAGTAACTTTAAGGTCAAAATTCATTTCCTTTGGCACTGCAGCTATCACAACGATGTTGCCTGATATTTTGGGATTGGAATCTTCAGGGTCTGCTAATGGACTAGGCAGGCTGAAATGCGCATCGGTCAGTGAGAAATTCTTGATGAGGTTGTTAAATGTCCGTCCCGGAAATGGAACTGGCACTGTGACACTGGCCATAATTGCTGCAATCCATTCAGGGGTATCTGGAGACGGCATGCTTGAGCCGCGTACGTAGATAGTCGTGGCATTGCCGTGGATGTAATCACCAAGCAACAGATCTAGAGGTGAGGAGTGGGAGTTTGGACAGGTCTGGAGTAAAGACTTGGGTATTTCCTGGACAATACCTCCAACGCCAACTATAACGTCCGAGTAAGGTTCGATATTTATGATATCTGTTGTGGCATCGGCAAGACGAATGTGTGGTTCATCCGTCCCGCAATTCGGAACCAGAATGTCGAAGCTGAGGGGTGGGATTGTCAGTCTGATGGGATAGCTGTTCGACACTGTCAGGGACACATCTGCAGCCATGCCACGATGGGCAGGCGGTGAAACAGGGACCTCTCGGAAGTTCATCCGTGTAATATTATAGTTAGGAATTGATGGTATATCGTTGCCTTGATACAGCATTAGCCAAATGTTCACTGTAAGTGCCATGGTTCCCAAGCAGGGGAGTTCCATTCATCAAACTAGTGATTTTTCTCCAAAATACAAGGAGGCAAAGGAACGGTAGAGGGATTGACCTTCAAAAGTGAGTGATTCTGAGAATTCTTGAGACCCAAGGGAAAGCAGTCCCGACTTCAGGTCCACACTAGCTTTCCCCGTGATTCGGACTTTATCAAGACGGCCTTCGAGCCAGTCATTAGCCACTCGTCGAATGTCTTCCATATCCCCAGGCTCCAATGCCGTAAGAAAATCAATGGCATTGTTATGTCCATTCCGTATGTCGACAGCAATTCGTGGCACAGCTGCCGTGCCAATCAAGACATTCCCGTATTCCGGCAGGTAGACCTGGATTGTTGATGGCTTGGTCTCCACCTCACGAGCGACCCAGGTACCAAAACGTCCAATATTCCGCACAGCATTGTTCTTGACCCTCGACGCATCCATCCGGAAAACTGCCTGTACTCTCGCTGTGACCCCGGTAGAGGTAAAGTTATGTATTGATAGCTTTGTTGGTTCGACGACAAGGGACTGTTTGGCATACTCCTCGATGGCCGCCGGTGCAAAGAATCCACCCGCGATGATTGATAGCATGACAAGTCCAAGCACACCAACCGCAATGAAAGTTGGCCATCGTCGGTCGCCTTTCGTAGGTTTAATTGACGAGCCTTGACCATTCTGTATTGATCGTAATGATGTGGCCGCTGGAGAAGGTATTCTGCGCCGCTCATCCTCGTCCTCATCTTCTGTAGAATTGTATCGAGGAGCACTGTCTGTTCGCGATAATAAAGGCGTATTTTCGTGGGATTCGTCCGAGTTGCGTGACTGTGTTGATGGCGGCCGTTCTGAGCCGCCAAGCAGCGCTGCTGCTTCTGGGTCGTCCGTCATTGTCACAGCTGGCCGCACCAGGACGGAGGAGGGTGACGCCCAGGGCGATGAGAGTTGTAAGGATGAGGTATTGTTAGGTTGGTCGGTGATGAAGGCCAGAAGCAGCTGGCGAGCCTGGAACGCGACGCTGGAGAGGTTGTGAAGGTTAGGTTGGCTTTCTGACCTATACGCACCTTATCATAGGCAGGTATTATAAGGTAGCTCCAGGCCACGCTACGCGAAGCGGGGTGATTGGCGCCGATGACCTCGTCCCTGCTCCCCTGCTGCTGTGCATGGCCCGTCAATTGGACGGTGAGTCAAAAATCTATAGCCATATATATTATATATACTTTTTCACCCATTGTCGCCTTTGCTTTCTCGTTTTGACCTTACAGGATTGAGGATTCTCTGCACAAAGGTATTCTTAGCTATTTCCAAGTCTTTCTTACAGTATTTCACTTGGAGTGTTCTTCCAATTGTTTTGTCTACGACCGATTCTCTCGTCCTCTTTCTAATTGACCTAATTGACAGACCTTCAAGATGCCACCCACTTCCACTCTACGACCCGCTCGAACAGCACTCCAATGTCTATCCAAAGCGCCAAAACGCTGCTACTCCTCGCCTTCAACACCTCCGACCTCTCCATTCGCGCCACGACATCTCCTCTCCATCGCAGATCTCACACCCGCTGAATTCACCACTCTCGTCCGAAATGCCTCGTCCCACAAAACATCCATAAAGTCTGGGTCGATTCCCAAGAGCCTGCTAGGAAGCTTGAGTGGCCAAACGATAGCTATGATGTTCAACAAACGCTCCACGCGAACTCGAGTCTCCACCGAAGCCGCCGTAGCAACAATGGGCGGCCATCCTATGTTCTTGGGGAAGGATGATATCCAGCTAGGAGTCAATGAAACGCTATACGACACCTCGGTGGTGATTTCAAGCATGACGTCCTGTATGGTTGCGCGAGTAGGACCGCACTCCGATGTTGCGGATCTTGCGAAGCATTCCAGCGTGCCAGTAATCAACGCCCTATCCAATGATTACCATCCTCTGCAAACCATCGCCGACTTCCTCACCATCTATGAAGCATTCCCATCGTCGTCCCCTCGCATCTTATCTGGGGTACCGAGTCTTGGTTTGGAAGGAATGAAAATTGCGTGGATTGGAGACTCGAATAATGTTTTGTTTGACCTTGCGATCGGTGCAGTGAAGTTGGGTGTTGATATCTCGGTCGCCAGTCCCAAAGGCTATGAAATTCCCCAACGCATGCGGGAGGTTATACTTTCTGCAGCTGAAGGCGTCACGAGCCCGGGAAAGCTGACTGAAACGAATGTGCCGGAAGAAGCAATCAAAGACGCTGATATTCTAGTAACGGATACGTGGGTGTCGATGGGGCAGGAGGAAGAATCGGCCAAGAGACTGAAGGCTTTTGCTGGATACCAGATTACGAATGATTTGGCGAAGAGGGGTGGTGCGAAGCACAACTGGAAATTCATGCATTGTCTACCAAGACACCCAGAAGAAGTTGCAGACGAGGTGTTTTACAGTCCCAGGAGCTTGGTATTTACCGAGGCGGAGAATAGGCTTTGGGCTGCTATTTGTAAGGTCTTCTTTATCTCCCCGAAGATACATCTACTAACATCTTGCAGCTGCTCTGGAGGCATTTGTGGTAAACAAAGGAAAGATCGCTTAGATGGATGACAGGTCCTGGGTAACAAATATAATAAGTAAACCAAGTGACAATCTCTCGATCTCGTGTTATACGAAGAGCTGTATGGGTCTATATCGCATATTCAGGAGGCCCTTACAGATGTATATTATGAAATACTCGTAATTCCAAGGAAGCTGCAAGCATCCCTCCGCTTCAGTTGCGAGACCCCCCGAGAACTTTTCTCACTCAGACTTATTCATTATTTCGGCAGCTTTTCAAGTCCTCATGAGATTGGTTTTCAAATCCTTCGATGCCGGTTTCACGACCAACCTCCAGCGTCTGGCTCGCTGCTCGAAACGATTCGAGTCTGAAGTGACATTGATGCACAGAAAACACGTACATGCGCATACCAATGATCAAGAACTGTCAAAGCAACACATCACAGCATCAGTAGACCACATCCTAGAGCTCGCAGCGAATGCCACATCTGCTTATCAAGGTCAGTTTAACTACACATCAACCTGATTCAGCTAACCACTATCCAATTTAGATGAGCGTGCTTCGATCTTGAGCTGGCTTTGCCCGGATAACTTTTCTGGACCTTTCCATAGCGCATCTACAGATGTAAATACAGAGCTGGATTGAATACCAGATAGTATCGCAGACATCTTCAATATAGTGGGAAATTCGAATTCAATGGAGCATCCCTCTCTGTGGCTGGAGTTGATAATCGATCCCCTTGAATAAAATTGGACAAATACTGGCTGTCTCCACTTGTGATAAACAATAACTTCAAGCGGCACACATCTTGCTGCTTGAGAAGGCAGTTGAAAAAGAAGAGGACAGAATCATTTGCACTACCGACCTCACTAAGATATTCACAATTTTGGAAGGCCCAAATATTGGACTTGGAACTGAAGCTTCTGAAACTCCTTTCAAGCGACCGCTCAAAATTGACAATGCCTGTTAGATCCAGAGGTACTATGCCATCCTCATCTTCAGGCGGGAATAGCTGTGGAAGAAAAAATGACCAATGAGAGGAAATCCCTTTGGGCCAAGGGCGTCAATAATGTAGATGAGATCTGTGGCCAAATATCACTCCATGGTGAGGGCAACGAACCGTCTAGGAGACAATGGGTCATTCTAGGTATACTCGGCGCATCGTCAGCCATCAATCAGCAAATTGAACTTGTATGTGAAAGAGACGGAGGAAAGCCAAAGATGTGAACGTGGTAACAAAGGGAGTAGCCGTTCACGTGACAATAACCTTATATCTGAATCTGAGATTAGTCATTTCTTCCAGATGCTCTTAGGTAGAATTAGTGGCTGAGAACCCTCAACAAACACACCAGCAAACAATCCAAGCCCGCGTAGCTCAATCGGTAGAGCGTCAGACTCTTACTTAAGAATCTCTTCAGTTCAATCTGAAGGCTGCGGGTTCGACCCCCGCCGTGGGCTCAATTCCCACTGGCTTGCTTGGAATAATCTTTTTGCTTCTTTTTTTTTTCTCACCCTCAACTCTCCCCTTCCTTTTACTTAGAATAGAATACCCCATTCCCCCTTTTCGCGTGTTCCTTTACAGGTATGCGCATCATAGCGGTGTTCCCAACCTTAGGTGAGTATTCTGGAGGGTTTAAGTTCAATTTCTCCACAACCACCTAGTTTTTTGCACGTTCTGCTTTTGTTTCTTTTGTATTGTACGTTCAACGTTGCCCTGTGAGCCTGCTGGGCCCAAAGCAGGTTGCTGTGAAATTCCAAGATGAGGTTAGGAGGCCGGTCTCAACCTTGGTACCAGCAAACTAAATCACTTCAGCCCTTACTTACCAGCCCTTATCAACAACCTCGATGGTTTTCATGAAATTTCACATTTTCTTTTATCATTTTGTGTTTTCGTTTTTGGTTTTCTCTGTTGCAATCAACAACAGTACGCACAAACGTTTTGCTCTTCGTCCGACTTTGTTCTCCTTCATAAAGCAGCAGGCCAGTTATCCTGCTTGGCTTGCTGCCACAGGTCTCTTCTGTATTCGAAGATTGGCCATCTTGAGATAAGATGTGGTCCAGAGAAATATTCCGTTGCTTTGTGATTCTCATCGCCGCTGAGGCCCAGCTTGGTTTTGCCGGCCCCGCAGGCTATGTTACACTTATTAACGCAACCCCTTATGACTGGAAGCTGACCTCCATACGCCAATATCAAATGGAATATGGGTTTCCAAGTATCATTACTGCAGGTGAGTAGACTCGAAGTTGGATTTTGATCACTAAAGACGTATCTAACTTTTGCATAGGAACTTGCCATGAGCAGTATATCGAGTTCAGAAAAGACGTCCCGGGTGACGTTGCAGAGGCCGTCTATTCTCTCGTCAATGCTCCCAGTATTGCTTCTTTCAGCATTCAAGCTAGACATCAAGGTCATGGGCAGGTCGTAGTCCAATACCGCGACACCTTGTCGTCCCTCAACAATCCAGTAGGATCCAGGATCGACCTTGGCTTCGAACCAAATGGCGTATCATTATTTGTTCTCTCCGGGTCAGGAATCGGCTCCCCATTTGTCTCTAGCAATCCCCCGACGGACTGGATGCAACAAACCTTCGCATTCATCGGTTCGAAGAGCTTGAGAGAGATTGCCTTACCTGCTAGTCATAATGCTGGCATGAGCCGACTCACCGGTTACTATGGCGGAATTGAGCACAACACCCTCACTCAGTCTGTGGGTATCTACCGGCAAGCTGAGAATGGCGCTCGCCATTTCGACATCCGCGCTGTCTATCGCCATGGAAAATTTTACACCGGTCACTTCTCTAAGTTCCTTGGCAGTAACGTTGGCGGAACTGGGGTGAATATCGTCGACATTGTACATGACCTCAACCGCTTCACCAGCGTCTTTCCCGGAGAACTTATCATCTTGGATATCAGTCACGACATGAACATGGATAGAAATTCTCGACACTTTACTCCATTGGAATGGCACAGGCTCTATCAAGTCTTAGACGGACTGGTGGATCTATGGGTGCCTCCGTCTCCCAACCTGCCGGACGACTTATCAACTCTCCCGCTTTCATTCTTTATTACACCCGGCTCAAGATCTGCCATTATCATCCGGCTCCCTGATCGGGCACCCCTACCTCTGCCACAGCAAGAATTCGCTGCACCTAGTGTTCAACCATGGGGGATAAGCAGCGACGAGGGCGATGAATTATCATTCAAGGGAGAGCCACCGACCTTTATCCCAAGAATCCTGCACCACACAGCCTTCATTCACGAATACGACCTACCCATAACAGGCTCCTACTCCAACACCGAGAAGCCGGATTATCTATCCAATGACCAAATCCGCAAGCTGAACCAGCTTCGCCCCTCGCCCCAGGACCCCATATTCATGAGCGTTTGGACTCTCACTGAACGCTGGCTACACATGTTAAACGTCGCCAACCCCGCGCACTCGATCATCGGCGGCGCAGCTGCTGCTCAGCGGGCCCTATTCCGAAACCTCTGGCACGCGCTATCCAAGACCACCTACCCAAACCTAATCCAAGTCGATGACATCCACGACAAACAAGTATTAGCACTGGCTATAGCCATCAACAACCACTTCGCCAACCCCATCACATCACCTCCAGCCCGCCGCGATACAATTCCCGGCCCTGACGCCAAGCCGGCTGCGCAGAAATGCTCCTGGTTCGACGCGTGGGCGCACTGGTGGAACTTCTACCCCGCGGACGAATGCCACGATCCCCGAATCTTCAGGAACATGGCCAAGAATGCTCAAGAGCTCGCTAAACAATGGGCGGCGAAAGCGAGGGCGGATGAGGAGGCGAGGATGAGAAAACAGGCGGCTCAGAAGGCTGTAAAGAAGAAGAAGACTTTTTCTGCCAACGGAACGCGGAAAGCTCCCGCGAACTGTCTTGCTGGGAACGTCAGAAATACCACGGCACGGCTGCGGGCTAGAGCGGGTTGTGTCCAGTTTGATTGATGGGCTTTGATACTGTGTTACTAGCAGTGGCTTTTATAACTGGGACGGGTGTTATGTACCTCTTGGGCTGAACTGGATTGGAGTTTTTTATAGCCGCTGTACGGTATTACATATCTCATGGTGTTGATATTGGAATGTATATATTTAGTCTTAAAAAAGGAACAGGGGGTGGGGGGGATGTCTGTGTCCATTTATATTACTATGTAGAGGTCTGCGACGGAGATGCTTGAGGAAAGATCTGGATTTGCTTAGTACCATGGCATCGCGCTCTCTATCGGACTTAGCTGGACAACTAAAAATTGGTTTCCGTACAGTATCCTAAGGAGAGAGACGGCGTGAGGGCCAAGGAAGAAGGGGCTGCACAGTCGTCCAAAAAGATTTATTTCCAATATAATTTAGAAGTAGCTAGGGGGGATCTATTGTTTTGCGCCGAAACACCATGCCATGCTCATCGAGTCTCATGCTCTATAAACCATACCCAATTATATGAATGTACAAGGGATCAAATCATGTCTGGTTTCAACATCGTTATCAGTTAATGCTCATTATAGAAACATCCAACTGAGCACCACCAGTACAAGACCAAACGTCGCGCTCCGCCCTGCAGTTTCCAACTTCATGGAACCGCTAGTCGGGAGACCGCAGCAGGTCCGGTTATACGTGACGTTGTTGTACATCGCTGCTACCTCGAAGACGGAGCCGTTTCCAACGTTGTAGTAATCTACGTTGAGGAACTTGGGGGGGAACCCCCACATATTCTCGCAATTCTGAGTTGAGCTGCCCAGAGATCCATAACCAGTAATATTATTGGTGATGTTCAATAATGGGAAATTCGGCACTAAAAGGCTGTTTCCCAAGATGTTGATATCATAGTTAAGGTTGTGGTTCATGAGGTACATGCGATTTTTCGCATCTTGCGGGGAGAGGTTTGGTGGACGTTGGACAGTGCAGGGGAATGAGCGGTCCGTGGGATCAAAGGGCGTCTCCCACATCTGAGAGAATTCGTCCATTATCCACGGCACCGAAGTTTGGTTTGCTTGGTAGTCCATAAAAAAGAGGACTCGCTTGCCAGTCAGGATGAATTGGGAGAGAGTTGGCCAGTCATCGATTCCCATGGGGATCTTGGGAGGTGTGTACGCAAACTTTACCAGCCCGGTCTGCTGGAGGAAAGGTACAAATTGTTCAACGGGCTTATAGTCCCCATTTCCAATCAAAATTGTGACAACGTCAAAGGGATGACTTGAAACCCAGTTATATACCAACCCTAGATACTCAGTGATAGGGCCGGCATCGAGCACATCGCAAGATGTGTGGCAGAAGTGTGGGACACTGCCATTGAAGTGTACCTGCCCCTGCAAAAGACGAATTCCGTCGTTGAGTTGCGCCGTAACGCTGAGATCTTGATTGGCAGCTGCATTGCCAGATTTAATGAAGGGGGAGTTGTGTGCAGAAACCTCGGTAATGTTGCCGTATTTCCGCGTGCAGAATTGAGGGTAGTTATTGCAAGTCGCCGACGGAGCAGGTTGGGTAGAGGTAGAGGAAGTGGAATTCAGGGTCACGGTGGAAGTTGCGGAGAATGAACCCGAGAGAAGCAATTGTGAGGTTGTTGGAGCTGTTGTCGAGGAGGTTACATTGCTGGTTGTCTCCTCAGTGCTATAGCCAAAAATCGTTGTTGACCCCAGAGTTGTAGTCTCTGTTGTTGACCCGCTGGTGATTGTAGAAAGGATCGCGGACGTTGTGATTGCAGAGGACGAAGTCGTGAACTCAATGGTGATGGTCGAGGAGTAGGATATATAGCTTCCTGTAGGAGTTGCTGGCTCAGAAAGCCCACTGGTCGGGACCGTTGAGCTACTGCCTGAACTTGACCCCGAACTCGAACCCGAAGTTGAGGCTGAACTTGATGTAGTCGAAGTCGAGCCTCCCCCCAGAATCAAATCTGAAGTTGCCTGGGCATTTGCGGCGACGGCAAAGAGGCTGGCATATGGAAGGAGACGTGTGTACAGCATGACTGCGGTGGTGGTATGAGCGTCGCAGAGTCTCGACGATATCGAGAACGACCACCTCCGCAACACCAGTCAAGGCTCAGGCAGCGGGATGGGCAGAGAAGTTTTGATGATAGAGCCAAGAAAATTGCATGTAGAGCGAGCGGCTATGACGTTGGAGAAGTCGACAGACCGACCCGGCACGTTTAGGCCCCTGTACTGCTTTGTCTTGCCTTAGGTGCTCCCGCGTTGTAGCCAGGGTCCAGGGTGCTATCCTTTGTACATATGCAGTTGTGCAGTTAAGCAAAGATGAGCGTAGTCGTAGTCGTAGTCTCGGACAACCTGCTCTATGTTAGGATTGCCCTTCGCAATACAGAGCTTAAGCCTATTGCGGTCGCAACACCAAGGGCTTGAACGGAGGAAGTAATAGACTCACAAGTAGTGCTGACACGGTGCTCTGAAGCAAGAAGCAGTACGCGTCCCCAAGGATGCTGCTGCTAGTTACCGTATCAACCAATGTCTGCACCGCAGAGACGTTGAATGTCAAAGCTGCCCCTGACAACTCCGTGTTGTATGCCCAAGCACCGAATAGCTGCACTGCCTCCCGACAGGGAAGACTCACCTGAACCGCCCAAGGTCTAAAGACTCTAAAGTTCAACGAGTGGAGCCGCTATATCAAAAGGCGTTTGCGTTGGCCTGGAAGCAGACAAACCACTAAAGACCAAAGTGCTAATAGCGCCGGCAATGCTGCGAACATGGCTGGCCAAGATCCGGAGACGCGCAAGTTACCAGACATGGGTCCAAGTTCCCAAACCTGCCTACCGGGCACCACCGTAAGTGATGTACCGATCGATTATCGATGATGTCGATAGCTGCAAAACTATGCTACGCACCCTTTTTCCCTGTTGATAACCTTGATATGTTTGGTACGTTATTCCACTGCGCCCTATACTCCAGAGGACTGTTGAGCTGGTCGTCCTGTCGAGTCGTCGTTCATTGTCCCGGCCGCTGAATCCCCGCCGCCCACGGCTTCCGCAGTGGCTTCTTCATAGCCCAGACAGTTCGCCCGCCATGGCTCTCCCAACCCTCAGGTCCCTCGCCGCTCGAAGACAGGCAAAGAAAGAGGAGAGCGATGGTGGAGTCCCAAGCCAAGCCGACTCGGAGAAATCACAGCGGATTCTGTCTCCCCCGCGCAGCGTCGATATCAGGGCGGCCACCGCAACACGACGAAATGCCATCTTTATAGCATGCGCTTTCTTCTGGGTCTCAGTCATCTTCCTAATCCTCGTCCGTATATCCCTCCCCTAGAGAACGAAACTTTCATGCTGATGAGGCCTGCAGACCATCATCGGCAACATCAATAACGACCCTGTCATTCGCCGGACCTACTTCTACAAACTCGACCTGACCAACATCATTCCTGCCTCTGCCGGCGACATCACTCTTGCGAGTTCCCTTGCACGTTCCCTAGGTCTTCACGATTTTTACCAGGTCGGCCTGTGGAACTTCTGCGAGGGCTACAACAGTGAAGGCATTACACATTGCTCGACTCCACGCTCGCTCTATTGGTTCAACCCGGTCCAGGTCTTGCTCAACGAACTCTTGTCTGGCGCCACAATCGCTCTCCCCGCCGAGATCACCAGCATCCTGAATCTAATCAGGATTGCAAGCCATGTTATGTTCGGCTTCTTCTTGACCGGCATCTGCATGAACTTTGTTTCGATTTTCATTACGCCTATTGTGCTCTATTCCCGATGGTGGAGTCTTCCGATCGTAATATGGACATTCATCGCTGCTCTTCTAACCGTTGCGGCGACCATCATTGCGACAGTCATGGCCCTCATCTTCAAAAATGTCGTCACAGGTCAGCCGGGCCTGAATATAGGGGCGTCAGTAGGGACGGTTATGTTCGCCTTCATGTGGCTTTCTGCGTCTTGTACTATCCTTGGCTTCGCTATCCATCTCTGCCTCTCCTGCTGCGGGGCAAGCAGGAGAGATATTCGAACTGGCAGGAAGAAGGGGAACAAAGCCGCGTATCCGCACGAGGTCACGGAGAAGAAGGATCACCCTATAGGGAAAATGTTCAAAATACCAAAGTTTGGGAGGAGGAAGAATGCTGCTGAAGCTGTATAAGAGATATTAGGGGGTACAAGTTATATGACACATTGGCATGAACTACATGTATAGACGGGAAGGCATATTGGGCGGCGTTGACAGACGGCTGGATAGCGATTTTTCTTTTGGCATTGAAGCGCTTTACACACATACCATATATACCTATTTCATTGAGTACTTTCATAGAGTTAACAGACAAAAATGAAGAAGTTGAATCAGATAAGTCATACATTCCTACCAGTCTAGGGACTGTAGTTCGGACAAATCCGCTCGTTTCATTTGATATGCACCTCGCTTTGCTTTATGTCTTAGGGGATATTGAGTTTATACTTCACTTCATCTATGATATACTTAAGATGCATCATTCAGCATTCTGTATATAAAACCGTGAAGCCGTGAAGCAAGAATTTACTAAAATACTGTCCTTGGCCCAGACGGTCTATATATCCACGTCCCCAATCCAATCCATATTCAAAGCAGTCTAAGAGCAACCCATAAGGGGAAAGATCAGAATAAGATGTGCATAGTTTTTCAAGCCAATCTCTTGGGCCTTTCCACTGACGGTCTCACCTTAGGTTTGCTAGTTTTTCACCTAAGCATATCACTCTCCTTCTCTTTCAGCCTCGCGTATTAACCGAGGTCTCAGCCTCTCCTCGACGCGTCCGTCGCGTATCCCTAAGACTCCTGGAGTCCTACCCCATCATCCCATAACCATAACTATGAATGGCACTCAAGATCCCCAGCATTCTCAAACTCAGCGACTTGCGTTGCCTGTCAGTAAAATGCGGTCTGCCAACCTCCGGCACAAAACCCATCCTTACGCAGCGTCTTCACGATGCAATCAGCAGCGTCCCCAGGGCTCCCAAACGAACCCGAGTCCTTAGCATCGACATGGGGATCCGGAATCTAGCTTACTGCGTCCTGGATGTGCCATGCAAAGGTAGTGCTGCAGCAGCATCCTCGCCCTCAATTCCATCCATGCATGCCTGGCAGCGCCTCGCGGTCTCGACGTCTTCCCCCGGAGAGAAGGAGGCATTCGACCCCGCGACCCTGTCGACCATTGCTTATGACCTTGTCCGCCAGCGTCTACTCCCTCAGATGCCCACGCATATCCTGATTGAGCGCCAGCGCTTCCGGTCTATGGGCTCTAAGCACATACTCGAATGGACGGTCCGCGTTAACATGCTTGAGGCAATCCTATATGGCGTGCTGGGCGCATTGAAGGCGGAAGGGGTTTGGGAGGGCGAGGTGGTGGGCGTCCCGCCGGGGAAGGTTGGCCCGTTTTGGCTGAGCGAGGAACCGGATGGGGAGGCTGGGGAGTGGAGGAAGGAAAGGAAGGGGAAGAATGCGAAGAGTAAAAATAAGGGAATCAAGATCGATTTTGTGAGAGGGTGGCTGGAGAATCGGAAGATGGTAAGTCTTGGGAATGAGGAGGTGGAGGCTATGGCGAAACTTTATATGGAGAAGTGGGATAGAACCCCGGGAGGTAGAAGACTTAAGACGAAAGTTGATGAGGAAGGGCAGGTTCGCAAGTTGGACGATTTGGCGGATTGCTTGTTACAGGGCATGGCGTGGATACAATGGCAGGAGAATAAGAGGATGGCTCTGAAGCATGGGGTGGAGTCTCTTCTAGTCTTCTAGATCAACGAGATGTATATACAGTAGGATATAGCCGCCCTCCAAGGGTCCAGAGTCTAAGGTAGAGTCCGTCCTCCCCAATCTTTAAAATCCAAAATGGGTTAGAGGCCGTTTTAGCCAGGAATCCCAAAACGGGATAACCCTTGTTCAACTTTGATCATATCACGTGAGATGGAGCTGTTCCAGGTTCTGATGTCATTTATTGAAGTCACGTGCTACATCATCCATCAACACCTCGAGGGTGCTTTATCTTCTATTTTGTTGCACATCGCATGAACGCTTACGTCGAGAGTGTTGAACGTTTGGTTCGACGTCGGTGTGATTAGCATCATGTGATACTGGGCCCGTGATACAAGAGAAGCTTTGTTGCACATCGCGATCGGCGGGAGTGTCAACGCTGGTTTTGATGGCTGTGAGATTAGCATCACGTGAATTATACTCAAGTACAGGTAAGGTAGGGAAAAGAATAGCAGCTATTCATTTTATCATTTCTCTTAAGTTATTGATTTGAAGGACTGTGTCTTGTTGTCCCCAACAACCCGAAGCATCAGGCAATGCCAGTTGGATCAAAATTGAACATGAAACTGTAACCCCCTCCTTATCAGCCACCAGTTGCCTCCCTATAGAAAGAGATACTCCTATTTGCGCCAGCAGTAGCAAACGCCTCACTCCTCCCTGTCTTCGGTAACCATTTCACACACCATAATGTCTTGTCCGTCTCACTGTGAGTAGCGACGCAATTCCGCGTATCGATAGACCAGACCTTGACCTTCCCATCAAACGCACCGCTGAGAAGATACTCGCCAGTATCACTCCAGTCCACTGAGAATATCCATGCTGAATGTCCTGTAAGATTTGCAACTTGTTCGCCGTGCTGTACATCATACAAAGCAATGACCCGCGAATCTCCAGCTGCTGCTAGACGAGTACCAGCCGGTGAGAACGCCACAGTCCGCACTGGCTTCACCAGCCCTAGTCTTATCAGCTCTGCCATATTCAAGAGTTGTTGGGATCAACGTACCTGGCAATGAGTAAAGCATCCTTCCCGTCTCGTTATTGAACACGTAGACGCCACCATTCTCGTGTCCACTCGCCGTAAACCTCCCATCCCTACTCATATCAATACACATGCCGAAGCTACCCTTTGTCTCAAATTCCCGAATCTTCTTGCGCCCATCCACTAAGTCCCAAACGTTTATTCTTCCATCATATGTAGTGCTAGCCATGTATTGTCCATCCTCGCTGAGGGCAATAGCCCAGATTTCCCCGGCGTTGTTCCCATCCACGACCTTCCCTTCCTCGAACCACTCCCCTGACTCAGAAATACTCCATATCTTCACTTCGCCGCCAAACCCAGCGCTGGCTGCGTAGCGTCCGTTGCGGGAAGTTACGATGTGGTGGCAGCCGAGTTTGTGTGCGCCGGTGATGGTTTGCGCGAGAGGGACATCGGTGGAGGTTGTAGAGTGTACTTTTATGGAGGAGGCGCCCGATGCAGAGAGGATCTGAGTAGGCGTTACAGCCAGGGAGAAGATGTCGGTGATGTGGGCTGGTGGGATGTTAGCTTTGGTAGCGATGGAGGGGTAGATTGGAGATTTACCATCGTCAATGGTGTGCGTTGTGAGATACTGTTTAGACTAGAGGGTGTCAGTACTTGTCATTTAGGAGAAGGTAAATGTCTACCATTGTCACTGACTCATTTTATGACCTTTGAGGGTGGTTCTTAGAGGATCGCGTCCCTTGATGTTGAGGAGCTGTTTTGAACCAGAAGCTCGCTTGTGTGGTCTAGAGACTTGAGATCTTGCAACAATCAGCTCCTTCCCCCTGTGTCCGGCATTTCTACAGCACGCAGGTTCATATTGTCATTTTGCGAGTTATGCTTTCCTTAAAAGAAAATAAAAGCTTGAGAATGCCATATTTCCACAACAGACCCTCCTCGTGTGGCTGCCTCGATGGCTGTCCGTCGAATATCGGGGTAAGTTGACATACATTTCATACTGGCTTGCGGGAGTAGCCAAGATAGCATGGTCGAAAGCCTGTGGGATTGCAAATCCCTTAACTAACAGGAAATCGTGGCGAGCGATGCAGGTACCTACCCCGTTTACAGAGCTCTTCCGCTGTTGAGGTGTTGGCCCACGTTACTCCCATGATGTGAAATACAGAGGCTCAGCGCCAGAATTGAAAATAAGGTTGCTCCCAACACCTGGAGGCATGTTTTTAACTAATTAGAGATATCCCGAATTGTTACGTTTTCCCATGGTCCTCTCAAGGCAGCTAGCTACCTCTGGTCCTATCGTCCAGTGAGATATCACGAATGCTGAAGCAAGGCTACCGCCCGTAGACCCAACCATCTAACGATGTCGTCACAGTTTGACAGTCCAACATCTGGTATTGCTTGTATGGTGATATCGAAAATAGTGTTTCCCATTCAGTATACAGTTTTGTACAAGTCTCCAGCTGCTATCGCCATGTCCTCCTGACCTTCCATGGGAATCCCAAACGCCCCAATATGCTATGCAATACCACTATTCTCTCCACAAAGATCAGAAAGCTTCCTAAATTACTGATCAACTGGCTTCTCGGCTGTCATCTGCTTCTCAGTTGTCGTCTTCGATTCGTTTTCCTTGAACATGTCCTTTATTTCTGCGGCAAAGTTAGCGACGATTGGGATATCGCGTCAACGAAGCTCACCCTTCACGCAGTATGGGCACAGTAAATGCGCCCTTTTAACATGCCCGCAGGCAGAACATTTATTCAACGCTGTTACGTCCTTCAATCCCTTTCCAGCCATTTGCCGATGCCTCTTCTTCATATGAGAAGTCTTCTTCTTGGGGACAGCCCGGAGAATGGACTCCCAAATCCCTTCTAGTAATCCCGGAACATTGAGATGTATAGCCGAAGGAATTGCGAATGCGAATGACGGCAGAAGTGGATGAGAAAGTTGCCGCGAGTATAGGGTCGTAAATCTTGATGTCTTCGAGACCGTTGAACCAGATAATCGAGGGAGGAAGGACGAGAGAATCGAACGCGTTGTCACATGAGAGGCAGCCATCTTGACCCGTAATGGCTGTTGGGAGACTCGGAGACTCGTGACAGAAGGATTGAAAGCCAATCTATCAATTATTTATTCGAACCGTCGTCGAGCTTCTGAGTTTGAAGCATTTCGGAAACTTCCTTAGCGGCCGACTTGCCTATCTACGCTAAGTCGATTGGGACTAGTGAATCCTACCCCTTTTGCGAACGCGACACCTATTTTGTGGAGGAAGTGAGCCCCCTTCTAAATCTCAATTTCGACATCTTCTCTCCAATATCCCATCGACTGCCAATTCCTCGCTCCCAGCTATACACAGAACGATCTTGAGCCTAACTAGACACTATCGCAACAATGGCAACTGTCCAAGACAGAAACGCTCCCCAACAGTCGGTGTACCCCCGAAGCCATGTCGGTTTTGACAGCATCACATCGCAAATTGAGCGCAAGCTCTTGAAGCGCGGTTTCCAATTCAATATCATCTGTGTTGGTAAGTGTGATCCGTCATGATATGGAGGTGTTAGAACCTCTTCCAGCGCATTTACTGAGTGTATGCATCAGGACAAACTGGGCTCGGAAAGTCAACTCTCATCAACACCATCTTCGCGTCGCACCTGATCGACTCGAAGGGAAGACTCACTCCCGATGAGCCAGTACGCACTACAACCGAGATCCAGACTGTTTCCCACATCATTGAGGAGAACGGTGTCCGTCTGCGGTTGAACATTGTCGATACCCCTGGCTATGGCGACCAAGTCAACAACGACAGATGCTGGGACCCAATTGTCAAATATATCAAGGATCAGCACTCAGCCTACCTCCGAAAGGAACTTACTGCCCAGAGAGAACGATACATCCAAGATACCCGCATCCACTGCTGCCTTTTCTTCATCCAGCCCTCAGGCCACGCGCTGAAGCCAATTGATATTGTTGTCTTGAAGAAGCTATCGGATGTTGTCAACGTTGTCCCAGTCATTGCTAAGTCCGATTCTCTGACACTCGAGGAGCGAAGTGCTTTCAAGGAGCGCATAAAGGAGGAGTTTGCCTTCCACAACTTGAAGATGTTCCCATACGACAATGATGAATTCGATGAGGAAGAGCGTGCTTTGAATGCTCAAATTAAGGTTGGTGCAACACGTCAAAAGTCATATCTTTTTTCTAACTCCATCTGTAGAACATTATCCCATTTGCAGTCGTTGGATCAGAGAAATCAATCATTGTTGGTGGCAAGCAAGTCCGTGGCCGCCAAAACCGATGGGGAGTTATAAACGTCGAGGACGAGACCCATTGCGAATTTGTCTATCTCCGAAACTTCCTCACCCGCACCCATCTCCAAGATCTCATCGAGACCACATCTCAAATCCACTACGAGACCTTCCGTGCCAAGCAATTGCTGGCGCTTAAGGAGAGCAGTGCAGCTGGAGGACATGCTGGCAGCCGACCGATTAGTCCTTCAGCCGACCGTGAATTGAGCAGAAATTCTCAGAGAGTGACGATGAACGGTTATTAGGATAGTATGGATGTGTGGCTGGTGTTTCGAATGAGGGTGGTTGCTCATGATGGCAAGATGATATCCGTGCAAAAGCGACTTTTTTGATTTCCTTTGACTCAAGTAGGCCAAGCAGAGCTATAAGTGGCCGCTTAAACTGGGCTTTCCTTTGTCACTCCGAATTCCCCATTTTCACCTTGCTTAATTAGCCTTTTCTAATGTCGAGAATTCATTTCAATAGCAGTAAGCTCTACATTACTAATGACACGGTGTGTACTGAGATACGTAGCTTGAGATTACTTTGATCTCTCTTATCTATATTCACGTTTGCTCGGAGACATTTACTTACTGCTCGCTCTATATATACAATATATAAATAACCCTCTCTTGGTATCAGCGTAACCTGTCAGCAGTATTCAAAACTTTTGAGTCCCCACCTCCCAAATGCAATGTAAAGCTTCCAAACTCCCCTCGTCGCAGCCCCCTGACCCTGCACACTACTCCTTAGCCCCATTTCTCTAAGCCCTCTCCTTGTAGATAAAAGCCTCAAGTTCCGAATACGCCTTCTCGAGATCATCATTGACAATAATCAAGTCATGAACCCCCGGGGTCTTCGAGTACTCCATCTCGTTCTTGGCCTGCGCCAGACGTTTCTGTATGCTCTCTTCCTTTTCCGTGCCGCGGCCTCGCAGGCGCGCTTCTAAGATCTCCATTGAGGGGGGTGCGATGAAGACGTAGCGTGCGTTGAGGGTGGACTTCTTGATTTGTTTCACGCCCTGTTGGTTGTCTCCTGTCAGCTGGCTGGCCACTTCAATCGCCCAATATCCTATCCGTCCTGCATAACTTGCGCCATCCAATAACCCCGCTAAGTGGAAATGGGGAGAGAGAGATCACAAACCTCCATCTCAATGTCTAGAACGACGACCTTCCCGCTCGCTGTCAGATTCGCAATGGTCATCTTGGAAGTGCCATAGCGGTTCCCTCCAAACTTAGCATGCTACCATGATGTTAGCACCATAATCGACAACTCGTCGCATCCACCCTCTGATCTGCGTTGATATGGAGAGAAATGGGTGTATAAGGGAGGGGTGAAGCACCTCCACAAACTTCTCCTCCTCAATCATCTTCTCAAACTCCTCCATCGTGATGTAGTAGTAGTCGACATCGCGCGTCTCGCCAGGGCGCGGATCGCGCGTCGTGTGCGACACAGATGTTGCGAATGTGTTGGGCCGACGCTCCAGAAGGAGCTTGTACAGCGTCCCCTTCCCTACCCCGCTGGGTCCGCTGATCACGACCGGTCGGTTGTCGCTTGGTGCTGCCCGCTGGTCAATAATGGGGTTTGCTTTGTGGGGTGGAAGGGGGAGAAAGAAGGGCGGGGCTGCGGATAGGGGGCCTTGAGGGGACTTACCTGCTGCCATTGTGTATGCGCGATACAATGTACGGAAGCGTGAAGCTCGTGGGAGGATTCGAGGAGAGGAGAGCAGTGGCCGAAGAGAGAACATGTACGGTTGGTTGTCTTAGGCGTGAGTCCAGGACATATAATTGTCGGGGATCGAGAACCCTGTGGGGGCTAGCTTAAGTTATTTTTAAATTGCTTCAATTTATCGGCCCCCCTTATCGCTTCACGATTTCCCCTAAAATTTTGCACGAAACCTACCTGCCTTACATAGCTAGGTACCTACCTATACCGTATATACTCTAGGTATTAATGGATCACGTCTTTTATCATTATGCGTTCTAGAGATTTATTGTTGTGATCTGTCCGATTCTCATTGCGGTGCTATAGACAAAAAAAAAAAAGCTATGCTTTCCATTCACCTGAACCCATCCTCGTGCCTGAACGCCATCCGTGTGCCTGAACTCCTTAACCGTCCGACATGCTTCGTAAGGAGGGGGTATTTAAAATGAAACCTCTAAACGCAGTATCATGCTCACTTGCTCTACACAGATTCCAGTTTTCTAAAACCGCGTTAAGTTGCTCACTTCGCTGTATCTTGATGACGCTGGATATTCATGCGCTATCGTGCCTGCGTTGTGATATGGGTGTAAAGCAGTTGGTGGGCGTTGGATATCTGGCACAACTGGCGAGCTTCTCGATTCCCACTTCTGAAACTGCTCTGGGTCATTTGAAACTGGCTTAGAGATATGCGACAGCCGGATAGGAAACTTCAGGCCAAATCTCGACTTTCGTCGCTCCTCGCTAGTGCTGTTGTATGTAGGGAGCACAGGGGATGCTGCACGACGGGAGCCGCTGGACAAACTGAAGGTCTTGGTGCGTGGTTCTGTGGGTATTGCTGCACCGTGACTTCGGACTTGGCGACCAGTGATTCCTTGTTTGGAGTCACAGAATACGAAGGTCTAGATAATTGTTAGCAAATGACTTGGGTAAAGGGGAGAGATTACTCACGGCAATGATATTGAACAGACCCATCAGGGATGATAGGATACCTGAAGCGATGACGATGCGCCACAATGGTAATCCTAAGCTCTGAACGCTCGTAGCACTTTTGTTCAAATTGCCCAGAATATTGAAGCCCAGGACGATCATAGCCATTCCAAGAAAGACAAAGCCGGAATTAATGGAGAGCAGTGGCCAGTTGCGCGCATAGTACGATTTGAAGAGGTTGAGCTCGGAGACGATGAGGAAAATTCCTATCGTACTGGTGATGAAGTGGGATACCCCATCAAAGAAGAAGAACTACAAACTTGTTAGCAATGTACAGGTGATGTGAGAGATTGGATTAGGGAGTCCATACATTTGAGGTCTGAACGGTTCTGACGAGCATAACCCAACTTGCTATCACAACTGTGATGAGGGAGATTATATTGAGTACTCGAAGGACGTTCAAGATGATGTAGCCTGGGCCACGCAGTTTGGAATCTGGCTTCATGTTGAACATTTTCATGGTGTATTGAACGAAGCTTTGAAACTAGGAGCTTGTAAGTAAGTTGCTTCAAGTTCTTGGGAGCCTAGAAGACTTACAAAAAGTTATTGTGTGTGGGGTGATTGGACTGCCTGCAGTAGAAGTAACTCGAAGTCGATTCGATGAAGTTTGAAGTGCTTTGAAAAATAGTGTAGATGGAAATTTTATGAAGATTATTAGAATAGAAGAGAAAGATCGAAGCGAAATGATTATATAGACAGTACACTGTTATTGAGGTTGTCCAAACCTCATTGTCGTGTGAAATCACAATGAACGGAGTAAAGGGACAATGGGAAGTATAAGAATAAGGACAATAAGACGCACTCGTTTCCGAGGCCGAATTGTGACCATCTATATTAAACCACCGTGCAGTGAATACTTCTTTGTTCTTCAAACTTAGTGTGAGTCTTGTTCTTTCAGAGCTGCACGCTGATCCAATCGTATTCCTATCAAAGGATTGTCTTTGACCTGACGGAAGGGGAAGAAGGGGTTCTGAGGGGACAACAATTGCAGTCGCGCGAAAATAACTCAATGCCGCCTGGAACTACTCGAGGCTCATATTCTGGGGGCTATCTGGGTACGCCGGACATCTGGTACTGCTCAGGTCCCCGCGCGGATGAAGACTTGGGCGATAACTATCATCCGGAACCAGATCATCTCTTCAACCCCTATCAGATCTGTAACGGGCGCTTGCAAGGCAGGGCTCTACTTCTGGATGATGCATGTCTCGATGTTTTGCAGTCAAAAAATGTAGATAGGCGATTGGGCGAAGGCGCTTAAAACCTTTCGTTTCAACTTTCAAGTCCGTTGTCCCCTATGATATTCCGCTCCGGGCTGCCAGGTAGAACTGTGCGAGGACTGCTCAACGTGGTATTGCACGAGATATACAAGCACAATCATTGGCCGAGCTGTCTTCCACCATTGGTGACCGTGAACTCATGAAGAACCTACCTTGAATTGTAAAAGATGTTTCGAGTTACGGACCGTTTTGAATTCCCGGGGGGGGCTGTTTCAAGAGGAGGATGTATCTGCCATACTCAACTTTCTGCCTCAGGCTCCAACGGCTCGGCGGGACAACAGACATCTAGCCTCTTCTATCTATTTTTGGCACATATGATCTTTTTCAGCCTCGAAGCAAAAGACTGGCCACGCAGGCAAAGAACTCTTCCGAATCTCATCCAAAGAATCGCGCACGCTTCGCAATCATTCAAGATGGCTAGGGGAAACCAGAGGGACAAAGCTCGTGAGGCGACTCAGAAGAAACTGGCTGAGCAGGTTAGTAAAGCCCATTAGAGCCGGCTGCTGTGGGAGCCTTCCAGAAGTTGTGCTAATGGCCATCGACGTTTGCAGAAGAAAGCCAACACCATGTCCGGCCCTGAGATGCAGCGCGAGAAGGAGAGGGTTGCTCAAAGGATGAGAGAGAAGCAGGCTGCCGGTATGTCTACGGAACTGGGCTGCCTTGTCCTCCATGAGCTAGTCATGCTGACAAAATTCTAGCTGATGCGAAGAAGGCTGCTGAAGCTCTTGCAGCGAAGAAGAAATAGATGATATCGACACCACACCGAAGACTCCAACGAGTAACGAGACGGAATGCCAAGCAGCGACGGAGTTTTCGGTCAAGGTTAACGATGAATACGAGCATAGGTAGCGTGGTTATAAGGTGTTTAGAATGGGTCGTTTTCCAATTGATATCCTACAAATTTACATCTCTTGTCATTTACTATGTTGATATGTCATATGTCCCGGAGGAGTCAAGTGGGCTGTATATGT
This sequence comes from Amorphotheca resinae ATCC 22711, assembly GCF_003019875.1. Classification (NCBI taxonomy): domain Eukaryota; kingdom Fungi; phylum Ascomycota; class Leotiomycetes; order Helotiales; family Amorphothecaceae; genus Amorphotheca; species Amorphotheca resinae. The sequence continues at coordinate 459,792 of NW_020194471.1, forward strand.
GCGTACACTACTTCCCTTGGGTAAATGCAGCTCGCTGCATCTATCTAGGCCTTTAGGTCAGCGTAGTGCGCTTCTCCCTACAAATGAATCTCTATGACTATATCCTACACTACCAAATAAGTGCCTAGCATTGGAGTAAGGTGGTCAGTACCATTTTCAGTTCTAGGCTGTTTATGACCCAAGAGTCGATAGCATGTTAGCCTCCTTCACCAAATTATGCTAAATCAAAGTACGGTGTGCTTACTTCTATCATCCTCTGTCAGTCTACCTATTTCGTACTGCCCCTTATTTCTGAAGATCTCCAAACCATGAAACTACATTGCATATCAAGTCTTCTCAATCTTCATGTCCGGGGTATCTCAAGCAAAGACAGGGTTTGATCTGGATCGGTAGGGATTCTTGCCAAAATCTGTTTTATGGCAGTAAAGGGAATGCAAATTTGCACCAGGTGGAGACAGTGTTGATGCGAATTCGAAGAGGCATCCCGACAGCCGGGCTCTTATGCGCCGGAACCCGGTCAGCAAGCATTCGCAGAGTTCTCGCTCACGGATCAGTTAAGTAAAGATACTCTTATGCTTATTTTCCAAGTACAAGGGTCAGGGTATCTTTCACCTAGATTCTGATTTATCATATTGGAGTTTCGATGACACCACTGGGCTCAGACAATATTTGAGAGCATGCAAACATTGATGGATATTTTTGCTGTCTATCTAAGCCAGTGCAAGAAAAGAAAATTAAAAACGCCAGAACCGTATGCGATAACGGTGTCCATTCGACTATTAAAGCGCATCCCCAATACGATCCAGTCATATATACCTCACAGGCAGCGAAATTCCGGTGTCAAGCCTCTCAACGGCGACACTCATGCCTGGTGCTACTTTACAAAAGAGATACCACTTGCCACTAGAGGCTTTAGGACTCGAGAGCAGCCATTGGCATCGCACCTGTCTTTATGTCAGGAAGGTTGGGGTTTATAGCATGGAAAACACTAACCTGACATGCCGCCAAATGCACCAACACCTTGGACAGCAGCGTTTGGGAATGCGGCCGTACCGCAAAGGCAGGAGCATTCGCAAGCACCAGCACCGTTGAGGGTGCCTGAACCTGAGACCATAGATCCAGAGCTGGATCCAGAAGACATTGATCCAGAGCTGGAGCTTGCGGCGGAAGAAGTAACTGCTGGGGGTGGGGCAGCGACTGAACTTGTTGATCCTCCAGTAATGGCAGATGCGGACCCAGTTCCATTTTGGGCAATGGCCATTTGCTGGAACATGGCCTGGGTTTTATTCGCCGTGGGGTTGATCGAGAAGGTCATTCCCTTTCCGCAGTGGCCCTTTTGTTTGCAGTAGAACCCTATCGAGTGTTAGCTGGTGACCTTGTGGGCGAAGTAGGATTCTTACAGATTGGAGTGGCCACAGTGACTTGCATGGCCATTTGCGGCGGTGGTGAGACCGAGTTGTTGATGTTGGGAATAAAGCCGGAATCTACACCACCGGCAAGCTTCTCGCAAGGTGTGTTGAAAGCAGATTGTGTGACCGTATGATTTGCCGATTCGAACGTGAAGATGACCATATCCCCAACTGCAGCCTCGATGGTGTCCGGGGTATAAACGAGACCGGCAGTACCACCGACGGTGACCTTCTTGAAGTCAGTACACGCCTCTTTCTTATCCCAAAAGACTCACACTATGTGTTGCTTTGGCTGCGGATGTGCCCGAAGCATCCGTGACGGTCACTGTGTTGGTCACAGTCGACGTAGCTGCTCCACCTCCCTCGTTGACCCAGATGACAATGATCTCGTCCACAGATGAGCCGGAAGACTTGCTGTTTCCTCCCTTTCCATTGCTGATAGAGATACCGGTTTCTAGTTCCACTGCTCCTCGCTCAACCAGGTCTGCTTGGAGAGTACCGGCCAACGCCAATGGCGCAGCACAGAGTGTGGCAACAGCAGAGAATCTCATGGTGATCTATATATTAGAGAATTGGAATAGGTATCGTATGGAAATGACGGGGACGACGGCCGCACTGCGGTATAGCTAGACTAGCAGAGATATCTTAAGACGGCTTGGCGGTAAAGATCGTAAAACTGAAGCGTGGAGAATATAGCGAGGGCCTGCTCGAGATGGTAAAGAGACAAAAGCACAACTGAAGAGAATGAAGGTGAAGATGTGCGCGGCAAGATAGACGAAGGGGATGAGAAGAGAAATGTGGACTTGGGGAACATAGGGTATTAAATGAAGCATGAAATTAGACGTAAGGCCTGGTCGACAATCCCTCATGGTATCTACAGCAGACAGTCCTGGTGTGAAACCATGAAACAGCTTCAATATGGGCTTGAGGAACTCCTCGTCTGGTGTTATTCTTGCGAGGCGTCGCATTCTACCCGGGGTGCAGGGCGCGGGGGATTCTACGGATTCGCTTATCCTGGGAATGCTGGAGCACGGGGCGTGCTGTGGTCGATGTGTTTGACAAGCGACAGTTCTCGACGTTGCTTGTTTGAAGAGCCGTGCCAGAACCGTCTCACCCAGAAAATCATGGTCACCGAGGACATGGGGACACGACGGCGCTACGTCTCGGGAGGGGGTTTGGATGATCTGCTCGTGACGGGAGAGGCTGGACGCTATTCGGAGAGCATCATGTTGCTGAGATCTCATCTAACCGGCGAGGACGACAGCCGTTTGAGGCGTTGGAGAACGAGGAAGAGGCCTGAGCACCGAGGATATGTAGCTTCCTTGCGAATTTTACTTCACACAGACCCTTCTAGTTCAATGACGGGTTCAAATATTTCTTATTGCGATGAAAACGTAGGTATCTTCATCGGCTACCGAAGGCAGCGTACGACCAGATAGAGAGCAAAATGGAGGCCGAGTACTATACGTAGCCTCACAGTCTGACCTGGAAACGGTACGGCTTTTGTTCAGTGTTCTGTTTCCTGTGGTCCGGAGGTACCACGTGCTTTTGGCACTGCCAAACAAGGTATTGCAGTGCCGCAGCAGCTCGGACGTGCGCTCGGGAGGCCCATTATCAGATGGCCAAAACTATCTCTGTGACAGATTTACGGTTAGAGTCAAACATGGCGGTTCTATCTCCTCATGCATCATGCTTGCTTGCTAGCCGCTCCTTGTTGCTGGCCCTCGTAGAGACCGGTGTAATAGCCAGCGTAGTACCACGACATTAGCAAATTCTTCAAGCTCTCGTCATGCACTGTATCCATCAAGGCCCACATTAGCCCATGATCCAGGGACATCTTGAAGCTTCCGTTTGTCTCACCTTGACCGATAAGATGTTTTGGCAGTGCTGGGCCCTTTGGTGGCACACTATCAGACGCTTGATTTGAGACGGCATGCCGACTGTTCTCAACCTAAAGAAAGATAAGGTTCAGTGCCGCGAAGGAGAATTTCCAAGATCTCTGAACAGTAGGTACTCACTCGAGGCCCATCATCAGGTGGAACTGCAGTAGGATCAGCCGTTCCTCCAGATAAGCTCTTCTTGGCATGCGGATCAGGGACCTGCTGGTCACTGGCCTCCCCTTCCTCATGCTCCGCCTCCTCACGACTAAGAAGATCAGCTTTCTGCTCCACTTGAGGGATGCGGGACTAACTCTCTATCACTCTGGTTCTCGGCTTCCTTCAGTACATCTTCGACCTTTTCGCCTCGAGCATGTATGCTATGATAGTACTTTCTGAATATTAGCTAGGGTCCAGATGATGTATTCGATGCATTTACCTTATATTCCTCCAGAGCCTCATTCCAAGAGTCAACGAGGAGAGAATCATCCCATATCTCTGTATGTGACATATCGTTGGAGGCCATTGTTGGACGAGGGTTGGCGGTTGCTGAAATGCAAGATTGGGGAGGCAAGCGAAATTCTGGGAGGCTTCCAAGTCATGTGCAGGCAACATATCATGATCTCTCAGCCCATCTCCTCTTTTTCCCATCTAACAGGACAAAACTAATCATTCTTATTCCCGTCCAACTCCTCATATCGTCATGGCTCTCCCAACAGCAAGTTTTATTTAGTGTCACGTGACTCGTATCAATGTGAAGAAGACGGTTTCTACCTACCTTACCTACCTAGTGGATTCGAAGCGGCATAATTCAAAATGACTTGTCTATGGAAAGTAAAGACCTTATCTAAGATCTAGTAGAGTTATTGGTCTAGTACCAGCGCTTGGAAGGGTTCAGCGGTACAACTGTCAAAGGTATCTCTACTCCGCATATCTACAACTAAACCCATCGTTCGGAAAGTGAAGACAGCAAGCATACCTACCTATGTAAGGTACCTTACTCCATTAACGATTCCGGCCATGAGAAATCCCTTAACATAGATGATCGCAAAAGTACTCGTCCCTCAGATTGTAAAGCCATCCAACCGTTCTGTCAGTTCTGACAACTCCCCTGCCAGTTTTTGATTCTTCGTCTTCGAGACACTCTTCCCAACCATATACATTGACTCACATTGGTGCTTTCCACCAACTATCAGATTTTCGGTTGCTGCCCACAGTTAATTCAAAAAGAGATACGTTACTTTCTTCAATTACTTGGCCGGGACAAGAAAGAAACTAAGGTAGCCATCATGTCCAGGCAATGCACGGGACTTAATGCTGAAGAGTGAAACGAGGAATTAGAAGTACGCATGGAAATGAACTCAAATTTGAAAGAACAGGTGACAACGGGCCTAAGTCATCGACAAGAAAGAAACATGAACCTCAGACAGTTCGAGCAACAATAATAAGATGGAATCTCTGATCGTAGGTAGGTTGTGGTTCGTAGCTCGTCCTCACCAATCTCGGCTAAGCTGTATACTCCGTAGTGCGGGCCAAATTGAAAGCGGTGAGGCCTGGCAATTCTTCGCCCGCTTGCAAAAAAGTTCTTGGTCAAAAACTCCAACCTCGCAAAATTCAATTGCATATCCCAACTGATTTCTACCACAATGGCCAAAGAAGTCCAGTCTAAGAAGCGCAAGGGTATGCTTCCTGGTCTTCTATTTCTGTTTCAGCAACTATGCAATCAAAAGCCGTGCTAATATCTTACCGCAGCCTCCGTGCCTGAAGCAGAAGCGGCCCAGCTGAAAAAGGTCAAGAAATTGACAACTGAGACTGCAAAAGCTCCAGAAAAGAAGCGCAAGGGTAATTGACACTTCAGCATCTCTTATTTTACCCATATATTAACAAGGTCAACAGCAACTGAAGATGCTACTCCTGTTGCGGTCAAGAAGACCAAGAAACCGAAGCCAGTTACCGCGGACGAGCCCGCATCAAAGCCTGAAAAGAAGGACACTGCAGAAGCTGTAGCTGCAAAGCCCCAAAAAGCCTCCAAAGATACCACGAGTGCGGCGGCAAAAGTCAACGGCGCTAAGGACAAGACTGAGGCCAAGCCAAAGGAGGCCAAAGAATCAAAGCCCACAAAAGATATCTCTTCGGACAACAAAGATGATGAGGAGTCTGGAGCTAGCGACGACGACAGCGATTCCGAAATCGATGACCAGACGGTGGCCCTACTGAAAGGCTTTGAGAGTGACGGTGATGAAGAGGATGCCCAGAGAGAGGAAGGTTTACCTGAAGGCAAAGAAGTTCCAAAGGTCCCCGAATTGTCCAAGAAAAACAAGAAGGCCATCAAGCGCGCTGCAGAGTCTGGAGAGCCCGAGAAGCCCGGAGTGATATATGTTGGTCACATACCCCATGGTTTTTACGAACACGAAATGAGAGCGTACTTCGAGCAGTTTGGAAACATCCTGCAACTCCGCCTATCTCGAAACCGAAAGACCGGTGCTAGCAAGCATTATGCCTTTATCAAGTTTGAGTCCGCCAGTGTTGCTGATATCGTTGCAAAGACGATGGACAACTACCTACTCTTCAACCATATCCTCAAGGTCAAGTTGATTCCAGATGAGCAGGTTCCCGCAGACTTGTTCAAGGGTGCCAACAAGCGATTCAAGAAGATTCCATGGAACAAGATAGCCGGTCGAAAGTTGGCGCAAGGTGCTTCTGAGGCAACATGGGAGAAGCGTATTGAGAAGGAGGAAAAGAGGCGAGCAGAAAAGGCCGAGAAGATGAAGAAACTTGGCTATGAGTTTGATGCTCCGAAGATCAAGTCTGCCCAGAACGTTGCGAAGAAGACTGAGCCTGCCTTAGTATTGAACGTAGAGGAGGATGAGACGAAGGCCATCGAAGCTGCTCCAGTTGTGGAAGAGTCAAGCAAACCTGAGAAGAAGGAGAAGAAATCCAAGGCTATCAAAGACACGGAAGCGGTTGGTGAGAGTTCTTCTGCTCCCATTGAAGAGCCAAGCAAACCGGAGAAAAAGGAAAAGAAAGAGAAGAAGAGCAAGAAGAGCGAGTCTGCTGCCGCTACTGAAACCCCCGCAACATCAACTGCTGATGTCCCTGAGAAGAAGCTGAAAACCAAGAAGTCTAGGACTTCTTTGGCTGACGCAACTACTGTCGGTGGCGATGCTTCACAGGAGAAGACAAAGAAATCCAAGAAAAACAAGGCCTAGACTGATGCTTGAACCTGGGAAGGGTTTGCGAATGTGTTTTAGTGGTGCAAATGGCGTTGAAAAGATATTGGCTTTGAAGAAGGACTTTTCATTCATATTGATATTTGTACGCAAAATTAGCTCCATCCAGAGAATATCGACACCGGGAGGAGTAGTAGCATCATTGCAATACATATGAAGAGAAAGCTGTGCATTTTTGGTTTCTTCGTTAGATTAAGGTAATTCATAATTCCGGTTCGTATTAGCATTGCAAAAGCACTGATTCTAGGTCCAATCCCCCAAAAACATATACATCATACAGCACCCGTTAGAGGATACTGCTTGCTCATCACAGAAGCACCTTCGATGCTACGCTGAGTAACCATGCCGCATCTTGCCATCCCCCAGCATCGTCATCTCTAAGAGGAGGCATTCGATCTTCGATAGGCGGATTCGTAATGTCATTAAGGTTCCTTTTCGAGGCCCTCGAGGAAAGTTCTGAATCCTCAGCCTTTCCATCCGACATATCAGCCTCTGTCTCTTCACCATCTTCATCAACAGCAAACAAACTCCATCCTAGCATTTTCCCGACCCAACCCCCCAGCCCGAGATTACTTGCACGGGCCAGTTTCCTGACGAGATCTTCATCCTCCTTTGCCTCTCTCTCGTCTTCAAATCCTTCGTCCTCAACATCCACAAAGTCTGGTTCAGCCACGAACTCCTCTTGAGAAAAGTAGTGCTGGTCAAAATACCCTTCCCTTTCTCCAGCTAGGGGGGTGGCCAATTGAACCCTGCTTCCTCTCCTACTATTCACCCGGCTACCGAATCGGCTCAATGGACGGCTCCCAGTCCCGGTAGCGGGTTCAAAACTCAAACTCCTCCTTGCTGTTAAGGGCGAATACTCATCATCAGCATCAGCGCCGGCCGCACTACCCCTTCTGCTGGACAGTTCCCTATCCCTTGCAAGTTCTCGTTCCAATTCCTCTTCGTCTTCATCCCGTTGTCCAGTTAAACTGGTGGAACTAGCTCTTGAAACAAGCCAGGCCTGACCTTTCGATTCTCTTGTCGAAGATGCAATTGCCGTACCAGCTCGGAGAAGCCAATCCACGTCACTCCGGTTTTTAGCAGTAAGATGGCCTAAGCCATCTCTTGTGCCTCCTCTTCGTAAGTTTATTCCGCCAGGTGTTGTAGTGCCGGACCGGTGCCGACTGGCCAGCAATTGGGTGCTCGATTTGCTCTTTGTGAGACCTGCATTTGAATTCCTCTGAAGAGACACGCGCGACGATGATCGGGACAGTATGGATGGTGTTGTTGGCGCAGACCGGCCCTCGATATATGATACGTGATAGCCAGTTTCCGGAACGGCGTCATGATCTGATAGAGGAAGCCGAGAGGTTAATGGGGCGAGAGTAAGATGATTGAGATTCAGTGAGGAGCGGTTATTATGGCGAGAGTGTGGAGAGTGTTGATTATATGCTACATCCATGATATCTAAATGATTGACTTCTTTGTTTCAGAGAATGGGGAGAGAACGTAGGTATGGAGGTGAGATGAGGGGACGGAATCTGGGGAAAGGCGTCTACTCTTTTAGCGTACGGTATTCTTGCAGTAGCGAGAAATCGCTTGAACAAATTTCCTCGTGAAAATCGACAAGGATTTGATACGGCTCCAACAAAAATATGATATTGAGGTACGGAGCACATCCTCTAAGACTGTGAAGATGCGCAATCTCAGAAATGTTCGATACGATGGATGGTCTCTTCCTACCCAGTTTCGGGAGAGATCTGTGACGGCGGCGACTTGGGATCTCGCCAATGACTCTGTTCTCTGTACCCTTGGGCCAACCGAGAACGATGCTCTCATAGAGCTCGTGCGGGTTGATGCCAGATCAAAGTCACAGTACGACCCATCTCTACTTCTATAAACTTTTATTAATTGCGTCTTTAGGAAGCATACAGTTCTTGCATCATGGGATGCACCATGCCCAAACGCTGATCTGTCCTGTGATGAGGTTCTCAGCCTCCATTATTTTGGAGACAGTCTGACAGCATGTCTCGTTCTGGCTGGCGGCGATATTATCGTTGTGAGAGAGGAACCCATGCCAGGTGAGGATCGAATTGAGATCATGGGATCAGTCGATGCTGGCATCACAGCGGCGGTATGGTCACCTGATGAGGAACTGCTCGCAATTACAACGAAAGCGGACACAGTGGTGTTCATGAGTCGGAGCTTTGAAGGCATTACAGATGTCTCCATGACTCCCGAGGACTTAAAAGCCTCGAATCATGTTTCCGTCGGCTGGGGTAAAAAGGAGACCCAATTCAAAGGCAAAGGGGCCAAAGCCTTGCGAGATCCTACCATGCCTGAAAAAATAGATGAGGGCGTCCTCAGTCCTAACGATGATTCAAGAGTCAGCATCTCTTGGAGAGGAGATGGAGCATATCTTGCTATATCGACCATCGAGGGAGGAGCTAGGAGAATTATTCGAGTCTACTCCAGAGAGGGTATCTTGGACAGTGTCAGTGAACCTGTCGACGGACTTGAGGGCACTATCAGCTGGAGACCCGCTGGTAATCTCATAGCTGGGATCCAACGCCTTGAAAATCGCGTTGATGTTGTTTTCTTCGAGCGGAATGGCCTCCGCCATGGTCAATTCAGCCTACGACTTACCCCTGAGCAAATGGCCCTTTCTGAACAACACATCAGACTTTCGTGGAACTCGGATTCAACAGTCCTAGCGGTTATAATGTCTGATTGTACTCAATTGTGGACTATGGGTAATTATCACTGGTACCTTAAACAAGAGATCAAAACCAACACTGCTCCCTTGTTACCATGTAACCCCATAATCTGGCATCCGGAGAAGCCATTACTGCTCGTAACTGCGGCATCGAGTAAGTACTAAGCTCATACGCTTGTTCAAATCTAATTAATGTTACAGATTCTATCAATGTTGTGGAGTATGTCTTCACGACGGCTCGCGGTTCAACAACACCTCCACACGATCATGGACTAGTCGCTGTGATAGACGGCCAATCAATAAAAGTGACGCCTTTCATGGCAGCGAACATACCTCCTCCTATGGCATTACACGAGATTACAGTTAATTCAAATGCAGCAGATGTTGCTTTCAATGGGGATTCATCAATCGCTGTCTTACACCAACAAGGCATTTCATTGTTTGAATATAAAAATGTCTCGGCGTCCGGTTCACCTCCAACGTTGAATGGGCGTTACACCTTCGAGAAAACCGAGTCTCCTGAGGGTTTCTACCAGCAGATTTCCTTTTCGCAAAACAACGAGATACTGGTGTTGCAGCAGTATAAAGGTGACTCTGTCATCAGACGATATGGTTTCAATGAGGATTCAGGTAGAATGGAGGAGAAGCTCCAGGACAGTCCTACTTCGACGATTTCGTTATTATCGACTTTTAACGAGGGTGGTTTGATTCAACCATTCGTACAGGACATGTCAGGAAGCTTGTACAGCCTTGGGTCTGGAGTCCACTCACAGCTCCAATGCAGATTTCCTATGAACCTGCCCTGGGTTGAGATAGCTCCACGTGACGATTCTCACATAGCGTTTGGAATGTCTGCAAATGGCCACCTGTATGCAAATACACGTCTCCTGGTCAAGAATTGTACCTCCTTCCTCGTCACGCCTGCCCATCTTATATTCACGACAACAAGTCATCTTATCAAATTTGTACACATCACGGATGTTGACAGTATGTGAGCTTCTTCCAGAGCCCCTTGATGCCATGCTGACTCCCCAAAGGTTTAGAGGTCCCACCAGATGATCCAGAGATAGACGAGAGATGCCGCAGCATTGAGCGTGGAGCTCGACTTGTTACTGCCATGCCCACATCTGCTAATCTCGTGTTGCAAATGCCTCGGGGCAATGTTGAGACTATCTACCCCCGTGCGATGGTTGTTGCCGGTATACGCAAGCTTATCAAGGAGAAGAATTACAGGAAGGCCTTCACGAATTGTAGGACTCAAAGAGTTGATATGAATATCTTATATGACCACGCACCCGAACAGTTTCTGGCAAATGTGCCTCTGTTCATAGATCAAGTCAAGAAGATCACCTACATTGATCTGTTCCTTTCCTCCCTTAGGTACGTTGAGCAGATCTCGCCGCAATATTATAGACTAACGTGTTACTTCAGGGAAGAAGATGTTACCCAGACCATGTATAAGGAAACTAGGGTTCTGCCAGGACGTGAAAGTGGCGTCCCCCACCCCAATGGCACGAATAGTGCAAATCAACAAAATGCCGACCCCGTCAACACCTCCAACTCCAAGGTCAATCGAATCTGCGATGCTTTTCTAGACGTACTGAAAACACGAACTGCTACAAACCTCCAAAATATTATCACGGCGAATGTGTGCAAATCACCACCTGCACTCGAGGACGGATTGCTCGTCGTCGCCAAGCTGATGAAAGAGGATAGTGCTATGGCTGATAAGGCTGTAGAGCATATCTGCTTCCTTGCAGATGTCAACAAGCTCTACGAGAATGCACTCGGACTGTACGACCTTGATCTCGCCCTTCTCGTAGCGCAGCAGTCCCAAAAGGACCCCAGAGAATATCTACCATTCATGCAGAAATTGCAAGAAATGCCCGAGCTCCGCCGACGATTCAGCATCGATGACTTCCTCGCTCGGCATACGAAAGCCTTGGGCCATCTCCACGCCCTTGATGCCTTCTCCGAAGTCGTAGCATATACCCAAAAACACTCTCTCTACCATTCTGCTCTAGCGCTCTACCGTTATAACCCGACTCAGCACGATACACTTACCGAGCTATATGCCCAATATCTCGAATCCAAATCTAACTTCAAAGAAGCCGCTCTGGCCTATGAATCGCTCTCCAATTACGTCAAGGCAACATCCTGTTATCTATCCTCTGGGCCATCCCAATGGCGCGAGACACTCTTCAGCGCACTCTCTCAGACCCCGCCCCTGTCAGGCGCTCCCCTCATCGACCTCGCAACCTCTCTCTACGACGCCCTAATCGAAAGCAAAGACTACTTCGCCGCAGGCACCATCCAGCTCGATTACCTCTCCTCAATTGAGAACGCAGCTAGAACCTTCTGCAAAGGATATTTCTTCGCCGACGCAATGCATCTCGTAGCCTTGAAGCAGAAGCCCGAGTTGCTCGAGAGCGTGATCGACCCCGGTCTAGCTGAAGCCCTGGCGTCTTCTACAGAGTTGCTAGCTGAGTGCAAAGCCCAGCTCCTGGCACAAGTCCCGCGGATTCGGGAATTGCGCATCAAGGCTCTTGCTGACCCGTTGGCGTTCTATGAGGGCGAGAGAGGAGGTGATGGCGATGTGCCGGACGATGTCAGTGTAGCGGCCAGCTCGAGGGTGAGTACAAATCGGAGTTTGTTCACTAGGTATACGGGGAAGGGAAGTCAGGGGCAGAGTATAGGGACGGCGGGGACAGGCGTCAGTAGAGCGACGAGTAAGAACAGGCGGAGGGAAGAGAGGAAGAGAGCTAGAGGGAAGAAGGGCAGTGTGTATGAGGAGGAGTATCTGGTTGCTAGTGTGGGGAGATTGATTGAGAGGGTGGAGAGTGTGAGAGGAGAAGTGGGCAGATTGGTGACTGGTTTGGTGAGGAGAGGAATGTGGGAACGTGCTAGGGCTGTTGAAGGGGGTTTGGCCGAGGTGGTATCTATGTGCCAGGCCTGCATCCCTGAGGTCTTTGGCACGAATGAGCCTCCGCAGGCTGAGGTATCGGGCGAGGAGAACGCATACCGACCTGTTGGGGGAGATGCCGTTCTCCAGGAAAGCATCGAGGCTGCGAGCAAACGCAAAGAGCCACCTCACGTCGCAGCATTTGAGAAGCTCACTTTGCTAGGCACATAGGAATAGTTTATACAATACAGATCTCGAATCAAGAAGAGATAGTCTGGTGCGCGTATCGTACGCATCTTGCAACGCCTTCAATGCCCATATGCAGTACATGCCCAATCCAGATATTATACACATCATGCTACAGCGGCGACAGCGGCACCCTCCTGTGACACTCCAGCTGCGTCGAGAGCCAGTTGCTTCTTCTGGGCGATAACCCGCCCGATTCTCTCCAACATCTGTGGTGTCAACTTGCCTTTGCCCTTCGCCTTCTTCTTCCGTCTTTCCTTTCTATTCAAGTCCTGCAGAGGTGTTCTCATCAGTTTTTCTTGTTTCTTCTTTTCTTCCTTCTCACGATCCTCCTGCATCTTCGCCTCTATGTACTCTGGGTCATGTCTAGTTCTGAATTTCGAGTATTTGTTCCTCAACTCGTCAATAACAGTCGACGGCATCGGGGGTCTCAACAATGTCGGCACAAAGCTGCGGACTTCGACATCCAACCGCAGCGTATCACAGTCGTAGTCTTTGTGTTCTTTGGGAGTCTGTTTCGGCCAGGGAATTGAGATGTTCAGTCCGGGGATTACACGTTTCCAGTATGTAGCTTTTGTCTCCCGATCGTGGTAGAAAGAGGTGTTGACGAGCTTCTTGATGATTACGTCTCGGGTCTCGCCAGTTTCGGCATCGGTGAGCGGATAGACGAGGCGGACGGAGGTCAAGGGGACAGGTTGCTCGATGGAGCGGACAGGGCGTTTGTCTGCTTCTTCGGCGGTGATCATCCATTGAGGGACTGCCACATCGACCTGGCAGGCACATGTTAATTTTGCCGACTCGGACAAGTTCAAGTACTGCTCACCATGTTCAGCCCTTCAACAGTGCAAGTTCCCCTCCTTGCATCCGTCGAGGTAATCTTCCCGATCTTTCCTTTATCCCTTCCTTCCAGCAAGACCACTCTATCACCGGCAACGATGTTCAGGTACCGTCCGCCGACATCCTTCAAAACCTCATCCCTCTTCCTAATATCCAGCGGTTGTCCTCTCGTCCGCTGCGAGATGATGGTTCCGTACGTATCCTTAGCATCTCCGACATCTCTCTTTGGCGCCAGCGGACCCAATTCCCAATCCTCCCTCTGAGCTAGCCTGGCGGCCTTGATCTGTGAGCTCTCATCCTTGCGGACAAAGTTTGTTTCTTCCCGGGTGATCTTGGCCCATTCTCTCGTTGCCTTGTCCTTTCGTTTCGCGAGGCGTCGGGCAGCCTGCTTCTCTGCCAGAATAGTACGCCGGATTACCTTCTGCATGGTCGCAGAGGGGTTGGGGGGAAGGGCAATTGATGAGAGGGAGGTATAGGGACTCCGTAGGTGGTAAGGCCTCGCCGGGTGCTTTTTTTCTGAGGCTAGCGGAGTGGAGCACGTGACCCCGGATTACTGCGCCTGCGAAGTCCGTAGTGAATCAGTTGATAGGAGTTTCAGGGGGGGGTTTTCGTCAAGGGGGGGGCGAGACAAGAAGATCTAGAATCGAGGGTACGCAATTCAGGCCGGGGATTGTCGTTGTGCTATTTGATCACAGCGGTGCAAAATGTACATGGTCGTATAAGATATATGAAGATGCAATCCGCGTGTGGAGTCGAGGGTCCTTGGTTCTCTGCTGCTACTTGCTACTGGTGCTGACAAGAATCCAACCGGCATACTAGCGGTCGACCGCCAGTGACATCCAACTGCTCAGCTGTGCAAGGGCGGAGTTGATCTACAAGACGTATGTAAGGTAGCCAGTGTCTTGCCCTTGATGCTTGCTCAACACCGTAGCTACAGGCACTCAAACGAGACAACTGGAATGCCGTCGAGAGAGCGTTGATGGAACTGGAAGAGACCTATCTCTGGTTGAAATTCCTTTTGATAACAACAATCACAATCATTACGAAGCTCTGTAGATGTACACTGTACATACATATCCTTATACGGCCATTCCCTGTAGACAAAAGAAACGCCACAGCGCCCGCCGCGACGGGGGACTATGGAAGCCTCAGGCAGCAACACTACTACCACCTACGACCTACTGTGCTTCCCCGTCCTCTGTGTCTCTCTGCTCGTTCTTCTTCCCCAACAACCAACTCCTCTTGACCTTCCCCCCCTTCATCTTCAACACTCTCTCGCCTGAGCTTCTTCAGATACCTCAGCGTCCAGCATTCTTCTTCAGCCAGTCGCTTTCTCCCCCCTCCCCCCCCATCACTCCTCTGTCAAGATGGCGGAAATCCGTCGAAAGCTTGTCATTGTAGGCGATGGTGCCTGCGGTAAGACGTGCTTGTTGATGTAAGTATCCATCATCTCATCCATCATCGCTGCGTTCTGCCCGGCGAGGCTTATCTAGAGATGTGGGCTCAACTAACCGTTCTGCAGTGTTTTCTCCAAGGGCACATTCCCAGAGGTAAGGCTCCAACCTATCCTTCCATCATGATTATGCGAAACCCGGCGCCGCATCCCATCCCACAACATCCCATCAGACAGCCTCACGATAACTTCTCTGCAACCGCGAGATGGAACCTCGCTTTTGAATCGGATACCAAACTAATCACCGGGAGCGCATAGGTCTATGTCCCCACTGTCTTCGAGAACTACGTTGCCGATGTCGAGGTCGATGGAAAGCATGTCGAGCTGGCTCTATGGGATACGGCTGGCCAAGAAGATTACGACCGTCTCAGGCCTCTCTCGTACCCCGATTCGCATGTTATCCTGATCTGCTTTGCTGTTGATTCCCCCGACTCGCTCGATAACGTCCAGGAGAAGGTATGATCCCCCCAATACCTCTTAAATCCGACGCGCGAGATAAGAAGCTGTCTGACACGTACCCAATTTTAGTGGATCTCCGAAGTTCTTCACTTCTGCAACGGTCTCCCCATCATCCTCGTCGGTTGCAAGAAGGACCTGCGTTACGACCAGAAGACCATCGAGGAGCTTCACAAGACCAGCCAGAAGCCCGTTACTCCCGAGCAGGTAAGAATGCATCGCTCCTGGCTTCAGATCCAGGCCAAGAACCCACGAGTCATGAAACAGCAAGGCGGTCAGCCTCCTTCAATACAGATACTGACATTCATATGCAGGGTGAGGAGGTTTGCAAGAAGATTGGCGCTCACAAGTACCTCGAGTGTTCAGCAAAGACCAACGAGGGTGTCCGTGAGGTTTTCGAGCATGCCACACGTGCAGCTCTCATGACCAAGAAGGGGGGCCGATCGAGCCGTTCACGTGGTGGTTGCGTTGTCCTGTAAAGCTACTATTATCGACCTCTTTTCCCAATGCGATAGGGTTCTCTGTTACCGGACATAGCTCCCCTCAGGGTGATACGGGGTGCCAGGATGAGATATGTGCTTGCAGACGTTGTGCATGGCTTCTCTTTTGGCATTGATCTCTCTTGTCCTGATC
Organism: Amorphotheca resinae ATCC 22711; assembly: GCF_003019875.1. Lineage (NCBI taxonomy): Eukaryota > Fungi > Ascomycota > Leotiomycetes > Helotiales > Amorphothecaceae > Amorphotheca > Amorphotheca resinae. Next base: position 475,533 of record NW_020194471.1, read on the forward strand.
AACTCGTGGAACAAACCCAACCCTCGCATAACTCACTCGCAGACAAAACGACCTGCCACTCTTCCTCTCTCGGTTCTGAAATATCTTGGCATGGGGGGTTTCTCACTGTGCTGCGCAATTTTCTTTTTCGTGTTTGTTTCTGCAAGATCTTTGTCTGTCTCGTATTTCTCTCGTTCCTGCGCTAAGAGTGGATCTGAATCATAAGGCTATGCTACGACTTCTGCTGCGATGTCTCTTCCTTGGGCATATTGTCATTATGGGCAGGCTGGGAGAAGATATGCGCATTTTTGTACTGTGTAATAGCAATAGGCGTAGTTTATCAAGAGATGTTTTCGAGAACTGGTACCTACCTAGTCTGCTACATCCCAACCACGTGTAGACATGAAGATTTGGATATGCTTACGCTCCTGTCAAGGATTGGAGACTACAATGGCTGGCTATTTCAATTCACTTATCCAGGTATCACTCGCCTGGTAGTTGTCTTTGGACCTGAGGATCACATGATAACTCCCCTTCCCATGGAATTTATTTACCTACCTATTCACTTTCAATCCTTCCGCGTTGTTTTGGATTTCCACTTTGTTCCTCAGCAGAGAGATCGTCCCTCTGATAATCAGTCACTCTTCGACATTCTTGAGGCTGTCTCGCGACTCGACCCGCCCTGTTCCTTGTTACTACCATACCTACGGCAAAAGGTTGAGGAAGTTCCGTCAATCAATAAGTAAGTCGTCTTGAGATCGTCTTTTTGCGTATATCTCCGAATTCCACTTGCCCTGCCTTCTCCAAATACCTGTGCTGATCATAAACGTATCTAGAGAATCCCAAGACTTCGATCATCCAGATAACACGAGCTCAGTAGTAAGTCAGCTCCATAGATCCATCCCTATTCATACTCTAGAACTACCTACTAACCTATCTCCAGAAGTCAAACACGTCGTTGTCAAGATGTGCAGCGAAACCAAGCAGCGTTATACGTGTGGTTGCTACGTGATGCTGATCCATGTATGCGCCGAACGTAAGGATACTCCTCCCACGAATTTTCTCTCCTCCGCTCGATCTTGAGGAGTCTTATTATATCTCCTCCTTCCATATTTCATTTGCTTGAGAGAGTGGAGATCTAGTTTTTTCTCAGCAACCATTGTTGCAACAAGCACACGACCGCGGCCTCCTCCCCCCACCAGAACCATCCTATAATGTACATTCGATACTAACTCGAGGATCCAATAGACATTGAACATACCCGCAAGCAGACTGATGAGGAGCCCTGCCCCGACCTCGTCAAACAGGATGTGTTGTGCCGCCAGCCAGGTTGTCCTCCCGGACGGTGCGCATCGCGCCAGAACACCTTCTGGACATTCGAGAAGTTGACCAGCAACCTCTTCGGGTGCGAGAAGAAGAAGGAGCGGCTGCAGAAAGAAAGAAGAGAGCAGCAGCAGGAAGAATCCAACATCATGGCGGCGGCGACCGACACCGACACACCGCGTGCCACGAAGAGGAGCAGAGCCCAGGAACGACAACTCATCAAAGAAGAAGGAGATGCAGACTTTGCTGATGAATACTACCCCCCGTTCGCAACCCCTCTCTCTCCCTCTCCCCTTACCTTATCCTTCTCTAAGGTACTGCGAACCTGACTGACTAATCTCCCCGATCAGAGAGTCAGCTCACAGGAGCGAATCTCCCACATCCCCCCCATCCCACAGCGTTATCAAGCAGGAATGTCCGTACTGCGAGTCCCGCAGCTTCAAGAACGGCTACTGCGACGACTGCGGCGAGTCCGTCGACGACCCAGCCCTCGATGTTCTGAACCAATACCCCGCGACCATCTGCTTCCATCCGGATATCAAAGACGGTGTGTGCCAGTTCGACGAGGACGGCGTCTGCGTTAACTGTGGCGGTTCGCAGCAGACTCGGACTGCTGCTGCTGGACTCGATGCACGCTCTGATTTCACAGATACGCAAGTGGTGGTGGATCCGAATTTTTGTGCTCATGTGAGCATTAGGGAGGGCGTTTGTGAGACTTGTGGTGTGGCTGTGGATAGCGAGTGTTTGAACAAGGCGTGCTTGAGCCCGAAGATCAAAGATGGCGTTTGTTATAATTGTGGGCATGTCACGGGCTTTGATTATATGGCTGGAGAAGAGGCTGAGGATGATGCTGAGATGGAGGAGAGGGGTGTTTGATTGTTGTTGGGAAGTGATGGGATTCTTTATTTTGAGCTGGCCCGGGGGGAGGGGCGTCGCTGTTTTACTTGAGCGCAAGCAAGGAAGGACATTGTATATGTTCGGCATACAATGAGGGCTTGATAGTGACTCTCCCTCATTGTATATCAGCAAGCCTCATTCATAGGAAAATCAACCCAATTGACTGAAATCTAAAAATCAAGCTTCCAAGCTGAATCAATCGTATATGCTTTAGAAGAGAAGAAGCTACCTCTTTACTTAATATAAAAAATCTAAAGCTTGGTGGTAATGATGATATACAAGAAAGACGATTGATTATATATACATAATCCACTCACTCAGTGGTAGGTAGTAGTACGGAGAAGGACTGACGACTCGACTCGATTCGGGGCCCTACCTAAGGTACTTGTATTTCTCATTAAGTATTTAGACAGACAAACAAAAAGGATAACACACCGTAACCTTTCCTTTCCTTTCCTTCGTAACAGTGGTAATAAGGATGGACTTTTAGGAGATTATTATTATTATTACCTATTTCTTTTGTATGAGAGTGACGTGAAGAAGGATGATTCGTTTTATGAAAGATGGTGATTAAGGTAAGCAAGGCTGTAATAGGATACTATAGTTTATCCAGGACGGTGATTAAGGGAGTGTGGTAAAAGGAACGAACGAGACGAGTGAAGAGAGGCAGGCAGGCAGGCAAGATAGCAGAAGACAAGGGAGGTTCTCTCGGACGAAGATACGGGTCTGGAACACTTTAGGAACATTTGTATGGCTGTTAATTCATTTTCATATCTTTTATACGCTAAGATGATATTCTATTTCATGTTCGACATTGCGAGACGCCGCCCTCATTCCGTATCGTTTTCGCTATAGCTTGCACCAAACTGATGCCCATGACTAGGAAGCCGAACGCCACGCAAATCACCGCAGGAATAGTCTTCCAACTCCTGGTACTTAGCTTGATGTAGCATAGCGGCGGCAAGATATACGCCAGGGCACAGGCACTCGTGGCCCCGATCAGCTCGAAGACGGCGCCCAGATCGCAAGTAATGACACTTAGTGTCATGGCACTGACTACCAGACTGGTCGAGAATATCAGGTGCAGGTTCATGTTGAACGGTTCTCCCGGGAACCAATAGTTGAACATGACTTCTCTGCAAACAAATGCCTCGAGAGGGAGGGTAGTGAGCATGTTTAGCCCAAAACAGAGGCGTGCGATGTTAACCATGGTGTTGTCGGAAGGGAAGTTGTTGAGTACGTTTCCCTCTGTGAGGGAACCGAAAGTTAGGAAGCCCGCGAGGGCCATAAGAAGACAGGCCACCATAGATATGGAGGTACTGTAGTGGGTTACTTTGGCGAAGCGGTCGATAGTGGGCGTCTTGAGAGAGCCGTATATGAGAAGAGAGTTATGGTGGCAGACGAATGCTTTATGATGTTAGAGCTGAGATGAAAAGGGACAATGGGAAAGACGAACCGAAAGAGATGACACCAACGGCCTGGAAGATGCCTGTATTGATGGTCAAGAGAGGGAGGCTAAAAGTGCCCTTCGAAGATGCTGGAACGAAGAAACCTTGTGTGACGACCGTTATTAAGATGATCACCATACTGATCAAAGCCAAGGTACTGGCTTTAGCCAACTACTTCCGTCAGCTACATTTAAACCCCGAATCAAGATCTCTTCTTTACCTTTGCAATATCTCTATAGAGACTCAGGGGGTAACTGACTCCCAAAATAAAAACAACAATCACAGCTCTCCGATCGGCCAACAGACCCAAAACCGGCATATCCTCCAGACCAGGCCAGATCGCGGCCAGAACATGTGGTATAGAGTCCCCAACTATGATTCCAAACGCCACCATCCCACCAAATGCAAAAGCCCACTGAGCAACGGAAATAGCAATCAAGCCCGTCTTTCCAAAACAATGTTGTACCGTGCCCTGAAAACTGTTACTCCCGCTCAGCTTACTGTTGATAACAATAAGGCGGATGGTCCAGTCCACAGTGATCGTGAGGACAATGAGCAAAATGATGCCCGTGACGAGACCAGCTTGGCGGAATGCGTAAGGTTGCCCAATTATACCGGCCCCAATGATAGAATTGGCCATATTCATGAAGGCAGACCGCAGCCCGGACCTTGGGCGCTGGCGCTCCCGTTCAGCCCACTCATGTACATCGTTGCCCCAGGGGCTAGCAGCCAATGTAACGGAGGGAGCTTCGATGTCTGTGAGGAGGGGCACGATGTTCTGAGGACGAGCTTCGCGGCGGCCCGAGAGGGGTGGTTCGTTGTACGGAGGAGGAGAGCTGTCACTAGCATCGTCGTTGTTTAGGGATGGAGGTAGGTCGAATCGCACACGATTGGGAGTTCGTGGGGTGTGAGGCTCTGTTGGTGGTGAGCTTGCACCGGGGTAGACGACGATATCTTCATCGTCGGACGAATTGCCCGAGAGGAGACCTCTATCTTCCTCGTTTGTAGGATCATCTGAATGCCCACCATCCCTCCGTAGGCTGCTGGTTCTGGCCTTGGCCATTCTTCTATCGTGGAAGCATTCTGCTTGGGGCGTTAGGATTGGAGTGAAGCGTACACGGTGGTCTCCAGGTGTTGATACGGGCCTTGTTCGCTTACGCGGAAGCTGATCCTTACTATTAATATCCCTGCCAAGACAAGGATCTGGTTCGAGGATCATGGTTTACTTTGGCTTCACGCAGAATTCACTCAAGTCACTCAAGCATTTGTTTAAGTGTTTCGTTGCAAAGTTTTGTGGCCGATTATTGTGTATGAGACCTTGTAGAATAGACATCAACGGCCTTGGACAATTCCTCCTGGTATGCAGGTCTTTGCCTGCTCCCAAATTCGCCCATGCAAATGCTTAGTATTACAAACAGTGAGTGTGAAAAGGTCTCTGAAGAAAAAAGCACGAGAGAGCCTTGTACGCTGGGGTAAATCCTAGATTCGGACCTCCATAGAAAGGTGCACCACCTCATGCAGTCAGACTTCTCAGATTGAGAGCCAAGGACAAAACAAAGGGCATGTGCAATATGCTTTCACATGAGCTCAGCTATTGTGAAAAGAATGGGTATCATAGAGCTTCGCAATTCAGCATGTCGTGATCGAAAACGGTGTGAAGGACCACGAAGATGCCACGCATCTTGTTGTTGAGTACCAGCTTCTGAAGAACATTCAACTGAAGGTGCGGAGCGAATCTCGAGCATGTCGGACACGCTGCGAAGAATTTGCTAGGTTCCGACTGACATTCAAAGGAAGACGACGAGCAAAAGTGAGGCCAGGGCGACAGAGAATAAGCCGGTGTCGAGGCGTGCGGCGCTCGATTTACTTGAGGGCGAGGCTGTCGAAGAAGAAGTCGCAGCGGCTGGTTGTCCGGAAGAAGAGACAGTCTGCTGACTGTTCAAGCCAGGAGATCCAGTCGTGGTGCTTGTGGCCGTGCCGGTTTGTGAGGCTGAGGTACTAGATGCAGAGCCTGCGGACCCTCCGTTAGAGCTGGTTTCAGAGACTGGGGTGGTAGAGCTAGAAACTGGGGTTGTAGAGCTAGACACTGAGGTGGTAGAGCCAGAAACTGAGGCGGCGGAGCTAGAAACCAGAGCACTACTCGTAGTACTCGACGAACTAGAAACCAGAGCACTACTTGCAGTACTCGACGAACTAGACGATAGGGAATTTGACCCACCGGTAGATGTTGTCGCCGAAGAGGAGACGGAGGAAGAGGAGGAAGAGGAGGAAGTTGCCTTCTCTGCAAGTCCTATTATCTGGTAAGTTACAGGCCTAGGGAGATTGATATCGAACTAGCACTCACCAACTCTGTTCTCGTCTATGTCGAACAAGACATATACGTTCTTCAAGAACGTGTCTCCCAAGAGCCAACCACCTTCAACCACAGGCATCCCGTAAATGTTGCTAGTGCAAACACCATTTCTCGACGGGCCAACCCAATCCTCAGAGGCGATGGAGTATGTGACGCCAGAAAAGGTAATGGTTATGGGATCCGTGGTTGAACAGGGTACGGTGTAAGTTGCGCCGTCTTTACCAACTGATGAACCAGGGATAAGAGCATGGAAAGCCTCGGCGTCCTCTTGTGGGGCGAAGATGTAGGAGGTGCCAGTGTCAATATAGCCCAAACGGCCTGAGACTGTACTCTGCTTGTCCCCCAACCCAATATTGTCCATCGGAATAGCCCAGTCGGCCTCGGCGTTTGTGGAGACAGGGGTGTAGGAGAGGCTACCGCTGAACTTGGAAGTATCCGGGGCGCCAAAGTTGATCTCCCCGGTGTTGGGTCCATCTGAGTTGCGGTTAAGGCTCATTCCAAACACGTTTGATTTCAATGAGTTCGAGGCGACGAGGGTTTGGATAAAGTTAGGCTGACCGTCGGTCTGCATCTGCGACAGACCCAGGATACCATCCATGGGATAGTTGTTGAAATCATTGCTAGTTTGGTTGGCAATCCCAAGAGTCATTGTGAGCTTCATGCCTGCAAAGGAGATCGTGTCGTTCGCAAGCAATCCGCTCACTTGCCCCGTACCGTACCCAATGCTGAAAGAGCCACCAGGCAAGAGGTCGTAAGTCTTCGAGTCGGTTGGTCCAAAGGTATTGTGGTTTTTACAGGCAGGCGATGTGCACATGGATCCCATGAGCCAAGAAGTCCCGGCACCGGTGTCTAAGAGCATGTAACGCGGGGTGTTCTCAGATCCAACAAGGACCTGGGCGAAGTAGGAGAAATCGGTACCATCCTGGTTGATTCCTGCGCTGTTTGTCTGTGATGGAGTAGCAGCTGAGACGACAGGATAGTGGTTATCTCTCTTGTTGACCTGCGCGACCTCTGAGGTGACCGGCGTTCCACGGCTGTATTTACGGGCTAGACCATCAGCAAGATGGCGGACCTGGGCAGCATGAGATTCGCCCGTCTGTTTCAATGATTAGCAAGGCTTCGAGAGGGCTCTCTTCACATCAATCACCTTTGGCAATCGTTGCTCCAACTTCAGAGTAGTAACACCACCTTCGACGCCCGGTGCTTCGATAGCGCGCTCAGAGATACAATCCTGGCCTTGGACACATCCGTAGTTCGGATACCACGGATAGAAAGCCGCGGCCAGCTGGCACAGGCCCAGGAGAGCAATGCTCGCCTTCATGGTCAACACGGTAAGTGGTATCGATCAGAAGGTTGTATGGAGGCGGGCAAGCATGAAGAGAGAGGTAGGAGGTAGGAGGTGGGCGGGGATTCGTAAAGGTTGGTGGGGGATGGTTCGAGGTGGCTGGGAAAGATCTTTTGACAGATCTATGGAGGGGTGCTGAGGGTGATGGGGGAGAGTTGAATGGAGGTGGAAGATGGTGAGAGATTTGTGTTCCGACGTGGACTCTCCAGGTTGAGTAGGCCAAGGTTAAGGCTTGGAATTCTTTGTCGAAAGAAACTCGAAAAGGTCAACCTGATAAGCCAGGCCGTCGAAAGCAACCAGATCTACCAACTATCGTGAGGCATGCAGAGAGAGAGGGTTCTCCCGGATGAGGTCAAGCCAGGCCTTTTTCGAATCGGGGAGCTCGCGGGGGAGGGGAGGCGGCGGTGGCTTGTTCGAAATGGTGAGGCGAGTACCAGACTCGTGGGGTGGTTGGGGTATTAAGATTACTATCGCGGACACATATAAAGAGGGACAATATACAGAGCGGGAGTCGAAGACAGTGAAGTCGTCGACACCGGCTCGAATGCAAGAAACTCTGTACTTTCGTACAAAGGAATTGGTATGGATGGGTGGGGACGTCGTAGGGTTTCCGGGTGTCGGCGCGAAAATGCGGAAAAGGGATCAAAGAACGAGGCGAAAGGGGCCAATGCAAACAAGTTTTTCCGGGTCGTTGGAAAAAAAAGAATGCACGGGGCAAATGATGGAAGAGACTGTAGAGAATGCGAAGGAGGAAGAGGAGAGGGAGGAGAGGAGGAGGAGGAGGAGGTGGTGGTGGTGGAGGATAGAAGAGTGAGTGAGGATAGGAGAGAGAGGAAGTCGGATATCCTCAGGACTCAAGACAGCCGCAGACCCCCAAGCCAGCGCCAGGAACGGACGGGACCCTAAGCCTATCACGGTAAGATACGCGGCTTCATCAGGCAAGGCGGCTCTTTAGATCCCTCACCCCTGTAACTACTGCACGGGCCATGGCAGGGGTGGCGGGGGACTTGACTCGGTCCGGAATAGCCGCTTTCGCCTGTGTTGCTACTGGATGACGATTGCTCCCCTCTCTCTCTCTCTGTAAGGTATCTCGTGTTTTTGTTTCTCCCTTTCCGCAAATACTATCCTTAGGTCTTGGCCCTCTCCATGGTAACCAGCCGGGCAACAACTCTGTGTGCCCATACTCTGCTCAATAGTTTGCCACAATCGACAAACGACTGACGATCAACCATCTATCTATCTTCCTTTGATCTTGACTCCTGGTCTGCTCCACAAGCCAAAAGCAGACGTTCTGCCAGGGGGGCAACGGCAGCTCCTCCACAACTTACGCCGGACAAGGCGCCATGATTGGATAGCCCCCATCTAACACCCTGGACATCTGCTTCCCTGACCACTTGGCGGCATCGGCGTCTGACGTTTGTTTGTGCGGCAGCGCCCAGCGCCCCCCTTTCTCCCGGAGATCCAGAGCGCTGTGGAGCGTGCTACTACAGAGGATAACGCAAGGAATCAAGTCATACATCATCCGCTTAACATCCTGAAACCTCCAAACGTTGACACTACTTCGGCACCTTCACCTCTCGCTGCTTGTTGCTGCGGTGAAGCCCACCTGCCGACCTGCGCAACTACTAACGGCCATCTGGCGCCGAGGGAGAGAGAGAGCGGGAAACAGGTACCCTGATCCCGCCGGATTGTGATCGTCGAATTCTGAAGATACCAAATTCCAACCCACAACCGCATACATACTTCGTATGTCATTGATAACCGTAAGAATCGAATTGAACATGGTCGATGGCATTCTGGGCTATGTCACATACCGTATGGGGCAATGTGGCTTTGTCCAAGTACGGGGTATCATCTGTATCTCCCGGGATACAGATAACTCTCTCACCCAAAACAGCCACCTCCGGAGAGCCGAGACGCCGCCTTTCCGGCTGCACCGTCTCGCTTCGGGAGGGATCCAGGGAATGGTCCAGTAGGGAATAAGTATTGCAAAAGACCAGAATACAAATCCTACGGCGATCGCCAGTCCTTGGCAGAGAGTCTTGGGCTGTTTCAAAACATGGCATCCCGGGCACTGTCGTACATACAGCATGCGGCATGCAGGCCTCGATCAGCTCTCGACATTCGAGACGAGACGTTACATTCCTCTTTCCACCAAAACCCCGGATTCTATCTAGATTCTCACCGATCTTCTTGTTGAAGAGCATGGTGGAGATACGACGAAGTCTGGCTGTTCTGAAATTTGATCGTTGACCAATCTCCGACCGCTGAGCCCCTGCAATCCCACCCCGTCTTCCATATCGGGCCTTCTACGAAGTTTATACAGGACCTCCACGAAGTCTTCGCATATCTATAACAGTAGAGTCCAGTTCCAAGGGGGCGGGCAATGCTTGATACAGGACCTCTATACGAGAGATAGAGCTCCTGAAACTATCTACTTTGCGTCTGGTAATCATGCACTGCTCTCATCACTCGGGGCCTAACAAAACCGGAAAGCTTTGAACTTGTCTTTACTCACTGCGTTCGCCTCCCCCTATTAGTCCCCCCTCACTGCACACGTATGTCTATATCGTCATGTGGCAAACTGGTCCCGCGGAACTTGATTATAGTGAGTGGTTCATTATTAGCTATCAGCTGCAGGCACCAAGGAAAACCATCCATCCATACCCCGATCTTGACCTCCGCTCAAGCTTCTTTCAAGAAAAACCATACCTAGGTAGTAACCATCCCAAAATCCTCGAAAAATAAAAGCAGCTTCAGGATATATATCAGAAATAACCGCCCGGGTCTTGCTGTAGCTGTTTTAATTACAAGGTGTAGATATATATTGCTGTGGGGTTCGGGATATGTTGAGATGGTGTGGCTGGTCATGTTTGGTAGAAAACAAAGTTAGTTACGGCCAAACTTGACTTTGACTTGCTGATATGTTGTATGGCTGGATTGGGATTTTGATTGAAGATGATACGTCTATGCAATTATAGATAGGAGGTTTTAACGTGGGGAGATATACCTTGGTTGAGATTGAGGTTTTGATGGTATATTTTGGGGTTATTTTTCGCGGGGAGAAGGGGGGGGGGAAACAGGAGCTGGACGTTTTACTTAAGGAGACGACGTGGAAAGCTGGTGCTACAGCTTTTAAAATAAACGCTCCTAATCAAGTCCATCCATCACGTCCAATGACGGACTTTTGCAAAGTGCCCTTCCATTTCTCTAGTATACATTACGAGTCTATTTCCCCCTATCCCCTACCGGACACTGTCAGTTATCGAAAGTACTTATATCCACATCCTCTACCCTCCACATATACCACATGAATACGCTTCTGGTCGCAAGTCAGTAGAGAGGCCTCAATTTCGATACCGGGGACTTACCTATACGGTTTGAATTTATCCGCAATCTGTTGCATCTCCTTCTCGCTCATGTATTTCCACTTACCACCCTTCCCATTCTTCAGCTTATTGACGTCGCGGCCCATCAAGGCGGCCATTCCGCGCTGGACGCCTAGATCTCCAGTCGAGAAGATATCCATCCGCTTTAAGCCGAAGCAGGCGAACATCTCCACGCTCCATTTTCCCAAGCCTCGCACTTTGATCAGTTGGTCTAGCACTTCGTCGTACGAGGCTGAGAAGAGCATCGATGTGCTTAGCTCGCCGCTGTGGAACTTTTCAGCTAATCCGAGCACGTACTCGGCCTTCCGCTGCGAGAGCCCAGCTGTCCGGAGCACTTCGATCGAGCTGTCACAGACTTGCGATGGGGTGGGGAAGACGTGAAGGCTTGGATCTTCGATGTCTGGATTGAAGAGCGCCACGAATTTCGCTTTGATGGACTTTGCAGCTGCTCCTGAGACCTATCTTTTTGTGAGCATTGTGAAGCATATCAACCCCTAGCAGTTGTGCCTGAAGGGTCGAGGACGGTTGGGAAATTGAAGAGCTTTCACCTACCTGCTGAGATATTATCCCGCTCACTAAGCTATTGAAAGGATCAATCTCCTCGGCCAGTCCCTCTGGAGAAAAGACACGGCAAGGATGTCGGTCAATTATGGGCTTCAACTTAGGCTCTACTTTGATGAGATGTGCCAGAGCTTCATCAAGAATGTTTCCTGTAGTAGTCTTGAACTTGGGTACCTTCGATGGCGAAACTTGGTCCAAGGCTTTATTCGTCACTACACGACGAGTCTCGGGGGATATCAATGGCGCATTTGTGCCATCAGGGACCGCTAGTCGGTTGACTGCTGGGGGAGGAGTGCCATCTTTGACACCTGGAGAGCTGCAGGGCTCAGACATCAACCCCACAGCGGCTGGAGTGGGCGTAACTGGGGGGATTGTCGATTTTGCTGCTCGTTTTCTCTTGGGGGTAGATGGACCTGCATCCTTCCCATTTGATTGGGGCTCTTCCTCTTCCGTGGTGATATTCTTTCGTTTCCGGTTGGTATTCGCAAGCTCGGGCGCATATGATCCATTTAGGATACCTTCCTTGATTACTGGTAAAGCTGCGCTCAAACGAGCTGATCTCCTTGAGGCCATCGTCGACTCTCTTGAGGTATTCGATGGGCGTGAGACGTTCCTTACTTCAGTGCTCTACCTAAGAACGAGGGGCCGCGGCAGCCTAATTGGTAGGGAGAGAATAGTTGCCGCGTCTTGATCTCTTTAGGAGATTAGACCTGTCTCCCTATAAATCTGCGGGCCAGATAGATGAAATATAAACATATGAACCTGACCGCAGCAACTCCATAGCTCGATTCATTTTTGGTCGGCTAAGGGAGGTTATTCACGTCGTCGCGTTCCATTGTCACATGACTGCAACCTCCTTTCCCAATTTCCATGATCGTGATTTGACGAAGGATCCAAGCCTGGACCTACCTGGGAATACGAACGTTAACGTCAACATCAACATCAACAACAATCATTGTATTGCCGCGTCTAGATGCACTTATCCCCCTTCATATTGGATAAGAACAGACCAGATAGTTGACATTTGGGAGCACCGATTGCAGTCTCCTATTTGCCTTGACTCGATCAAATTGACCGGTCTGGAGAAAGGAGAACAACGAACGTTCCAGCCTCGCTAAGAGAATCTTGGCGTCGATTTCTAAATACGTTGCTCCATCGCGCATCCAGGTTTCCTGACGTTGATCAACCTCCTTACAGCTCGCGATCGAGTTCGCATTCCCCCATCGACAATCCTTACGACGGCGCGTCGTCCGCTACCCGTCGAACTGACAGCATACCTTACACTGGTGGTGCCCTGGCCACGGGCGTCTCGTCCGACATGCTACTCCCTAAGGGCGGCATTACTTGGAAGTCTGCAAAGGCAAATTTACCGCCGGCGAGAGCGATATGGGTATTCCTAACTCGAACGCGATTCTTGCTCCTGTTAGCAGTGACAGGGATACTCTTATTGCTATGGAGGGGGCTCAGCACATCGGCATCGGAGATGCAAAGGTTAGAGAGCCCCGAAAGACAATTGCTTGACACCCGTTGTACGGACCGCAGCTGATGATCGATGTCGCAGATTCTACTGTTGGGGACCTTCGAAACCGCCAATGCAGATGACACCGAATGAGGCGGTGGATTGGAACGCGCACCTACAAACGCCTGTGATCTTCAATCACCACGAGCCCCTGGTGGTAAATTCCTCTACCATCAAGCATGTGGACCTCAACCCCATACAATCTACCCCCAAGGCGGTATCGAATGAGGAACGGGTCTTGATATTGACCCCTTTGAGAGACGCCGCGGCATACCTACCTAAATACTTCGACCTACTTGTTGACCTGACTTACCCTCACCACTTAATAGATCTTGGATTTTTGGTCGGCGACTCGTCAGACGACACGCTCGCGGTTCTCTCGGCCGAGCTCAACAGGATACAGAAGCAAGCAGACAATATTCCATTCAACAGCGTGCTGATCGTGGAGAAGGATTTTGGCGCCGTCGTTGGTCAGACTGTGGAGGAGCGACACGGTTTCGAGGCACAGGCTCCAAGAAGGAAGATGATGGCTCGTGCCAGAAACTATCTGCTTTCTGCGGCATTGAAGCCAGAACACTCCTGGGTCTATTGGAGAGATTCGGATATCGTAGACAGTCCGAAGAAGATCCTCGAGGACTTCGTCGCACACGACAGGGATATCATTGTTCCCAGTATGTGGCACAATGCTCACATCTGAACTATTTCGCTGACAGAACTAGATGTATGGTTCCACCGCTACAAAGATGGAAAAGATATTGAGGGCCGATGTGAGTTAAGATAGGCCAATTTCCGCACGAAGAAAATACTGACCTGTTCCAGTTGATTACAACTCTTGGATTGAATCGGATAAGGCTTTACGTCTAGCAGCGAGTCTCCCTAAGGATGAAATTATTGTAGAAGGTCAGATGAATAGCCGGCCATGATACTACAGAATCTAATGTTCGAAACAGGCTACAAGCAATACGACACTGGACGCACACACATGGCTACAATGGGTGACTGGCGGCATAACAAAGATGAGGAAATTCAGCTTGATGGAATCGGTGGAGTGAACATAGTTGTAAAGGCTGATGTTCACAGATCAGGTATGTGACACTTGCCGAAGGAATGTTCCCTGGGGGTGCTGACAAAATTGCAGGAATTAATTTCCCCTGTTACGCATTTGAAAATCAAGCAGAGACCGAAGGTTTCGCCAAGATGGCAAAAAGAGCAGGGTACGAGGTGATTGGCCTCCCCAATTATGTGGTATGGCACGAAGATACAGACGAGAAGCCGGGCAACGCGTAGGAGAAAGCCATTGTACGCAAAGTGCAGTCGACCATGTTTTCACGCATATACGGAGTTTAGTGAAGAGAAGCTTTGGACTGGGAGCAACATCGATGAGAGACAAGACGATCCCCTTCATTCGAGTCTTCGTCCCCAACTTCTTCTGGGATGGAATGGTTTGCCAGGAGTTTGACCAGGTTTCTGGAAGTCTTTCTGATCACAAGACTATGGGCAATGGGTACATGTCAATCGTCACTGTAATAGAATGAATTTTTTGTCTCGTTATGGAAGATGATAGGTAGCCAAGATGCCAGTGGCATAGATACCTTGGCGGAGGTCATGCGTTCATACTCCTGTATGGATAGGGATTGTGAGCAGTCGAATGTAATCATGTGGTCTCTTTTTTAATCTGGCGTTTTGCTTGCTTGGGCAATGTGGGGAGGCTCAAAATTACGCACATCATCAAGTCGCCTAGTCCAGGCCATCCCATGTTGAAAAATTGTGTCACTCCCTTATTCGCGCGACGGTCAAGCCAGTTCATCATCTTCCTGTATATAAGAATTCCCGGCATAATAGCATGGATTCACATATCGTCGGTTGAGATCATTGTGAAGTAGATATGCCGGCCGGCCGTACCGGTTGAAACCTGAGTGTGATGACACTGTACCTCGAACCAAATACCGTCGAAGAACAATGATAGAGAGAAGCCCTGTACTCCTGGCTTTCTTTGAAAACACCTTCTAAGGTCCTCAAACTCGTCAATATATATGTTGGATAGAAGGAACAGTACGCAGACAATACTGCATCCGACACATGATAAAGACATTCACAAACATTCGCACGATTTCTCGAATTGAGTCATCAATTGTATAGAGTACAAACCCCGGCACCTCCCTCTAAATCCTTCTAACACATCGCTACTACTTTGTACATGTGTACCGCTTCATCTCTACTTTCGCTTGATAGACAACGACTCCAAATCCGAGCGCTCTTTAGCCTCCGCCTCGATTTCCCTGATGATGGGCGACAGGTATGGGTAGTCCTGCAATCGAACAGATCAGTCGAGGCTCTCGTGCAGGAGATTGGAGAGCCTATACGTACCTCCTCGGGCTTGGTGTGCTGTTCCTTGGGAAGAAGCTGGTGCGCCAGTGAGGCCTGTAAATCGTCAGAGAGATACTCTCATACAGACAGACTGTACACTGATATATTGGCGTAGGTCGGTCCTACCTGGAAAGCTCGTCGCAGACGGAAGACGCGGTCGTATGCCTCCTTCTCGGGGAGACGCTTGAGCGCCAGCAGGACCGTCTCGTCTTCTTCGGAAATCAGGTCATCGGCTCTGCGAGGGCACAATTGTCAGAATCAGTGATGCTCGAGTGCACAGTAAACCAATGGGCCCGCATTTCCAGAGCAATGCTTTCGTCCGGGCCGGGAACAAATGGGCATACCTCAAGCCGAGCTTCCTGTACCCAGCGGCATTGCAGTACCAATTGGACAGCGGGGTCATGAAGTTCTTCAGCCATGGGCGCTTCACGATGAAGCTGGTAAAGGATGGTGCAGACATGTTGGGATCGCGAGGTCTATCGGATGTAAAGCTGGCAGTTCGAACACTTTGAGCTCACCTCATGGATGCCGTCGAGTTTGTCCCGAAAATCGACGGTTGCTTATGTAAGCACAGTCACGTGCCGGTGGTGGAAAGGAAGCAGCGAATATCGGGGACCCTTGGACGAGGATTACCTAGGTCCTAGGTTGGTCTGATTTCTGATATTGATTGCATTATTACGTTTTCCCCCACTCTGCAGAGGCACATGCTCGTGCTCCTGAATTGTTCCTCTCCAGTAAGGTACTTTACGGTAAACCCGACCCTTCTGGCCCGCATTCACTTCGAGGTTCTCTGTTCTTGAACAAAGGACTCTTGGGTTTTTCCAGTTCCGCACTACTTTCCCGTACTATCAAGCGTACCATTGAAACTTCTGGGTCCCGAACCACCCTCGCCCGCCCGCCGAACGTTCCTGGACAAAACCAACACACCACGTCCAGACTCGTTCTCCCTCTCTCCTACAACTCTTGGTGATCAGTGCGCAGTTGTCAATGGCCTGTGTCAACCGCTAGGTGCTGTGTCGCTGGCGGCTGCGTGGGATATTCCCCGCACACCGGGACACGAGATTGCAACGAACCGACAACAACAAGAAGCTTGCCCACCCGTGGAGGCGGCTTTTGGCTGAAGCACTGCTCTGATTGAAGCAGATAGGAATATTCTCCCGCCCAATCATCACCATGTCGCATGAACGCAGCCCGCCACCACCCCCCCGGACCGAGGGTTTTACCCCCTCGACATCCACCTCTCAACAGTTCGCGAAATCGCACTCGGCCTTGACGGGAGCGCATGTGCCTCTCACTCTCCTAGAACAGCTATGCGTGGGAAGGTCCGACTCGTCTTTTAATGCTCTGGCGGGAGCGGCGGGCGGGTTCACATCCGGCGTGGTTACTTGTCCACTGGATGTGATCAAGACAAAGTTACAGGCCCAAGGGGGCTTTAGAGCACAACAAGCACACAATGGTGAAACTCCGGCGAAGTTGGTGTATAGAGGAATGTTAGGTACGGCTAGAGTCATCTGGCTAGAAGATGGTATTCGAGGAATGTATCGAGGACTCGGTCCTATGATACTGGGCTACCTACCGACGTGGGCTGTCTGGTTTACGGTGTATGGGAGAGCGAAAAATTTCTTCTTTCAGTATCATGGTATGCGGGCGTAGCTTTTCTACAATTAAGGAGCACTGTGGCTAACTCTCTGTTCAGATAACCCAAACGTCGTCAATTTCTTGTCCTCCATTATAGCTGGAGGTTCCTCGACTATGGTCACCAACCCTATATGGGTCATCAAGACTCGTTTGATGTCACAAATCAGCAGCACATCCAAGAACGGACATCCGAAGACTCCCTGGCAGTACACATCGACCCTCGATGCTGCGAGAAAGATGTATAAAACCGAAGGAATCCTCTCTTTCTACTCCGGATTGACCCCGGCCCTCCTCGGTTTAACGCATGTCGCCGTACAGTTTCCGGCGTACGAATTTCTGAGGAGGAAGTTCACAGGTAAAGGGATGGGCGTGACAGCGGAAGGAGATACAAAGTCTCATTTCGCTGGCGTATTATCTGCAAGCGTGCTCAGCAAAATTTTGGCTAGCTCTGCTACATATCCTCACGAAGTTATTCGGACAAGGCTGCAGACACAGCAAAGATCGGCGCCATCAGCTTCTGTGGAATATGCCGCTTTTCGGGGCGGGCTCGAGGGATCGGAACACACGCCAGGGACAATCGTTACCAAGGCGAACGCAGTAACACCGCGGTATAGAGGAATTGTTACGACTTTCAAGACCATCTTGCGAGAAGAGGGGTGGCGAGCTTTCTATGCTGGTATGGGCACTAACATGATGCGAGCCGTGCCAGCAGCTGCAACGACCATGCTCACATATGAAATTATTATAAGACAACTCAATAGTGCCAGAGCGTCAGGGATGCAAAAGTCGACGACTGAATGGTGAAGCTTAAGTGGATTTGAGGGACAGGAGTACTGTGGATGATGCTTATAGACAGAGATCCTTAGGGTGTTTGGTCCGCCGCAAGTGTCGGCTTAGATGGCACGGGCAGATGGGAGATACTTTTGTATTCTACGGCTTTCCTTTTGGAGTCGGGCGTTTGGCCAAATTTAGTCAGGGCCATATTTGAAGCCATGAAACTCGGGCCTGTTGGTTCATGGGATATGTTACAGATCTTTCATAGCGCTTGTTGATTCCTGTTTTGACAGTCCCCTCAATAGGGCGTGTAGTATACAGGGAGACAGCCGCCAAGGCATTATTCCTCTCTAGACCCATCCTTCCGCTGGCCTTCTGGTGGTGTACATCTCCTGGGATCCATTTCCGCACCCGGAGCTACGTAGTCCCTCATATACGGCATATCCATGATGTCCAATGCAGCCCGCAACGAAACATTGAAACAATGCAATCTTTTTCAATCCTTGGCCTGACCCATATGTATCATTAAGAACTCTTTCCCTTCCCAACTCGCTCCTTTATTGCCCTCTCCTGCTCCGTCTCGGTGTGCCCCTCGCCGCCAACTTTCTCCTTCGCAAGTCCCACCAGCTGCTTGATGGGCCCTTGCTCAACCGGCGGCTCCAATTTGCCATGGCGTCTCAGATTCTCATTGTTCCAATTGATCTGTCCACCATCGGCCTCCCTATGCTTCTGCGCATTGCGTTTCGCGGCTTGGATGCTGGTTCTGGTATAGACGAACAAGAGACCGGCCATGGTGAATGCCGCCAGAGGGGCAACAATTGTCTGCTCTGAAATCAGCAACTTTCCAGAAAGAAAGACTCTGCAAGGGGTTTAAAATCCTACCCTCGAATTGACATTGAATTTCGGTGGCATTTCCGCGGGTTGGTTGCTTTTACATCTTTGTGCTTCCAGAGAAGCTGTTGCTGCTGTAGGTAGCTCGTGTACGGGGAAAGTCATGCGATCTGGCAGGGATTCCGGAGCCGACATCATCGCGAGGCGGCCGAGATCTGCAACATTTTTCCAAATCTGCCACGTTCCACCTGGGCGCCATTCTCGAGCAACGACGGGCGAAACGATGACCTTATAAACACGCAGCCCAGTCGCCTGGGTTCTCGTTTCCTGCTCGATGATGAAGGGCCTCGATCTCGCCGCCGCCGCACTGGGGAGGTCCAATCCCTGGACCTGTAGGAGATGCTTGCGGCAAGCTCAGGGGCAATTAAGGAGTTTAAAGCAGACCAAGCGATATTCCACGAGGCCGAGTGGAATCCCGAGCCCGAAGAGAAGAGGGAGGGTTTGGGTTGCTGCTACGGCGGGGGTCTTGGGCGTGGGTGCGATCGCGTTCCCCGATGAGCTGAAGCATGCATATGGAGCTGTTCAGAGATCCGGGTCGGTGGTCACCGGGTTGGCTGTATGTATAAATGAGTAAGAGTTCTATCACTGAGTCTGTAGGACCTAGGGGCTGATATTCCTTGCGCTGCAGTTATCGGGTTACGCTGAAACGAATGGAGAAGATAGAAGATGAGGAAGAACAGAACAGGATGTTGAAGGCTTGCCACCAGAGATGCGCAGACCGGACGCTGAAAGTGCTTGAAAAGAATGGCAGTATATTCATAAAACTCGGGCAACATCTGGTACATTTGGTCTGATTGTTGGGTTTTGAAGGGAGTTGCTAATTATCACGCAGAGCGTTATGAATTACCTTCTACCAATCGAATGGACTTCTACTTTCATACCTCTCCAGGACAAATGCCCTCGTTCGTCCTTTGAATCCATAGAAGAGATGTTTATCAAGGATACGGGTATGCCACTTTCAGAATATTTCTCTGAATTCGACCACGAGCCTATAGGGGCTGCATCACTGGCCCAAGTTCATTTGGCAACGGTCAAGGAGACCGGACAAAGGGTGGCCGTGAAGGTTCAGCATCCGTCTTTGGCTGAATGGACAAAACTAGACATGGCATTGACCAGCTTCACATTCTCGACCTTGAAGAAGTTCTTTCCGGAGTATGATCTCGAGTGGCTCTCGGATGAAGTCGAAATGTCTCTCCCTCAAGAATTGGATTTTACACGGGAGGGACGAAATGCTCTCAGAATAACAGAATATTTCTCCCATATTCCAGAAGCACCATTGGTAATTCCCGAAGTTATCTGGGCAAAGCAGCGGATCCTCGTTATGGAAAACGTGTCTGGTCATCGACTGGATGACCTCGAGTACCTAGATTCTAACGGTATAGATCGAGATGAGGTTTCCGCAGCTTTAGCTCACATCTTCAATGAGATGATATTTGGCAAGAATGCACCTTTGCACTGTGATCCGCACGGTGGCAACATAGCAATACGGAAGAATAACCACAGACGAGGATGCAATTTCGACATAATACTCTACGACCACGGCCTATACCGAGACATTCCCCTTGACCTTCGTCGCTCCTATGCCAAGCTCTGGCTAGCAGTCATCGACGCTGACGAACCGCGCATGCGCAAGTACGCCAAGGAGGTAGCCGGCATCTCCGACGAGCAATTCCCCCTCTTCGCATCCGCCATCACGGGCCGGGACTACAGCGTGCTCAAGAAATCCGTCACTATAGCAAGGACAGAAGAGGAGAAACAGGCTATGAACCAGGCTCTTGGGGATGGCATGCTCCTGCAACTAGTCCAGCTCCTAGGCCAAGTCCCGAGAGTCGTCCTGCTGATCTTGAAGACGAACGACCTAACCCGGAATCTCGATGAGAATCTCCACACGAGGCAAGGCCCCGTGCGAACCTTCCTCATCTTAGCGCGATACTGCGCTCGCACCGTGTTCGAGGAGCAAGTTGAGTATCTCAAGGCCCGTGGCAGTCTACTGCTGCCCAGGAATATGTTGGGCCTGCTAGAAGCTTGGTTCGGCTACTTCAGAGTAGAAGCGAAACTAGAGGCCTTTGAGCTCTGGCTGGGCTTGAAGAGAGCTGTAGGATTATCATGATTTTCGATTTCGAGTACCTTATCTACCTATAGACGAATATGCATTTTTGGCTTCTTCTTGCCCACGCGCATCCATAGATATTATAGACGCATAATCTATCTAGCCTTCGGGATTAGTGCACATGAATTAACAGAAATAAATCTATTCTTTTCCCCCTTACTAACAACATCATCTTCATTTTTATATATTAAAGTCCTTTCTAGGACTCCTACCTAATATCGTATCTACAGAGTGAGCAAAAGTAAGAGAGATAGATGAATGATCGAGAGTATTCTAATACTCTTTCCTTGAACACCTTACATACATACCTACCTTATAGGTTAGAACATAGAACCAGCAACAAATGATAGTTAATCCTTCTATGTGAGCAAAACTGCTCTCACGCACAGAAAAGAAGGAAGGTATTTCAACTCAGCTACACAATCCGGTAGATATAGAGACGGCCGGTTGGTGTAGTTGGTTATCACGTTTGCTTAACACGCAAAAGGTCCTGGGATCGAACCCCAGACTGGTCATTGGCTTATAAACTCTCTTTTTTTTTTTTTTTCCTTTTTTTTTTTAGCCGCCACCTCCCCACCCCCCCTTTTTCTTTTTTCTTTTTCCGGACGGGTTACGAGATCCTTTCTTCTTTTAGTTTTTTGGTCTCGCTAAGCTAGGGGAATTATTCCGCCTATGAAGGAGAGAGGGGCATATATATATCTCAATATATTTCACCTTTGTTAGTCTACGACCCAGTATCATCTCTTAATTCATTCAGAGGTACGAAAGATCACCGATTTTAAACTTGCAAGAATCATGAGGATCGGAAAATTATCGATTTGCATTTCTTCATTCATTGTACCCTTACACCTTTAGGAATGACCGGCTCGCTCCCAGCAAGCTATGCAACACGACCTATACGTTGTACGCCTATGAAAATGCAAGAACAAAAGAGAGACCCTATCATTCGTGCGATCGTGGACCCATTTTCTGATAAAGTTATCATTCTCGTCATGACCAGTTTATATCCCCACTTGGGGGCCGCATTCTCCGTCTGGGGTTCAGCTGGGGGGCCGTCCCTCCAGAGGCTGGTGATGCAGCTGACCTCGATTCATCCCGAAGCCTCATTCCACTCTCTCTTTGCAGGGACGATGCTTCATCCCTAATTCTCATTCCACTTTCCCTTTGGAGGGACGATGGGTCATCCCTGAGTCCGGGAGTGGCTATGCCATGCGAGGAGTGTGTTGGGCGATGTACAGATGCCCTTGGAAGACGGTTCTTGCTCCCTGATGTTTCGCTTGCAAGCTCTGCACTTGTCCTTCGCATCATCCCCTGTAGACTTTCTCGACTTTTTGGTCGATAATGTAATGCTTCCCCATAACTTGAAGGCACTGCCATCCTTCTAGGAGTCACACTGCCATCGATAAACGCTGAAGATGTCGATGGTCGGCTTCCATGGGTCGGGGTCATTGGCGCCGATGCGCTCTGGTGTATAGACGGAGGCGTATATGAGTTATTGCGTCTTGAAGACTGGGGTCGTCCACCACTTGCAATCTCTTGCTCCTTTTCGAGATGGGCTTTTACTAGCTCGCTCGCCATATTTCTCACTAATACTGCGTTGTCGGTCTCCGCAAGACGCTGAACAGCCTCGAAGAGGCTGTGACTCCAGATGCTGTCTGATATTTCCTGGCTCGGGTCGCATATACTGCGAACAATACGCAGGAGATTCAATCGTACTACAGCCTTCTTGTTGTTGAGCTTCTGGAGGATGCCAGTAAACATGTCAGGTCGGGCTAGAGAGGCAGCGACTGGCGAACTCAATCTCAGAAGCTTCTGTAAAGGCTCCAGAAGGTTGTAATCGAATGCGCTGGCCCTCGGTGCATTGAAGCACTGCACTATTGCCTCCGTAAAATTACCCTCGAGAAGATATTTCTCGACTTTAGCAGTCTCTTCTTGAAGCCTAATCAAACCGTTAGTAAGCTATGTCAATACCAGGAGAGCTGCTTTACCATATGAAAATAGCATCCAACGCTGTGACCTGCCAATACTGATCTTCCAGTAATGATACATAAAATTGCAACCCTTTGTTTTGCCAAAGATATTTCCTGGCGACCTTGCCAGAATGTGCCATGTCGCACAAGATTGGCAGGGCGAACTCCTTAGGGGGTCTTTTGGTTTTCATTATACGCTGAAGCAGTGGAATTATGCCATTGGTGGCAGCATCTTCTTGTCGCACCTTGCTTAGCCTGCACAGGTTGTACATGGTATTCAAAACCTGGTTGGAGATCTCGCGGAAATGTGTCGACGCCTTTTTCATGTTGTAATTCAACAGATCGATCAGAAGTTCAATTGCATTCGCTGAATGCAAATTGTCTAAGGTCGTCGACAACATGGACAGGTTCTTGATGAATTTAAGCATTGTGATCTGGTGTACTGGCGTCATGCGTTTGAGGTTCTTTAGGACGCCTAGGAATAATTAGAAACGTCCTCCACTCATGATATATAACTTACGTTTTAGTACGACTCGGTCTGCTACAACTTCCTTCACATAGTTTTCGGCCTGTGAGAAGAGGTAGAAGATATTGACAATGCGGCCTTCAACGAGTTCGGAAAGCTTATCCTTCTTCTCGTCAAGGACCCGATCCAGAACAAGAACTAATGGAGATAAGATTTTGCTTCTGGAAAGGATGCGACAGAAGTCATTCTTTGGCGTTGGTCCCTATCTGTTGTTAGCGATATTTAAAGATATGATTTTCCTGGTTCCATACTTGGAGCTCGAACACATTCCAGATACCGTTGACGCCAATGAGGACAAGATCTCTTGCTTCATCATAATCTTCGTCCAAAAACTCAACTAGCACGTTAAGTCCACCAGCGCTGACAAACATCTGAAGTGTTAGTGTGGATGTTTGATACATCTGTCGCACGAATGCTGCAGCCTCTAGTCTGATCTCATTCGAGTATTGCCTGGCAGCAAACTTCGTAATGATTGGAATGCCTCCGACGAAGCACAAATTTTCTTGTATTTCAACATCGTCCATGATGATCTTACAAGTGTTAGATTGGGTGGGAATCGATTTTGATACGAAGTACTTACTGTATTAACGACCTTCAAGAGCCGCAATATTGTAGTTTGGCGAGTCTTGACTGTACAAGGCTCAAGGATCTCGAGGATTGGGAGCATTCCATGAGCGCTTATGATAAGGCCTTTTGCTTCCTCGGATTCGAATAAAAGATCAAGCTTGGTTTCATTAGATATGCATAGAGAAAGTCAAAACACCAGGGACTTACCAGTTGTCCGGACCGATCCTCCAGAACATCCTCTTCTTCTCTTACCTTTAGTGAGCTCACTAAGCTCTCAACTAGGGTACATAGCCTGGCATGCTTATCTCGGGCAATATTGGCCTGCAGGTCCATCTCATCAAATCCTTGTTCCAACGAGGCAAAAGGATCGTCCTCGTCATCCTCATCACCAAGCCAAGAGTTATTTGAGAGTTTAGAATGCAGCATGAGAGCTCCAACACCGTCCTCAGAACCACGATCACTCTCATCCCTATCAATGCTAATATCTTCATTACCAAAGATGTCAGAGAAATCTTCATCATCTTCGCCCTCTGCGTATCGCTGTATCTCTACAGAAGATCTGGTTCGCCGCACAGATTGTTCCTGAATGTTAGGGTGGGGTGCAGGGCTTCTTCTATCACTTCCATGACCAGTGATCATAGGGGGCTGCGCAGAACGTGTGAGATCTGAAGGATGAAATAATTTCGGCGAAAGCGCATCGTCCTATTATTGATCAATCAGTCTCTGACGTTCATAACCAAACAAAGAGCCACGGACCTTGATGATGTTAAGTCGCCGGTCAAAAACGCTATCATTGTCCACAAATAGGTCTGAAAAGTCCTCCACTGATTGCTCACGATACATACTAGTTGGTCTTGATGGCAGAACAAATCTTGCTTCCGCTTGAGCTTTCGCAGGGGATTTTTGGCGTGGAGGTGCAGTATATGACGCCTTCCTTCCAGTACTTTTCGGTGCCACGGCTGCTTTGGGATTCTGCGTGGTCACGGGGGTTTTTGCTCGGTATGGCCGAATAGTCTCAAGCTCATGGCCTTCAGATTCCGCGCTCCGAAGAGGGCCCTTGATAGTCATAAGATCACCCTCGAAGTTGGTGTCCCAGTTGTCACTCTCCGCATTCGAATTATCAAAAGAGGCGAATGCCTTAAGGCGATCTGAAGACAGCATTCCTCCGAAGTTGT
This sequence comes from Amorphotheca resinae ATCC 22711, assembly GCF_003019875.1. Taxonomy (NCBI): domain Eukaryota; kingdom Fungi; phylum Ascomycota; class Leotiomycetes; order Helotiales; family Amorphothecaceae; genus Amorphotheca; species Amorphotheca resinae. The sequence goes on from NW_020194471.1 coordinate 500,365, forward strand.
CATGCGGTTTGAACTGTGGAAGATGGAGCGCGCTTGATGATATAGATGAAGCAAAGTCATCGTCCCAATTATCGTCGCCTGATCTTGTCAATATTCATCCATTCTGATTGCGAAATATCACGCACCTATGCTTTCTGGAGACCGGAATGCCTCAGCGGTATTCTTCGGCTTTGCCAAAGAGAGAGGCCCTTTGGCTGGAGTGAGCAGACCAGCGCTTGCTTGATCATTTTGCATACTGCGGAGAGGCGGATCTCGTCTCATGGGACTACCATGGTTCGACCGTGTTGAAGCACGAAATGATATTGTACCATTAGGTGATTTGAGGGCCTCATTCCACTGCTTTACCTCCTCGACGGCTTCGTTAAAATTGGCGGGCGGTTTCGCTACAGGAGCGTCGGTACGTCGAGAGCCTACAATCCATGCATGTTTGAGCAGTTTCCGGGCCGAAACCCTCAGATTGGGATCTTTTTGAAAGCATTGCATGAGAAAATCTCGGGCGGCCTATATAATATTAGCTATCATGGATGGGGCTCTAGAAGTATGACCTACCGGCGAAACACCTTCTGGCAACGGTGGATGGTCATCGTTGACGATAGCAAAGAGCGCTGGCATAGGGGCCAACTTATGATACGGCGGTTTACCCTCCAGCAATTCAATGACCGTACACCCCAAACTCCAGATATCTGATGCAGATGTTGCTCCGGATAACTGGATGATCTCTGGTGCCATCCAATAGGGAGTTCCTACAACTTGTGCTTCTTTATCGGCCCCCGCCAACGTGCTCGTGGATACCCCAAAATCTGCGAGTTTGACCTTGCCATCCTTTGTCGTGAGAATGTTTGCACCCTTTATGTCTCGGTGGATAACACCCTGATCGTGGAGATACTGGAGTCCTTGGAGAACCTGGGTCATGTAGATACCGACCAGGTTTTCGGGGAATTTGCCATAGCTTTTGCATATTGAATGCAGTGAACCGTTCTCGCAGTACCTAGTGGCGGTCAGCAGATATTCTGTTTCGAACGGGTATGGGAAGCCAACTCTAATATGATACTCAAACATTCGGAGGATTTGACGAAACCTAGATATTTGACGATATTCTCGTGCTACGGTGTGTCAGTCAACACACCAAATCAAGCCACAAGATAGCCGTTACTCACGTTGAGATTCTTCAGCAGGTCAATTTCCGCCTAGATACTCGTCAGCCCCGAATTCCATTATCGTTGGAGCCCTAATACCTCTATCATCCGCAGCTCGCTTCTCGGAAGGTCCCCAAGCTTGATCTGCTTGATAGCTACGGCCTCTCCCGTCCCCAAATTCAGAGCCTTGTAAACTGACCCGAAAGCACCCTTTCCTAGACAGTCTCCAAGAACCTATTCCTGTATCAGCAAGAGTAGCCAGACCTTCGGGCGAGAGCGAGAGCGAACGTACATAGTCCTTGAGTTCAGGAACTTGAACGGCTTTCTCTCTCCCCACTCTGGCTTCCTTCCTCGGTGTGCCTGGTATCCTCTCCGCTCTGCCATGTCCGTTGGCAGCCCCCGATCTGCCATTGGGTTGTCGGTCCGACGAGGGAGCATAGGGGACCATGGCCGTCGTTTTCGGGCCTAGAAATGGGTGGGGGTTCAGGGAACGGAGAGAGGATGTCGAGTAGTCTGGCAGATGGAGGATCGCATCCCAAACATAGAGACTCGCGTCTTGTTGGCAGATCCTCGTTTCACGTCGCGGTATCGTGGTATCGCGGGGTTATGGGACTATGACCCAGGTTGCGTATATGGGCCCTGACCCTGGCAGCGCGAGCACGCGAGTTGTTGACCTTGACCATTCACTACTGTTGATACTCCGCCAGTAAATACTGGATGAATGGCTCGCATGCCACGTTCTCTGCCGAGGAAATTCGTGCAGGAATGGCCGCTCCTTGAATGATGAAGGTCGGGAGCCGCAAGGGAAATTGGAAATGGCGCAAAATGGCAAACAAGCGTTGCATGGATTCACCTGCATGTAAGGCTGAGGGCGGCTTCGGGTCAACAAAATCGACCTTGCGATGGTCTCGACGGTGTAGGGCCCGCTTTCATTTTTGCGCGTCAATCCCAGCAGTTAATCACCTTTTCTTTTCTTCGCATTGGTCAATCACAAATTCATGAGATTGGGAATGCTGTTGGAGAACTCTTGCATGTTGACAGCAGAGCGGCATAGGACTGGCTGTCTACCTAGGTACATATCTTCCCCCCTTGCTCTCAGCCTTAACCCCCTGACTCCGCAGCTACCAGTTCCCTCACACAAAGAGCCCTTGCAGTCAGCGAGGACAATCAGGAACTTAGGCTCCATAGATCCGTGGCATCATTGATTGGAAAGCGGTGCATCATAAAAGCGACCCACTACAAGGGCCCCAAATCAAGCAAGTACTCACAGCAGCAACATCAATCTCAAAGCAGACCAGAAAACAACGCTTGGATTCTTTTGGATAATATCAGCACAGGCTTAAAGTACAGTACAAAGTGGTATCACAAGGCAATCGTTGTTATCGGACCTTTAACCGCATTAACTTTTTTTCCCTCATCAATCCCTCAACTCGTAGGCTCGCGTCGCAGACCAGCCATTCTCCACCACTCTTCCGGTATGTCGTCTCGCTCTGCAAGACGTGAAATAATCCGCTGCATTCCTCCTAAGTGCTCTGTGTCTTCTGTACTAGTACGACCTGGTCGTGCTGTTGCAACATCTGCCCATGATAACCTGAAAGGGCGAATAATCCTCATTGTACCGAGGTTTGCGCCATGCAGTTCGAATATATCTTCCTCCTCCTCTTCGGTATTCGATCCCGAGTCTGATATATCACAATCACGAAGGGCAGAAGGATCGTCTACGGGTGCCAAACTCGGTATAGACGGACTGGCAGGTCCCGGGTCCGAGTCGGCAGAGCCCGAGACTGCAGCCGCTGCGGCAGACGCAGAGGCAAAGGAAGATCCCGCGCTTGGTGGCTGAGGGTCGGGCGTAATACTCGTGAGAAGGGTATCCCATGCATTTACGCCATCCGGACTTAGGCTACGGTCTCGGTCGCCAAGTCCATCCAGACGTTGTTGGCGGAGAAAACGGCGTGATCTCTCAAAATGGCTTGATACCCGGGTAAGAGCCTGAATTCTCTCTGATAACGTTGGTCTTGCCGATCGCTAGGGAATTAGTTAGTAAGGTCTTTCCGGTATGTTGTTGTTGAGACAATAACCTCGAGCGACCGTCCATACGCAAGGGAAGGAGATATTAGAGGGCAATTGAAATATCCACACTTACATCAGATGTATTTGGTGCTTCTCGCACTGTGAAATCATGCCTCTCTAGAGAAGGCCTGCCAAAGGTCATTGAAGCTTCAAGGTCTTGTAGTGTCAGCTGACGAGAAGGCGAAAGCGTAGGCGTTAATGATGCAGGGCGAGGAGAATCCGTGCCCACCCGGGCGATCAACGCGATATCAGTCTCGGTATAAGGGGGTGTAGGTGCTGTCCGCCGTCGCGCAAGTCTTTGAAGATTTCTTCGAATCTCGTGTATTCGTAGTACCTCCCTTTGTGCCTCTGGAGATAACGCAACAGGGTGGTAGTCTCTGGACTCGGGAGCAGGGGGCAGTAATGGCCCATCAGCTTCCATGTTGGTTGTATGTTGACGCTCGAAGCTCAGTGTGTCGCGCAATCTCATCCGTTCATCGTCAAACATGCGCGGACCTGGCGCTTGAGAGGACGCGACAGGAGGTATTCCGGATTCGTGTGGAGGCGACGTGCGTTGGCCTTCCCAGACCTCATAATCCCCATTGCCATTGAAACCAGTGACCAAACCCAGCATTCGCCTTCTTCGCGTCTCGGCCGCCAGGCGCGCGTGAGGACCGCGGACAGTGCGCTGCCGTCGAATTGAAGATCGCGGACCTGATGTGACCTTCTCTGCTGCTTTGGATGCCGCATCAGGCTCGGTAGGCACAACAAATATTCTGGCGACCCGATTAGTACTACACGCAAACGAAGCAGCAAGGGAAGCTGGGCAGGCCGAGGACTTACGGTAGACCCATTTCAAGAGACGAAAGGATTTGATCGAGTCGCAAACACAAGACGGAAACTTCTTAGATTATCCAGGGTCGCGCAGTGACTTCTTATATCTTCCAGAATCGCGCGACAACGAAAGAGATGCTTCTGATAGATTTTCTGATGATTTTTTGATTCTTGTCGTGATAAACGGATTGTTGTTGCGCAACAGCGCGGGCCAGTAGGTGTCGATCGAAAGTGAAGGGGACGGGTAAGCGAAGCTCGGCAAGATCTAAATAGAAATAAGCGCTCCGTAGATCCCACTAGTGGACCAGCATTTGACCACCAAGACCCCTGTTTAAAAAGTCGAGAGGCTGTCAGGCCCGTCCGCCACACCAGAGCTACCTATTTCACGTTCAGCTTGCTCACAACCACAAGGAATGGCCACAATCATGTATCTATCTACCTATCTATTGGCGCAAGTCTCCTACTAATCAATGTCCTGTTTGCTAGCTGGAAAAGACCTCCCTGAAAGATGATTGAGCTTGGACTGGCGCGCATCAGCCGCTTGCTCAGCTACACACCTCAGCCATGGAAAGCAATACATGTCGCTGGCACCAATGGTAAGGGAAGCATATGCGCCTACTTGTCTGCTATGCTCCACGCAAGTGGCGTACAATGCGGCCGGTTTACCTCTCCACATCTGATTGATCGTTGGGACTGCATCACGGTCAATGAGCAACCCGTGCAAGAGTCTCTTTTCCTCGAAGCGGAAAAGCTGACGGCAGAGAGAAATCAAAAGGATGGAATTGGGGCAACAGAATTTGAGCTACTTACGGCTACCGCTTTTGAGGTATTCGCCAGGGAAAAAATCGAAATGGGGGTCATAGAGGTTGGACTAGGCGGTCGATTAGATGCTACAAACACTTTGCAGAACAAAGCTGTGACTGTCATCTCAAAGATTGGTTTGGATCATCAATCTGTTCTGGGGAACACAATTGAAGAGATTACGCGACAAAAGGCAGGCATCATGAGACCAGGCGTTCCTTGTGTTTTGGACAGGAGCAACCCACCCCCTGTTCAGGCAGTCGTCAAAGAACACGCAAGAGAAATTGGAACAGATGTGATACTCAGTTCAACTGAGTCGTCTTTCTTCCATGGGCTCTCAGAAAAGGATTTCCAGCCTCATCAATGGGAGAACCTAGCTTGCGCCTACACAGCCTTTCAGCTGGCATACCCGAAGTCGGAATCTTCTCAACATCGCCTCATACCCGCTATCAAAAATATCAATTGGCCAGGACGCTTGCAGACTGTAAGTATCACAGGTGTCACAGGTCGTCAAGAGACGGTCCTTCTTGACGGCGCACATAATGTCCAGTCTGCGGAGGTTCTAGGTTCATATGTGAATGAAAAGCTGCGCAAAGCAGGCAGAGTGACTTGGATCCTTGCAGCTTCACAAGGAAAGGAGCTTGAAGGGATCTTGAAGCCCTTGCTACGTCCGGATGATAGTGTGGCCGCTGTTCAGTTTGGACCTGTTGATGGGATGCCCTGGGTTCAAGCTATGGCTCCTCAGGAGATTCTTGGCGTAGCATCAGCATCTGGCATTGATGCTACTCAACTGCACAATTCTGGTTCCGATATATTGGGTGCATTACGTTGGGCAACTGCTGTTGCTGAAGGAGGGCCTATTGTCATTGCTGGTAGCCTATATCTTGTTTCTGATGTCTTGCGTCTTTTGAGAGACGCTGATCAGTTGAAAGCCTAATTATTAGAACAATAAACTCCTCATGATACCCTAGTCAACTGTTTCCTTGCAGTTTGCTTGTTCTTTTTTGCTACTATATGTATTGCACTGCTATGTTGATTATTTTCACCTAGAAGGATCACCGGTCTTTTACAATTTACCTCTACGCAAAAGAAAAAGATCAACCTCTCTCCAAAGCTTTTTCAGTCCTCTCTAAGCAAGCCCAGACTCTAGACGGAACAAGTCTCTTTTCTTCCTCTAAAAAGATCCTATATTCCACACTGCCTTTCAATCAGCCAGCCATGTGATACAGCTGCTTGCTAATGCGACTTTCCAAATTCTGGAATCTCTAATACGCATTCTGCGATTCTCGAAACATACAAGCGGCCGGTTGGTGTAGTTGGTTATCACGTTTGCTTAACACGCAAAAGGTCCTGGGATCGAACCCCAGACTGGTCATTGGCCTAGTTTCCTTTTTTTTCCTCTAATTTTTTATTCTTCTCTTTTTTTCCCGTGCGGCAGTTGGGCAACCCAGAGCTTCTAATCACCACCTTCACACTTTTCCAAAACTCAAGAAAATTCACATACATACATACTAAAGTAACAGTGCCTGTTCTTTTTTCACTTCTTTCTTCTTTTCCTTGTCCTAGAAAAAAATAACAAGTGAAAAAAAGAACGTAAAGTGAAGCGACAACCCCTCCCGGTTAATTTTCGCTTGAGGTCAAACTCAGGGGTCTCGCTTCGCAACGACAATGAATAAGGGGTCTGTCTTGTACAAGAGACTACAGCATAACTGTTCTGACCTATATTGATCTTGGGATTTAGAGTAGGGGACGCTGTAATGTTGGCTAAGAATAGATATAAGGTCAGCAGCAGACATAGAGGGAGTTAGGGGACATTTGCTGCACTTCAATTATCAATCTGTATCTATCTTCTTGGTTTCGGATTGTTGATGTCGGGTTATATATTGTTCAGATTGTTGATGTCGGGTTATATATTGTTCAGATTGTTGAAGTCGGGTTATATATTGTTCAGATTGTTGATGTCGGGTTATATATTGTTCAGATTGTTGAAGTCGGGTTATATCTCAGCTTCTAGATGTACACAAAGCCTGCACCACCTCTTGAGCTCCTTGATATTGTCTTGTTCTGCACAACACCACTCCCATCCTGAAGCACTTTGAGCAGTCTTGTAGCAAAGGCCAAAAGACATAGAAGCGGAACCAGAACCGTGGTAGGAAGAGAGCTCTCGATCAAGAGCTCTCTCCATCACCTAGAGCACAAGGTACTTCCCTTCTCGTTCCTCTGCTCGTAGATTCGAAGTCTACGTGTGTGCCTCGATACCTGAGTATCACTTGATTAGTCGTGACAGGTTGTTTATAATCCTAAACGGGTTAGGAGAGAGCATCCACAACGAGAAGGAATATTTAAGGACATCTTCCTCACCTCCGGATCCAGTCCTCTTCCTCCACCAACCATCCCCACCATCCAGGTCAGTAACCCACCCACATACAGTCCTCAGCAGGAGGGGCTTCCGGAGAATAACGAAGACTGACTCAGTAACTTAGATCCAGTCAGACAATTGACTGGCACCGTTATTGTCTCCATCTTGATAATTCTCTTTCTTCCAACCCAAAACAGCTGCCTCAGATCCATACCAAGTAAGTTGATCCCACCTCAAGGACACACACTCTCTTTCAAAGAACAATAAGCACAATTGTCTTTATATCACGCGCAGCCTCTTCTTCCCCTAACAAAGCCCCGAGTACGCGTTTCTGACTTTGAGAGCTCTAGATCCGCGATTCACCACAGCCACACCAAGATCTTCGCGCGCAGTCAGTCTTCAAGTCTCAACAGCCAAAATGACCGCGCCAAACTTGGGACCAGTCAATCTTGCCACCCCTGCGGGCCTCGTGCGCAACCGTAACTACAACACCCTCGAGCAGATGCCAAAGCTTCGTGACCCACAATGGGCCAAAAGAGATAAGTCCGATATTCTTGACAGCCGTCGCGACAACATGGAGGCGGCCTTGATTACTAGCCGGGGAGTTGTGCAGTTGAATAGGTGCGCGCAATGCGTGATTAAAGGTGGCACTTTCACCGAGTGCGTGGTAGTCCCAGGCATGTATAATGGCAGTTGTGGAAACTGCAAATTTAACGTCGAAGGTGGTTACTGTACTTTCGCCAGTAAGTCCATGGAGATTCCTTGAAAGGGGCACTTGCGCTGACATGGCAATCTTCCACAGATGGTAATGTTCTCACGGCCAAGGCGCTGAAGAGACTGGGCACAGCGGCGGACAGGGCTGCGGTGACTTTGGCAAATGTCCAAATCATAACGAACAATGGAGTGGGGCAGATGCAACAGGGCGCCGTCACTGTTATGAGTGATCAGGGCCCCATCATTCTTCAGGGTCTCATGACTGCGACTGCCCAGGGCACAGAGAATCATGGAAACGGAGAAATCGCTGGCTTCGGCCTTCCTCACAACAACGCCGGCCTTCCTTACAACAACGCCGGCTTTCCTCACAACAACGCCGGCCTTCCTCACAACAACGCCGGCATTCCTCGCAACAACGCCAACGATGGAGAGCACGAGCAGGATGACCAAATTTATGGACCGACTGCATACCACGAGCAACATCATCATGCTTCGCACCAGCATGACCATGGTGTACCACCTTTCCCTGAGCAGCTTGCGTACCAGGAAGGTATCGAAGCTTTCTCTGCTGACCAAAGTGGCCATGACAAGATTACAGCCCCATACCATGGTGTCGATCATGAAAGCCAATCAACCACTGGGTACTATCACCATGATGATTCTCTCCAAAACAAGGATGAGGTGAATCCCATCTCATGTCCCGTTCGTTTCTCTTCTAATAGTGGTTTCCAGTTTTTGAATCAGGACGTTGCTGAGGGAGATGGAGTTATTCCCCTTAAAATCGAGACTGCCGAGAATAGCGTTTTCCAAGGTGAGAGTGGTCTTCAAGGCCACCACGCGAATGCTCTTCAAGGCCACCACGCGAATGCTCTTCAAGGCCACCACGCGAATGCTCTTCAAGGCCACCAAGCGAATGCTCTTCAAGACCACCACGCGAATGCTCTTCCGCATATTCACGATGGAACTAATGCACTCCAGAGTGTTGGTTTCTCCCATCATGGGCTCCAGAATCCTTACCAGGAGTATACTGCCTCAGATGAATATGAAGAACTATTCCGCGACGTGGATGGCCTCTTCGAATATCATGGCGATGTTCTTCCCTTTGGCGGTGTGCATAGCGAGGATAATGCTCCCCAGAGCGAGGTTTTCCACGATGGCAGTGGACCCCAGCATGGTGATGAGAATAACAGGGATGGAGCTCATCGTAACGATGGCGAGAATGACGAGGGAGCTATTTGATGTTCTTCCCCTGGTAATGTTCATCACGAGGATGATGTTTCCCAGAGAGACGTTTTCTAGGATTGGTGGCAAACTCCAGGGTGCCGATGCGGATAACAAGGATGGCTTCTTACAATGATGTACGAGTATGACGGTAATAAGAAGCTCAGGGTAGGGCCTGAAGCTTTCGGACGGGTGATATTCGCAGCTGTTCTTCTGCGACAGTTACTGACAATGTGATCTGTTTTCCATTATGGTGATTCTTGAATGCTTATTACCGGTGAAGGAAGCCATGAGACACTAGATCAATCACAGGATCGGCACAAGGGGATATGGGGGGAAGAAAACTGACGAGAAATCATGTTTCATTGTCTCCAGGAGAATTGGCACTTCGTCATCACGCCTCGAGATCGCACCTAACTTGATGAATAAAAGATATTTACATGGCCAACGCCTCTCTATTGCCCCTTCTATTGAAATGTCCGGCATGGGTAGCTAGGGTATCATATTAGCAAGTGCTCTTTCCATCTCATAATAACGTTTCTACTCACTGCTCAGGATAAGCGTTCTCAGGGGTCAAGTGGTACTTATCGGCACCAGCCTTCAAGTTCGCACCGCTGGGCAAAGGAGGCAGACCATCCTTCCCGAAGCTCTCCAACACTCCTCCCTTGCCTCCATTAAAGTAAGCAGCCAAACCAGTCTCTCCTTGCTGTTTCACCTCCACTAATTCCTTCGTTCCAGCCTCACCGATCAGCTCCTTCTTTGGTGCACTTTGGCTTCCGAGGCTGAGCAGGCCAACAACGTCGCCCTGAGATACGACTGAGAGACGGGGATAGGCGCGTCGTGCATCGCGCTTCCAGTATGGGTTCTCGGCGATGTCACCTGCGGGAATAGTGACAGGATCGATGAATGAAAACGGTTCGTTCGAGCCGGGGGGTGGGTTACGGAATTGAGGGTTCAATGGGACACCATTAGAGCGGTTTGGGTCGACCGCGAAGGCTCGTCGAATCTTCTCCCAGATCCCAGTGGACTGAACGGTGTATTTCTGTTGATTGCGATTAGCTTGTGGTAGTTCCATATGCTCGGGGAAGATTGATCAGGGTGGAGAGGCGCATAGTATGCAAGTAGCAATGGAGGGCACCATACCTTGCTGACGGGGATGACCCTGCTACCAGCTTGGACAGCCTTTGCTGCCTTTTGCGACGACATGTTGACCTTCGGTCGTGCAGCGAGTGCTCAATTGACTTGTTGTGTAGTTGAACAAGCTCGAGTTCAAGCAGCAGATGTTTTGAGGTGTCGTCGGAGACTCGGAGGCGCGGCCGCGGTTTATCCGCAGTTTATCCGGATACGGGAACCATGATGCCCTAAATCATTGCTCCCCTACGGTTTGATTTCACATTCTGGATTGCATTGCTACGATGATGATATTGCATATGGACTAGTGGTGTTTCCTTGTGCGCTGATAGCCGCCATGCAGGAGTACCTTTCCGGAAGTCCAATGGCGCCCTGACAGAAAGGCGCTGCTCTGGAAACGCTGCTCGCTCTAATGTACGGAGTCTGCTTCAAGAAGATACGGCATTATCAAAGTGACTTTAATTACTGCCAAATACAGGGAAGGAAAATAACCTGGAAACCCATGAGTATAAACTATACACTATTTGAATGCAGACCTATCCAGTCATTCCGCAAAAAGAGCATTTCATAAGTGCCGCCGCCTTCCGACCATTTTCCATACCCATTTTGATCCTCAGCATGCATGCACGAACACCACTGTATTGAGCTGCTTTTGACACCTTTTAAACTTCAGCAGGCTTTTCCTCATTGCTATCAATCTTCTCGGCGGTATCAGCAACTTGAGCTGCCACATCAGCCTGGGCGATATCCTCTTTGGCGGTAGTCTCAGCTACATTGGCGCCATTGGCAGTGTCTTCCGTCTTGGGTTCTTCAACAGCTGGATCAGTTGCTGTAGTTCCATCGCTAACAAGCTTCTTGACGACATCGACTGTACCTCCGGGAGAACCTGCCTGGGCAGCAAGGACCTTTCCGGACTTATCAACAACGAAGACTCCACGGGTGGTACCGTTGGGCTGCTTCTTCAAGCCGATCGCAGAGATGAGGGTCAAACTGGGATCGCAAAGAAGAGGATAGGGGAGCTTCTGCTTCTCCTTGAAAGTAGTGTTGCTCTTTGGCGAGTCCTTTGAGAGACCATAGATGGCAAAGCCGGTGGAGGTGAGATCGGTGTAGGCGTCGCGGAAATTACATACTTGAGTGGTACCTGAGATCGATCAGTGTTAGAAGGACATGTGCATCGTTGAAATCATCGCGACGCGAAACTACATACAGCCTGGAGTAGATGCCTTGGGATAGGTGAACAGAACTACCCCTCCCTTGCTCTCATCGACGAGCGACTTGAGTGTCGTCTTCGTACCATCGTTGGTCTCGATCTCGCCGCCAAATCCTTCGAGGTCGATTGTGTCTCCCACCGCGATCTTGGATGCGCCTGACGCGCCGGATGCGCCGTTGGTCTTAGCTTCCTTTGCGCGGCTGGAGACAGCTTGCTTGACCTTTGCGGCGGCCTTTGCAACTGGTTCCTTCTTCTTTGCAGGCGGAGCTGCAACAGGCTCAGTCGCGGGCGCCTTGCGCTTTCTCAACTCGGGGGCCATGATGTGCGCTTTCCTGGGACCTCTAGTTGACCACCAAAACGGGGAATGCGCTCTCAGAGATGGGGAAGCTTGGGGGAGTGCTGTTGCGCGATTGAGGCCTGTGATTGGCGCAAATAAGGGTTCGGCGATATGCGGCTATGGAGAGGATGCTTGATGTGATATGGCTCTTGAGTCGCGCGCGGCAACAATAGAGGTTTCTTGGTCGAGCGCGCAAAGGGAGTCAGTGGGGAGAGGATTTCAGGATTTCAGGAGGAAGGGAGGATGGACGTTGGATTATAAGCTGGATGGTCTACTAAAAGGCACCGCACTGTAAGGTAAGGTAAGTAATCTCCTCCTACTCCGTAGTCATACTCCAGGCTACGCAGAACTGAACCAGGGGGCTTGCTGGCGCACAGCACTCAGTATCATATGCCTGGACATGCAGCACAGCCAGCTACTCCGTAAAGGGTTCAGCAAATGATAGGTCTATCAAGAGGCACGAATTGGCAGGTTTGTGCACCCAACGGTCCCAACCCCATCCAAGCGAGCATCAGTCAGCCGGGGGGAGAGGCAGGCCAGGAGATGGGGGAGTTATCCGCAGGCTGGAGGAGGCTAGGACGGGATGTGGAAAGCAACAGCGGAAGGGAGATGCCATGAACGAGCAGGAAGATGCTTGAGGTAGGTAATGTACCTAGCCATAGCCAATACCTTAGCCTAAGGTACATATCAGTTGCTCAAGCTGCCTCTTGGGTTATTAAGGTAAGGTATTCGAGGTAGACGTGAAGTTGTCCTGGCTACTGTAGTGGCAATGGAACCGTTCCGATCAACCGGCCAGAAAGATCACGTGTACGGGAAAGGGGAAGGGGAAGGGAAAAGGATCCGGGGAAAAGGGAATGAGAGGGGAGGGGAGAAGTATTTGCGGAGTAAGGTAAGATATAGAGGGCGAATCAGGTGGTGCGGAATCCGATGGCAATGATCAACTCTTCTCGTTCAGTTCTCTCACCGTGAATAATGAGAGTGAGAGACATTGTAGACAATAATAGACAACTATAGACACGCATCGAAGCTCGATAGCTGAGTAATCGCCGGCACGACCGACGATGAATCGTGAAAGCCGCAGAGAAACCCGGGATATCATTCGTCCGTATCTCTCCCGTGACCCCGTCACCGTATTCCGTGCTTGGTGTCACAAGGGGGCGGGTCCGGCAGAAAAATCGCTTCTCCGATATTTGACGGCCCGGCTCCTTATCGAATACTCACATCTCCTCTCCACTTACAATCATCTACAACTCACTACCTACAACTCGTTTCTAAGGTCTTTTCTGCGCTTTTTGTGGTCATTCACTCAGCCATCAGTCTGACTTGTACACTACCAATATCCACTCTGATTATAATCCGTACTTCTATCACCCGTTAGAGTCCACAATCTCCGTGCGCCGCAGCGTCGAAAAATTCAAAAATTCTTGACTAGTACTTCAAGCACGCGACCATCATGAAGGTCTTTGCAAACGAATGTACCTTCGATTACTCCTGGGAGGAGGTGTCGACTGCAAATTGGAGAAAGTACTGCCCATGGAACGAAAAATCTACCCACGTAATCGCCGTCGACACTCTATCGCGACATGTTGATCCTGCGACAGGAATAGTATGTCATCGTTCTATCTCCACCGTCATTTGCTAAGATACTGACTCCCATCAGTTACGCACTGAGCGTCTCATAACCTGCAAACAAAGCGCCCCCAAATGGGTGAACTCGCTTCTCGGAGGCCTCGACACCTCCTATGTTTTCGAGACTTCCTACGTTGATCCGGTGTCGAAAAAAGTCACCATGACCTCGTCGAACATGACATTCTCAAATATCCTAAACGTACGAGAGACAGTTGTCTATAAACCACTCGACGCTACTCGAACGCAGTTTGTACAAGACGCGAAGATTACAGCTTTGTGTGGTGGATGGCAGAAGGTTAAGAACGCCGTGGAGGAGGCCACCGTGACCAGATTTTCCGAAAACGCCCGCAAAGGAAAGGAAGGGTTCGAGGCTGTTCTTGCGATGAGCCGGAGAGTCTTCAGTGAAGAGAAACAGAAGGAGCAAGCCTCCGGCACGATGACGGCATAGACGGACGGATGGAGATTTGAGGATCCAGCGATACATGAACGATTAGACACGATTCATCTTTCGATTAGCGTTGCTATTTTTTAGAGCGATCAGCGGCATTGTGTTTGGGAGTGGGCATACAAAAGTTTGGAGTTTCTAGGCATTCCGGAGAGATACAGGTTCCGGTGGCGTTCTGGTCGTGGGAAAGTTCAATTCACACGAGAATAGAGGGGGCTCTGAATCTGAGCTGTACATCTATCTGCCCGCTTCGTCGGCAGATGCAAGTATAACGCAAGGGCTATTGAGAGCTGTGTGTGAATGGATAGATGGGACAAATCCTCACTTAAATCTCCCAATCCTGTATTACAAGATTCGTCAGATCCTGATCACTACTAAACCGCTGATTATCTTGCTCCAAAAAACAATCGAGTATTATGTGTCATTACACTGTCTTCAATCACTGACTGGTATCAATGTCCTCTTTGTCCGCAGGCTTTATAGATCTAGCCTCGCAACGGCCCTTATAGTCGTTGACTGTCTTCCTGAAATCCTCATTAAGCTTCCCCTTCAGCACCTCATCCGCAACCTCCCCTGCCTCTTTATATCTCCCGAAGAAGTACAATTCTTCAATAGCATGTAGGATTGTCTGAGACTCCGGTTTCGAGGGGTTATCTACAGGAAGCTTGAGCGTCTTCCAAATCTTTCAAAGCATAAGCCTTTCATCCCTTGATTCAGACAATATGCAATTAGATTAGACTTACTTCTCCTAGTTCATTCTTTGGCTTCCATTCCTGCCTCTGCTTTTCGAAGTCCGCCTCAGACTGGAAGTCTCGAGGGACTTTGTCTGATTCATCGACTGATTCATCAGAACTGATTTCGATGTCGAAAAGCCCTCCCGCTTCGTCTTCCATTTGGTCCCCTGTCCAATCCTTCCTCCACAGTTCTTTGACGCTTCCCGACTCCACTCTTTGGTTGTTGGTTTCGAGTTTCCAGACCCTGGCTGAAGTCTCGTCGCAAAAGCTTCGGTTTTGATGTCACTTCGCATCCAGAGGGGATTCTCGCTACTCCGTAGTGCGGGGTCCCGCGTAACGTCAAGGTCTCCTCGAACTTTCATCCAAGTTTCCAAAGCAGCAATATGGAGGATCAGGTAAACCGACTGGTCGAGAAGACCTGGGGTAAATCCCGAAACCCAGCAGTCTAGTTCATGACTGATAGCACAGTCCAGCAAAATTCCAATCAATTCCCTCGTCTGAGCGCTTCTTGATTGCGGTTTCTGGAATCCCAGGTTCTGGTACTTTACCCCTCTTTTTCTACTGGATATATAATTCTAATAGGAAATTACTAGGCAAAACAACTTTGGCTTCGACGGTTACCAAGCGCCTGAATGCTCTCTATTCTGGCCTCCATGGCAAGACATCCACACCTCCCATCGCGGGCTTCGTGCCCATGGACGGCTACCACTTGACCCGAGCCCAGCTCTCCGCGATGCCAGATCCCAAGCACGCACATGATCGCCGCGGTGCAGAATTCACATTTGACGGCGACGCCTTTGTGGCCCTGGTGCGACGGGTCCGCGAGCCCCTAACACCCGAATCCCAGACCCTCTACGCACCGTCGTTCGACCACGCGGTCAAAGACCCCGTCCAAGACGACATACCCATCGAGCCTACGACGCGGATCCTCGTGTTTGAAGGGAATTATCTGAGTTTGGATAAGGAGCCCTGGAGGACGGCGGCGGAGCTTATGGATGAGCTTTGGTTCGTGGATGTGGATTTCGAGACGGCGAGGAAGAGATTGGTCCCTAGGCACGTGAAGGCGGGAATTGCGCCGACTGAGGAGGAGGCGGATAAGAGGGTTAGGGAAAATGATTTGGTTAATGGGGAGGAGATTGTAAATAAGAGGTTGGAGGTGCATGAGGTGATCGTTAGTACGGACGATGAGGGGTGGAAGCCGGAGGCTCAGTGAGGGAATGATTAACGAAATGAGACGTAGAGAGACGTAGAGAGACATAGAGAGAAGCAAATTAAATCATAGACACGATAGTCAGTTTATTGGCCTTCCATTCAGCTCGGTACCTTGCATTTACGAATAATGTGGGAAGGCTTTTTAGGTTGCTGTCAGTCGCATGATAGGAGGCGATTGAATCAACGTCCATGGCTTGGTGAAACTCCAATTTGACGATGGTGATAATGATGCAGTTGCAACAGCGGTCCCTCCCTTCTTTTCACTATCTAGTCGCAAGGGCGGATAGTTATCCATTCATTTAACGCTATCCATAATAAGGGATGGGAAAACCCAACGATCACCGCTCTGTAATGAAGTACCGCCCTCTGGACTCTCAGAACCAAAATATCTTTTTCATCTGTCCAATTGATGGATTTAAGTATACCACTGATTTCAGGCAATAGCCTCCAGGGAGAGGATGCTCGAGCCCCGCCTTCTAATTCTTGAAACGGATAATAATTATGGATCTCGACCATATGCACATCGATTCCGGGGTTCTTGAGCGCTCCCGTTCTCCGCTTCAAGCTCTAACTGGAGCGTTATAGACTAACTCACATCTTGGAGTATGCTATCGGCGGTCCGTTCTCTGATATTGATAGATGGCTGAGATGGCGATTTTGATGTTATGCATCGACAACACTAGCCAACTGTATCTGTAACTGCAATTGCCGGTCAGGAGATAGGGCAAAATGATATATTGGATGTCGAAAGGCGTACCAGCTACCCATAGTATTTAATGTCTCGCATTTAAAACACTAACATCTTCAATACTGCCGTCCTTACTGCTCGCGGTCGCCTCTCCCCTAGCTTCGCCAGCCATCCTTTCAATAAGCTTGGCTTTTACATGGGCCCTCTTCAAACGGTCATCGAAATCCGACACCGCTTCCTCCGTGTTCTCTGTGGAGAGGCTCTCCGATTCCGCTAAAGCATACAATATCTTGACATGCTTTGCGAGCCTTGCATTGGCTGGGAGATTTGAGAGCTTGAGACCGGAGGCGGCGAGATGGCTATCTGATTGAGGGTTGCTTTCTGGCCCTGTGGCGGTCTTGCTTTGGGGACGAGGGGTGCGGTTTGCCCAGACGAGTGCTTTCCCGTGGAGTCGTCCGCTTTCGACGTACTTTTCGAACCCCTTTTCAAGCCCGAAGGTTCGCCCTTCAATCTGGCCTGCTTTGATTCCATCCGCCAATCCTTGCTGGTAACCCTCATCGTAAAACTGTTCTTCTAGGCCCAAAACCTCATCAAAAGTACCAGAGGCCATTTTGGATCGGTGGCGAGGGTCTAGCAGATGAGTTTAGGATTTTGCTCTCCAGTAGAAGAAGTTGAAAAATGGGTTTCGAATTGGTGAGATAAATTGGGGCGGACACGTGACAGGCAGGATATCTTTATACCTATGTCAGAGACCTTGAAATATATAAACTAATCAAGCCATGCGTATAAGGACCATGCAGAACGGCACGAGCGGTTGAGTAATAGACCTGTTCTGTCCATCCCAGAGCAAAGGGACGGGTACTGATTTCATCTTGAGCTCAGCCTTGTTGGTGGGCAGCCCTCTCGCTAAAGAATGTCGCAGCCTCGCCGGGAAAAGCGTGACTCATGCCCCACTCCCAAATACCTCGCAAAAAGCTGCCCCTCCACAATCCTTACACCATCACGCAATGGCATCCCCAAAGATCATCCTGCCCGAGAAGGGCAAGCAGAACATCCTCATCACCAGCGCATTGCCATATGTAAACAATGTGCCTCACCTTGGCAATGTTGTTGGAAGTGTTCTGAGTGCCGATGTCTTCGCGAGATACAGCAAGTTGAGGGGCAGGCCTACACTCTTCATCTGCGGAACGGATGAGTATGGTACCGCCACCGAAACGAAGGCTCTCGAGACGGGACAGACGCCGCGAGAGTTGTGTGACGAATTCCACAAGAAGCATAAAGATGTCTACGATTGGTTCGAGGTTGCCTTTGACTACTTCGGCCGAACAACAACAGACCAGCAGACGGTCATTGCCCAAGATATGTTCTTGAAGCTCTACAAGAACGGATACATGGAGGAGCGCACAACCACCCAGCCCTATTGTGAAAAGCACGAGTCGTTTCTGGCTGACCGTTTTGTCGAGGGCACGTGTCCCAAGTGCCAATACGATGATGCACGAGGCGATCAATGCGACAAGTGCGGCGCTCTGCTTGACCCATTTGAGCTCATCAACCCTCACTGCAAGATAGATGGCGCAACACCCGTTCCACGAGACACAACCCACATCTTTTTGCGACTTGATAAAGCTCAACCGGCCATTGAAGAGTGGTTCGCCAAATCAAGCGTCGAAGGAGGCTGGCCACAAAACGGTATCAGTATCACAAGATCATGGCTTGATAAGGGTCTGGAGCCACGCAGTATTACGCGCGATCTCAAGTGGGGGACGCCAATTCCGCTGCCAGGATATGAGAAGAAGGTGTTGTATGTCTGGTTCGATGCCACTATCGGCTATCCCTCAATTACCGCGAACTACACGAAGGATTGGGAGCTATGGTGGCGAGACCCTGAGAATGTCAAGTTGTATCAATTCATGGGCAAGGATAACGTACCTTTCCACACCGTCATTTTCCCAGGTTCGCAGATGGGAACTGGAGACAAATGGACCATGCTCAACCATATCTCCACTACCGAATACCTGAACTACGAGAATGGCAAGTTCTCAAAGTCAAGAGGAGTCGGTGTCTTTGGAGACTCGGTCAAGGATACTGGTATTCCACCTTCGGTCTGGCGGTATTACTTGCTTGCAAACCGACCGGAGACTGGGGACACCCAATTCGAATGGAAATCCTTCATCGCCGCCAACAACAGCGAGCTTCTTGCCAATCTTGGTAACTTTGTCAACCGGGTGGTTAAGTTCGTGAATGCCAAGTTCGACGGTGTTATTCCAGACTATTCTCCCACCTACGAGGACGACTCTTTCGATTTCCCCAACTTCATCTCTGAGGTCAATGCTCTTCTCGCGGAATACAATGCCGATTTGGAGGCTGTGAGACTGCGTGCCGGTCTGAGGAAACTCATGGATATCTCCGGTAAAGGCAATATCCTCCTCGCTGGCCGTCTTGATAATGCCAACCTAGCCGAACACCCTGCCAGAACACATGCTATTATTGGTCTCGCACTGAACCTCGCATACCTTATTGCTTCTGTGTCTTCGCCATACATGCCGTCAACGGCGGCATCGATTGTTGAGCAGCTGAATGCCCCTCTGCAGAATATCCCAGACAAGTGGACCCCTGGCGCGCTGGCTGGCGGACACAAGATTGGCAAGGCTGCCTATCTCTTCAGCCGGATCGACGAGAAGAAAGAAGACGAATGGAGAAAGAGATATGGTGGAACGCAAGCTTCTCGCCTGGCGGATGAAGAAGCCAAAGCCAAGAAAGCAGCCGACAAAGCGAGGGATAAGGAACGCAAGAAGGCCAAGAAGGCTGCTGCAAAGGCTGGCGAGGCAACTCCACAGGAGCCCCAGAAGGTGGAACTTCCGTTTAGAGGTGCTGTGGCAGAAGAACAGGCCCCCCCGCCAGCTGCGGCTCTATAAAGTAGTTGACGGGTTGCCCTAGTGGTGTTTTTCGTATACCCCATCTTCGTCTTCTATCAAGCAATGAAGAAGGTGTATGCGCTCTGACGAGTTTCTTTTGTCAAGCTTTGGAGCAGGGGGTTGAAAAGAGGCTTCATGGATGGTTTTGCTGGGTCCGATTTCAACACGACAGCGGTTAGAGATGTGTGTAAGACGAGCTATGTGCCATTGATAGGTACCAATCTAGTTTAACGGTACATCTATACCTTCCATGACTTCTATGTGATTCAATGCAGCTCAAATGGCCATTCTCATACCTCCATTGGCGCAGACAACCTGCCCTGTACACCATAAACTATCGGGCGTGCATAACATCCCAACAATCCCTGCGATCTCCTCGGTGTACGCTGGTCTCCCACCAGCTATGGGCGCATCCTTGACCAAATCCTCATCATCAACCCCCGGTCTTACCTGCGACCCGGGAGTATGGCTGATCCATGGGGACAACGACTTTCTAAACTCTGCACTGTTGGCACCCCACATGTCTGTCTTCACAGGGCCGGGATTGATAGCATTAACCGTTGCCCTCTCGACCAACTCTCTAGCCCACGTCCTCGTCATAGCCTCCAAAGCCGCCTTCGTACCTCCATAAACCGTCTGGCCGGCAAAGCCCTCCGAACTACTCACCGAGCTGAGGTTCACAATGCGTCCGCTGCGATCATGGGGCAGGTAAGGCAAGGCGGCCTGCGTGAGCAGCATAGGGCCCAGGACATTAACGCGATACTGCCTCTCGTACTCGTCGACGGTGACATCCTGCAGCAGCTGATTGCCGTGCACGCCAGCGTTGTTGACCAGGATATCAATCTGGAACTTGCCGGTCTTGGGGTGCGAGAAGTGGTTCTTGGCCGTGCTGATCAGGTGGGCGGGCCCGGCGGCAACGCCCATGTCGGCTTGGATGACGAGGCAGGGCACGCCGTACTCCTTGCTGAGGGACTCGGAGAGCTCCTTGGCGATCTGGGAGGACTTGTCGGACGTGTAGTTGATGATCAGGGAGGCGCCCTTGGAGGCGAGGTTTTGGGCTATGGCGGCTCCGATTCCTGTGGGCTTTTTGTTAGATGCTGGCAAATAAATGGGGAGATGAGAAAGGTATTATCAACGGACCTCGAGAGGCGCCCGTTACGATGGCGAGTTTCCCTTCAAGGGGGCGATAACCTCGTGCCCCTCCAAGGTTGGTGGAGAGAGTCCGCGAGTGTGGGGGGCGCTCAGATGCCATTGTTGCTATTGCTATGGAGATAGATATCTGTTAATGAAACCTGACAAAAATCACTTTTGAGAAATGAAGAAGCTCGTAGATATGGTAACGAGGTACGGAGTTTAAAAAGGAATTATTAAGCAATCGAATTCAATCGATGATGCTGTGTCCGTTGTCCGTCCCAATATACCTGAGGACGTGCTGTACGGAGCAACATAACCCCGCCCTATGATAGCAGTTCAGGCGAGAGATAGCCCCACTTCCATTGTTGTACTAGCGCCCCAATCACTTTGAATTTCAATCAAGGGCGTGACAAACGACAGCCTTGCTCATACCTCTTGCAAGACCACAGGACGAGCGAGCCACGATGGATATCCGACTGCTGCAACCGTCTGACATACCGCATGTCCAACATGCCAACATTACCAACCTGCCAGAGAAGTAAAGGGGAACCCGTGCTTATGAATATCGCTGAGCAGCGTGCTAATAATCATTTGCAGCTATTTCATGAAATACTACCTCTACCATGCATTGTCCTGGCCCCAGCTTTCCTACGTAGCCGTCGACGTCTCGCGGCCTAAAAAAACCCCTTACGATTACCCGCGCATCGTAGGCTATGTACTGGCCAAGATGGAGGAGGATCCCCCGGACGGAGTGCAGCACGGTCACATTACCAGTCTCAGCGTGATGAGAACGCACCGACGGCTAGGAATCGCCGAGAAGTTGATGCGACAGGCTCGTAAGTTCCCTCCTCTTATTCTCCAGCCATACAAGATCCGGACTCGAGAGAGGCTGCTAACCGCGAGGAATGCGATAGAACGAGCAATGGTCGAAACTTTCGGCGCCCAATACGTCTCCCTCCATGTGCGTATGTCCAATAGCGCGGCTCTACATCTTTACCGCGATACCTTGGGGTTCGAACAGGAGAAGGTCGAGGCGAAGTACTACGCTGATGGCGAGGATGCGTACTCGATGAAGCTGGACCTTGGGTTCATCAGAGAGCAGATTGTGGACGAGGAGGACGACGCGGAGGATTTGGATGAGGGCGAACCGGTAGGCGAGCTGGGTAAGAAGGATGGGGAGAAAGAGTTAAATGGGAAGGGAGCCGGCAAGAAGAGAAAGGTCAAGGTCGGTAGAGGGCTGGGTGTTGGGGAGTTGGTGGAGAGGAATGAGAGCCAGAAAGCTTAGGTTTGTGCAAGAGGGTTTTTTTGGAAAACATCTGGGGAGTCTAAAAGTGGCGTGGATGGCAAGATATACATTCCGGTCACGAGAATAAAAACAAAGGTGCGCTATTTGCAAGAGCTTCAACCACCTATGCGTATTTCTTTGCTCGAGGGAACAATGAGGAGACCAATCTCCGTTGGGTAGTACCCAAAATTACTTTTCATACCCAGAATTACTTTTCATACCTACGAAATGAGTACTGGACCAAGGTATGTGACACCTGATGTATCTCACTCAGTCTCCATTCTAGTGTTTTGGAACTTGGAATGGAAACAGAGTGGGTTTTTTTTTAATATACTTCTACTATTCCATACTTTCATATGTCGTTGAGCGCATGCATGTACGAATTACAGTATTCAAGACATAGACGTTCGGGACTGAAATACTTGGAACAATATGTATTCATTGGCCAGTGACCACTAAACCACTAAATCACCATCTTTATACGAGTTAAGTGTACAGTTTGAAACCAGGTGGGCCAATCATTCACCCTTCTGCTCCGATGTCATTTCGATCGTGATGCCATTTACTCAAAAGGGTTGGTGTGGGTTCCCCACCACTAGTTGATCAGTTAGCCACTGTTTTGGTAAAGAGAGATCAGGACTCCTTACTGTGAGGAAGAGTGACAGTCCAACTGTCTCGAAGATACGGGCAAGCGCACCAACAGCGATGGTGTCAAGAGGTCGCTTCTCAGTAAAGATTTGAGCGATGAACTGAAAGGGTAGGGTAGTTAGTGACTAGCGTGCACAGAATTATACCAGGAAGACATACAGAAGGCGCTGAGCTGGCCATGAAGATCAAGGAGCCCAAGTATGCAGCACCCTTGTAGCTGAGTGTGCCGGTGGCATTGATGAGAGCACCAACACCATATGATTGGACGGCGCTACCGACGAGGGAAGTTCCCCATGCAGCAGCAGCAGAGGCAGCCTCCTTCGACTTCACGAATTCCTCCTTGGAGTTGGAAGCTTGGGCACGGTGGTAGGTGTCACCAAAGACCGGGCCGAGGACAGCGAGAGATGCTACGTGGTTGAAGACGGTACCCAATGCGATGGCAGAGGGCTTGACGGGTGGGAGGTCTGGGAGGAGAAAGTCAGCATGGATTTGTATTTGAATGTGTTGGCTTGTATGCGATGCGGAGATGATGCAGCTCAAGAGTTGACCCAAGAGAGCTGACGTCGAAGCCGAACAAAGCTGTCCACCGGGAATGGAGCCTGCAGAAGCTCAAGATGGAGAACACATACAGGAGAGAGACATGATTGCGACCGCACGAGGTTCTCTGAAGATGTTTCAGAGGGGTTCTTCGAGGATTTGGATTGATGCCAGGTTGATTGTGTTGATGTTGGAAAGGGGAGAACACGACGGAGGTTATAGATGGTTATATGGGATTCGGCTCGGCACTAGTCACGAGTCCCGGCAGGCAATTGGGGGTTGGCTGGGCCTGGACGGCGTCGAAATAAGAGATGATGACGTGCCACAGCTCCAGGTTCGAGGCAGGTCTTCAAGGAGACCAAGATGTGTTCCGGTCCTTGCGAACGCGAGTCATCTGTCGGCGAGATCCCGACTGTTTCTCCAGGAATTGAAGGGGCTATTCACAGTTATCATTATTATCATTATCATTGCCATCCGATCCTATCAATATCTTCACGCCTTGTCGAAGAGACAGCCATTGCCTAAGGGATTCATCATTCCCGTCAATTCCATTCGATATTGCCAAGAAATCAACTGAGGGGGTTTCTCCAGAATTAGCTCTACGTCATATGTGGCTGAAGCTCTCCGCTCCACTCCGCTCCACCACTTGGAAAGCGGGAGCCGCTATGATGGGCGCTAGACCGCATAGGGATCGACCTAGACCAGGTTGGTGATTGGCAAAAGAACGCAGTCGGCCTCACGTGACGCCAACGTGTCTCTTGCACATCAACGATCATCATCACGAAATCAGGGACGCCAACCTCGGTCTTCTCGGCATTCGGATAGATCCTGAGGAGAGATGTGTTTCTCCGTCTGTTAGGAAGTTCAATGGCCAGAAGATTAGGACCGCTGCGGCCGGAATATACGCCTTGGAGGAAATGCACACGGGGGCTGCTGCGGATAGGGTGTCTTGTGTAAGTAGGAGTAGCTTAACTACGTCCCAGCCAAGGTCTCTGTAAGATGAAACTCATTCCTTGTTTAGTCCCGTCTTGTTCCTTCTCACAATCGTTGTGTTCTTCTTGGTGATGATGGGGGAAGCAGAGACCCCCAAGTATATCAGATATAGTACGGTCACGGGCTTCTTCCAACAAGATGACCCTGCTACAGATGCAAGTACCTTTGACTACGTGAGTGCTTCAATTGCCCAAGCCTGTTGTTCATGCCTTGACCTTTTGCTTCTAGACAGCCACGAATTTTGGCTTGATCAACCGAGAATATAGTACAGATGCAGAGTATGATCCGGATCGTAAAAAGACTCAATGGCAGCGATTTGAGTTTCAAGTCTATCGACTCAATGAAGAGAGCGGACCTCAAGTCCAGTACAAAGTCCTCTATAGTTAGTTACTCTCCATTCTTCAGGAACATAAAACTGATCTCCACTAGTGGGCCGGCACGGGGAAGGCTATCACAATGCCGCTGAGTCCTACTACGGCACTCCAGCATGGGACGTTCGTAACCCCATCATGCACCTCAAACCGAGAGTACCTGACTCTCTCTAACCCCTCGCAGTGCTACTGGTCCACAAAAGACGGCAACGATACCGTGACCTGGGCCGACGCCCACCTCACACCGGCCGGCATCTTGCAAGCCCTCAAAGCCAACACCTTCTGGGCCCAAATGATCAGCACCCAGAAGATTCCCACGCCGGAATCCTACTACGCCAGTCCTCTCACGCGCTGTCTCCAAACCGCTTTCCACACCTTCTCCAACCTCAGCCTGCCTGCTGACCGTCCCTTCATCCCCCAGATCAAAGAGCTCTTCCGAGAAGAGATCGGAGTCCATACCTGCGATCGGCGAAGCAGCAAGTCTTACATTCAACAGCATTATCCGACCTGCACTTTCGAGGACGGCTTTGCTGAGGAGGATCCCTTGTGGACTCCTGATGTGAGGGAGACGGCGGATGCGCAAGATGCTAGGACTAAGACTGTGCTTGATGATGTTTTTGGCAATGATACGAACACGTATATCAGTATAAGCAGTCACTCGGGGGAGATTGCGTCGATCTTGAGAGGTATGTCTTCTTCTTCTTCTTCTTTTTAAGGGGCTGTGAGGTGGGCAAGGGGAACTGATAGGGACTAGTGATTGGGCACAGAACTTTCAGTTTAGGTACCGGCCAGGTGATTCCAGTTTTGGTGAGGGCAGAGACTGTTGATGGGACGGCACCATCAAGCTCAATAGCGCCATCTTCAACGGTGTCTACATGTACAGCGCCTCCGGCAACATCCACATTATGACCAAAAGTTTCCGAGTGAGATGAGATATCTAGTGGTATCTTGATGCTGCGAGATGTATTGTACATATTATAATACAGTCTACTTGGCCAAAAACTTCTGAAACGCTGTGTGCTCAATAGCAATATTCCCTACCGCCTTCAACTTCTTCCTCCCCTCCTTCTGCTTATCCAGCAACTTTCTCCGTCTTCCTATATCCGACGCATGCAGTTTCGCCAACACATCCTTTCTGAACGGCTTGATCGTCTCTCGAGCCACGATGCGTTTCCCTGCAGCTGCCTGGATGACAACCTCGAACATTTGCCGATCGACGTGTTCCTTGAACTTCGTCACCCATTGTCTCCCGATCTTTTCAACCTGGGATACGTGCACGACCCGAGCGACGGCATCTACAGGAACCTTGTTGACGAGTAGCTGCAGTTTGACGATGCTGCTGCGTCGGAATCCGGCATCCTCGTAATCCAGACTCGCGTATCCCTTGGTAGCACCTTTCAGTTTGCCAAAGAAATCATCAACGAGTTGAGCGAGGGGGATGTCGTATTTGAGAATGACCTGTGTGGCGGTGAAGAAGTTGAGCTCCTTCTGTTCGCCGCGGTTCGCCTCGCATAGTTCAATGACCTTTCCTAGGTATTCTTCTGGGAGAGTGATGGTTGCGGAGACGTAAGGCTCTTGTAGTTCCATGACACGCTGTCCTTGCGCATCCGTGTCAGGGAAATCGGCTGGATTCTGGATTATTTCTTCGCGGCCGTCCTTGTATATCACTTTGAAGGGTACGGTGGGCGGCGTGATGATGATGGTTGCGCCGTGTTCCTGCCGGAGACGGTCTTCAAAGACAGAACAATGGAGGGTACCTAGGAAACCCAATCTCCAACCTGCTCCTAGAGCTTCAGACGATTCCTTCTGGAGAGTGACGCTTCGGTCGTTGAGCACGATCTGGTTGATTGAGTCTTCCAGATGACCGTGATCGCTTTGATCTACGGGGAAGGCAGCGACGAAAACCATAGATTTTGGCTCTTCGAATCCGGGGTAGGGTTCAACTAGATGTTCGGATCCTACTGTGGTGTATGTGTCTCCGCTCAATGCCTCTTGACTCTTCTTCATGCCCGGATTGAAGTATATATACCCAACCTGACCGGCCCGGAGAGAACTCTGGGGCGTCTGGTCAGGATACATGATACCAACCTCACCGACATAGTATTTTTTCCCTGTTGCAAAGGACACAAGATGGTCTCCGGCCCGGACCTGCCCGTCAAAAATCCGAACCAAGAGTATGACTCCCTTGTAATTGTCGTACCAAGAATCCACAAGGAGGAGCCGGAGGGGCTTGGTGTAGTCGCCCACAGGATGTGGAACTTGTTTGATGACATTTGGAAGGATGGCTTCCACATTCAGTCCTGTCTTGGCAGAAACTAGAACTGCGTTTTCCGGTTCTAGTTCGAATGCGGTTTGCATTTGCTCTAAAGCTCGAGGAGCATCAGCCGAGGGCAGATCGATTTTGTTGATAACAGGCACAAGGACCAGTCCTTGGGAGAAAGCCAAGTAGAAATTGGCCACGGTTTGGGCTTGTACACCTTGACTTGCATCGACGAGAAGTAAGGCTCCTCCACAGCTTGCGTACGACCTTGAAACCTCTGCCCGGAAATCCACATGTCCGGGAGTATCGACCAGATGTAGCAGATAGTCCTCCCCATTGTGGTTGTAGATCATACTACACGTCTGCGCCTTGACAGTAATGCCCCTCTCCCTCTCCACATCCAGCTTATCCAGAATCTGCTTGTTCCCACCCGGCTCGATCGTCCCTGTAATCTCCAACAGTCGATCACTGAGCGTACTCTTTCCATGATCAACATGTGCCACTATACAGAAATTGCGAAATCGTTCGATTGGAATGGCTTTGATGCGGCGCTCAAGCTCCGAGACAACCTTTGAAGCCTGAGCACATCGTGTCACCGAGGTGGTGAAAGTGCGGCTTGATCCGAGGAATCGAGAAGCATATTGGCTTCTGATCGAGCTAGGGAGCCTCAGGAGCTGCAATGGACATCGCTGCATTTGAGGAACGGCGGTGGTGAAGTCTTGACTTTGATTTCCTGGAGATATCGAAATCTTCCAAAATGCGCCGGAGTTTGCCGTTTGGTCCCCGTCGCCGTAGTAACGCTGAAAGTCAACTTCGCTCTGGCTGAAAGCTTGCAACTTGAACACCAGAGGCGATTGGAATCCACAACTCAACCAAGATGTCTGGCGAACGAGAGAAAGATAAATCGAAGGTCCATAAGCTTTCCCTGAAAGGTACACACCCATCACACCATTCTTTCGAAGCAAAAACTAAGACCCCAGTCCAGGCTCAGCCAAATATGTCGCCGAATTCGTAAGCCCGCACACATTCAAACACAAATAAGAATCCTAGCTGACAAGTACAGTTCCAATACTCCATAAACACTATTCTGTAAGTTCTTAGGTCTGCCACATTTAGTTTAAACTCTCAAAAGCTAATGCCTTTCTAGGTTCCAACGAGGTGTTTACCCCGCGGAGGACTTCACACCGTATTGCCAACCCTCCCCTCCACGAAAACAAACCGCTTACAAGAGCCCTCAGAGTTAAGAAATATGGCCTCACAATGCTGGTCTCCTCCGATGATCAAGTCAAAGCGTACATCAAGAAAATAATGTCTCAGCTCAACTCATGGATGATCGGTGGCAAGATCTCGAAGCTCGTGGTCGTCATAACAAGTAAAGATACGGGCGAGCATGTGGAGCGATGGCAATTCGATGTACGCCCTCCCTCCTTCTCCATCTCTTATATCCGTATACACAGCTAATTGGACAATTATTACTAAAGGTCCAAATCTTTTCCAAATCCTCCAAGAAATCCTCATCCAGGAAGGCTACCGATAAAGAAAATGCCGGCCCGGACGACGCCCCCTCGCCCCCTGCAGCAGAGAAGACCGAAGCTGAGATCCAAGCCGAGATCCAGTCCATCTTCCGACAGATCACGGCTTCGGTGACTTTCTTGCCGCAGTTGGAAGGCGACTGCACGTTTAATGTCCTGGTGTACGCCGATGCGGATAGTGAGGTCCCCATGGAGTGGGGCGATAGCGATGCCAAGGAGATTAAGAATGGGGAGAAAGTCCAGTTGAGAAGTTTTAGTACGAATAATCACCGGGTTGATACTTTGGTTAGTTATAGGGTTGGCGAGTAGGAGGGGAGGGGAAAATCAATTCGGTATTGGGAGTTTGGGGTTGGGGTAATATCCTTTCGTGATGCTGGAATACTGTGGAACATAATGGTTTCTTTGGATGGCGTGAGGTTTCCTAGGATTAAGGCACTGTCCCTAGGTAATAGGCAGAATTGACTTCTTCGTTGCACATCACAGATCTGAACAAAAGTGAAAGTGGTGATATGTGAACATGGCTTGCTCCGGTGTAAAGTTGCATTCTTGCCTCGTTCTCCAGGAATAAATATCAGAATCCTTTTCAACAGTTTATATTCTTAGAAATCTTAAAACGCAGAGATTTCCTCTCCCAATAAGACGGAGCTTATATTATTATTCCGCATGATGCCAATACGTCTATCCTACACTCTTCCACCTGGTACCTATATCTGCCATATATACAGTACACCTAAATCCTCCTTTCCCGAGCTTCACGCCCATTCCACCGTTTTGGGGTCACTGGTCGACGCATCCTTATATTGTACCGGGACACTGACTGCTCTCTCCAGCTTCCATTCAAGGCCCCACGACTCTCTGTACAGATCAGAGCTTGCTAAACTTTTCCACTCCTTGTCACGCTCCCAGGCTTCCTCCAACAAATCAGCAAGGGGTTTCGCGGGCTCCCACTGTTGGAAAACTAAACATTCCTTGTCGAGACGCTCTGAGATAACGTCAACCCGTGTTGACACCTTGGAGGGGGATTTCTTAACAACAACCGGAAGGCTGCTAGTTATTTCGTCTCCTGCAACTGGCCCAGCAAGGGGCATTGGGCGTTCACTCAAATTACCATTGCCGAGAATGAAGAAACCTGCTTGCTGGTTCCACCTCTGATGTGAATTTGTGCCATGCTCTGTTTCCAAGCGGGCAGCCCGTACGCTTGACATAACGCGACTTCTCATTTTCCAAGTCGTTAGAGCATTCAAGCAAGCATATCTCCAAACCACCCTTGCAAGATTATAACTCCTCGAACGCCAGGCCAACTCGAATAAAATGTGATAGGTATCCTCATGTGGCACAAACCCAATAGATGGTGAGATACTTTTCATAACCTCAATGGCACCAGTCACATTCATTGAATGCCTGCAATGATTGAGGATCATACCAATGGACACATGGTCCGGTTTGACGAAACGAGAAGACATAACGTCTAGGAAGTCCCAGCTGCGGGAGACGAGACCACGCTCCCCCAGTGCATCCAGAATACGATTAGCACTGGAGACCGTGAGCCAGGACGTTCCGTAACGGGAATCCATGTGACGAAGAAACTCATCCTGGCTCTGGCCATTATCTAAGGAAGTCGAGATTTCTTGGGAAACAAGTTGTTCACAGACGGCCCTTATGGTTGCGATATGGCGCAGTAGCCCCCTCTCTCTCATTGCGGTAAGGATGTATAACTTGATGCGAAGGTCGGGAATTGCCATCATGAAAGCAATCCATGTTTTGTAGTTCGGGGAGATGCCTCGTCGCAGCATCAAATGAAGTATGAAGTGGAAATTGTGAAGGTCCTCAGATTTTGCCGCCCCCCTTAACATGATATTAAAGGTCTCTACCTCCGGTTGTATCTTCATCATCTCCATGTGAACAAAGAAAATTCTCGCATCTTCGATTTGGTTTGCCTTGATAAAGTATGCCATCGCCGTGTTGAATGCTTTTCGAGAGATTGAAGATCTACAGTCTGGGTCTTGGAAGACTTTCCGTAAAATGGCTATGACGGCCGAAACGTGAGTTTCTCCATCCTTGTATATCAATCGATGGATATGATTTGGCATCTCAACGGATGTCAGGTCGGTCACATAATCAGCGAAAGATTGTTGAGTCCATTCTGTCGGCCTCGGGACCTTGTCGGCTCTCACTGTCTGGATTCTGCGATGTCCCCCAGATTTAACGGTTCGAACTTTCGCATGTCGCCCGCCATCCGCTTCATTTGCTTTGTTGGACCGTACAGCATTTGTCTTAATGCCCGTAGGAGCAAGCCCCTTGTGTATAGTAGGCTTCAATTTAGTCTCTGGGGCAATCCGCAGAATATCTGCCGTCGTCTTTCGAATTGCGGTTGCAGATCCTGAGAGGAGAAAACTTCGATATTCCCCTGTCTCCGGATTTCGACCGTTGAGCTCGATCGAACAGCCGTATCTTTCCCCAATGTCCCACATGTTGGTATCCACTCCGTACAAGAACTTTCCTGCGGCGCTTTCAGGCACCACAACGTTGAGCGCTTGGTCAAGCCATTTTTCATTCTTCGGTGTATGGGTGGAAAGATCTGAAAGTATAACCCGCCAATCAGGGTCCCAAGACCTCATCTGCTCCCTTTTATAGGTTTGGTATGCCTTCTTAACAGAGCGTTCGCGAGCTGCATTCTGTCTGGCTTTTAAACTTGCTTGGTAGAGTCTGCGGATTATTGGGACGTTTGGCGTGAGTTCAGGGGTTCTTCCAACTCGATTCTTCGTAGGACCTGTCGTAATCTTCGTCGGCTGGGACGTGATGGGTCGAGCATCATCTTCTGTATTGTGAGCATTGTCTGCGCTGCTGGTGCCCGTGGACTCTCCATGGATCTCCTCATGTTTATTTTTACCGGAGCTGGGCTCTGTCGACTCCTTGCTGATAGCTGGTTGCAGAACCTGGGTACCAGGACCTGATGGAGTATCTGTATGTCGAACAGAGGGTGTCGACAGGTTGCGGTCCCCGTCGAAAGCTGGTCTGATGGATGCAGTTGAGTAATTTCTGATCCATTGAGGGTAGAGAAACAGTAGAGGTTCCCTGGGAGTCGAGGCGAGACTGGGAACGGCTGCGACCCTGCCCCTTTTTACAATGCGACTTCCCAGGGACATTCGTTATGATATCGTCATGTTTATGCCGCTTTGTTGTTGCAACTTGCGAGCTTATTTTTCCTCATTTCTTTCTTGGAAGCTTCAAAACCATTATCTCGGCATTTCCCGTATAGTCACGTGATATGGTTGTAACTTTAAACATGTCGCTTAAATAGGGGCTGGAAAAGGGGGGAAGACGAATCTACCATCTAACATCAGCCTTACGTCCTGGCACAGTCAAGAGAGGAGATTTATGTTGCACATCTGACCCCGCCAAATTTCTCACCTTTAAAAGCAGTCTGATTTTACAACGTATTCGTCAAGAGCAGAACTTTTGTTGCACATCTGACCTCGTCGATGTTCTCACCTTCAAAAAAGCCTTTTGATTTGGACACTCTATGATCATCTTAGCCGTAGTCTAATTCCAATCTCATGTTGGACACGAAGTATATTTGTATTATCTATGCCAATTTACCAGAGCAAACGCCATGTGGTCACAGCATACCCAGGTATCCACAAACGCCGTGCTAGGAATACCATTCCTTTGCCTTCCCTTTTCCCTTTTCGGAAGTTGAAAGGATCGCTGTCCCATTTCCTTCACCTTCAGCGCATTTGTCCATGCCAGGAATGTTCCGATTTGAAATCACATCCGTGGGACCGCTAAGGTCGAGACCTATCCACTTTTTATCCCAACCCTGAGCCTCATCAGCAGCACCTTTCGTGTCACCCTTCTGAGCCATGTCTTTGATGTCGCTCCAGAATTCGAGTTTCTTGACCTCCTCGTCGGCATGCTTCATTGCAGCTGCAAGGTTATCCAGCCTTCGCTGCTTGACGGACTTTTCCCCCTCTTTTGTTCCATTGTTCTTCAGCTCATCTGATGCCTCGTTGAAGATTTTGAGCAGATGAGCGTGTAAAAGTCTCCGAGAGGCTTGGAATATGAACATTCTCATAATATCGTGCATACGCTCCCGGAGGTAGTACAGCTCGTCACCACCGTGCTCTATAAAATTCTCAACGGCCTCCATTTTCTCTCTATCAATCCGGCAGAATCGCAGAGCTTGCATCAAGCTAGCAATGTCTTCGATAATCGCGACGACCTCGACCTCTATTTCACGCTTGGATAATTGCCCGAGACTATGCCTCTTCATCTGGCTTCCTGTCAAGGATGAAGCACGACTCCTAGCTCTTGATACTGCTGGGTATATTGTAAAGTAGTCCTCGTTGAACGTACGTGCGTCATGGCCCCGATAGCCGGTTTTCTTTTTCACTCGTTTTCGAATCCAGGCTCGTCGACGAACAAAAGAATTCCACCAGGCTGGACCATGCCATGAGAATAGTTTTGCAAAAGCAAATGAGTATTCCCATCCATCTTCATCCACCTCGGGTGTATGATTGACGTACCATTCCTTCCACGCCCATTCCCAAGACGGATCCGGCACCTGCGCATTCGTGATATCTGTGGCGCTCGTTTTATCAGCTATATTGGTCCACGGGGCGGGATCGCAAGCTCCGAGTGCTTTCGCGGAGAAGAGTGGTATCCCGCAGAGAAAGCATCCTCGCTGATTTTCAAAGAGGATATCTATCGCAGACTCGCGCTCCCTGAGATATTTATTCCTCTTGAATCTCTCCCTCGTGCGCCCCCTCTCTTCCGTCTCTGGAATTTCACCATCCTGCCTAGGCTCTTCTGGTTGTTCATCGTCTGACACCGCCCCTTCGTCCAAACGAGGATCCCGAAATCGAGAGTATTTCCGGCGTCGCAATTCTCCCCGTATTGATAGCTTCTTTGGCAAGGCACCGTCGCTATACCGGCGGCGTGGTAAAGGATCTGAAGCTGTCCCCAGGGAGGCAGGTGAAGACAAGGAAGCACGCCGTGCGCTGGCAGATCGATTTCGAAGAAGAGGGGCAACTGAGCTCGTATGGTCGACTAGCAGGATTTCGTGATCGTAATCTTTATCCTTCAGAGGTTTAGGCCGACGCAAAGAATGATGAAGAAGCGACATTTCCCTAAGAACGGGGTAGCATCGCTGCAAGCCACCGTTCCACGGGGCTGAAGCTGTTGAGGACTGGCAGAATGGAGGTTTGACGGGATAGATAACATAAAAGATGGTTTAACGGCAGCTTGAGGCAGGATATTTGGAAAGATACTCGCACTTTGCAGGCAGCACTGGTTCGAGGAGCATCCCAGGCTGGCTCGCCTCAGCTGTACTGAGCAAAATGTCTTGGCTTGAGGTTACCTATCGAAGGTGGGGCTCTGCTTCGTAGTCGCCGCTTCTCTCATCGATTGTTTCGCAATGGCTCTCTCATTCCCAGAGCTCCCTTCGTGCGTGTCGATGCGGGAAATGTAGGAAGTAAAATCCTGGATTTCAATGTCTCCTTTGGAGCTCGAGAATAACGGGAAAGCCGGAGATCCCCTCATAGCAAAGAAGCCATCGCAAGAAGACCATTTCGTCACAGGGCTATCGAAAGCACAGGGAAATGCGGGCACGGGAGCAGCTAGAGCCATCCTGGTCTAGCGGTGTGCGTTAGTGGTCTCTGGGGCGACCCCTGCTTGATGACGTACCGAAGTAGCTCGCACCTCCGTCTCGTATGTGTCTCGCCTTGCGCCTTGGAATCAAATCACTCGGCAATATGCGGGGAAAGCTCCCCTCCTATCCTGGTCACGCCGTCCTGATCACCACAACTATGCCCAGTCTCAGGCCAACCTCGTCGAATATGACATCAACCAATCAAATCATCAAACCATCCCTCATGCACTAATACTATTAATCCCGCCTCCCTCTCTCTCTCCTCAACGTCAGTCCATCCATCATCTACAATCAAAGTCAAAGGCAATAAGAGATATAAAGTGCTCATATCAAACCGACTGCATACAGTGCTCCTTAAATCACACTAAAATGGCCCAACCCAAGTCCAGGACTTCCCTCTACGTTGGTCTCGCCGCTGCGGGTGGTGTCGGTTACTACCTATACACGGCAGGAGGAAGCCCAAAGGTTGCGGAGAAGAAATTTCAAAGTACGTTATACCTATTAAACACATGTTAGAATACATGCTAATGTGTTGAATTCGTTCAGGCGATGTTGCTGAAGCTCAATCAAAGATCAAGTCGGAAATCCCAGGACGAGAGAACGAAGCAAAGAAGAATGGCGAGAAGTGGGCAGCTGAGGCCGGTGCCAAAATCGATAATGCTGTAAGTCTTTCTCTGTCTACTTCTATACCATCACTTGTATACCAGACCATTACTATGGCATATGATATTTTATTTCCTCACCTGTTCAAATCATGCCACTGTCTTCAGAAATATCACTAAACTCTCCTTAAACAGACCGACAAGGCTCGTGAGGAACTGTCAAAAGCCGAAGGTAAATTGGACCAATACCGCAAAGAGGCTGGTGCCAAGATCGATGAGACAGACAGGAAGATCGAGGAGGGTGTTTCAAAGACCAAGAGTGGAATCTCTAGCTGGTTTGGCGGGAAATAAGTTATCTATGTCAAGGGCAGACTGGGCATGAGTGGATGGTTCAATGATTCAACGAATTCGAATAATGGTTACAGTGGATGCAGATGTATAATACCAACCGATGCCCTCGGCTTACCTCTCTGAATCCAAGAATTGACCTACAGCTGGAATGAATCGTTAGATTTGCTTGATTGATCACACTGGTATTCTACAGCTTTTAATCGAAACAGATACTGTCTCAGAGCAAGAAAATCCCCGTAGCTAGGCAGGTTTCAATTGCATGATTAAATTGTCCAAATAAATACATAAATAACACACCCAAGAAGATGTAAGGAAACAAGTAGCTAAGGAAATACAAAAACACGCCTTCATGTAATACAAAATTCCCTCCCTATACACGTATGAAATCCATATCCGACACATTAATCATATCTCATTCAGTCATCACTTTCCAAAAACACTATCATACCGCATCATACCTCATACCAAGCAGTTGCACCAACGTATCGACAGGGAACTAAGCAAATACCTTCTTCAAGAAAGTTTTCAGAGGCGACTTATCCTTCTCCTTCTCTTTCTCCTTCAGATCCCTCGACCTTCTATGGCCATGGTCATGCTCTCTATGACCATGATGGCGTTCTCTCTCCCTCCTATTCTCTTCATCAGCGGCCCGTTCCTCCGCTTCTCTTCTCTTCCGTCTTTCTTCGCGTCGGATCCTCTTTTTCTCGTCGTCAATCTCCCTCTGTCGTCTCGCTTCTTCG
The DNA here is from genome assembly GCF_003019875.1 of Amorphotheca resinae ATCC 22711. Lineage (NCBI taxonomy): Eukaryota > Fungi > Ascomycota > Leotiomycetes > Helotiales > Amorphothecaceae > Amorphotheca > Amorphotheca resinae. The sequence goes on from NW_020194471.1 coordinate 535,883, forward strand.
GCTACCTCCTCCCTCGCAATAATCGCGTGTTTCTCCGCCTCTTTCCTGATTCTTCTAGCCTCCTTCTCCTCCTCCGTCCTATGTCTCTCCCTGTCGCTCTGGCTTCGATGTGAATGGGAGTGGTGATGAGTCGAATGCTTTCGATCCGCAAGTTGCCGCTTCTCACCATCCGTTGGGGAGCGTATCTTATCCATGGGAGGCAGCCTCACGCTTTTCTTGACAGTCTCCTTAATGTGCGGCTCGTCATTTACAACGAAGGGTGACTTGACAACACTTTCGCCTTGCTTTATATCGAGTAATCTGGGTCGCTTGTCGCCTTCATCTCTGGAGCGGCTGGACTTGGAGCTACGAGACACGGCATGGGAAGCCGTTTCGTCAGTCACAGCGCTTTCGGAAGAAGCGGCCTTGGCTCTTGCAGCTCGGCGTTCTTCTTTATGTTTGTCGTGTGCGGCTTGCTCTTCCGGCGTTCGATGCTTCTTTGTATGTGAACTGGTGCTCCCGGCACTGACACCGCTATCGTAGCGAACAGGTTTATGAGAATGCTCACTATCCCGGCGTTTTCGATGGGAATGCGAACGAGGGGTATCTACCGTTGAACTACTCTTACTTGAACTGTGATGACTCGAGCGAGAGGAGTGTTTTGAAGATCTATGTCCTTTAGAGTGCTTGTCGGATTTGGGTGATCGCGGAGCATCAAGAGATGCAGGCACTTCAGACACCTCTGGGAGAACTTCCTTATCGCGGGCTGACTCGACTGCAACGACCCCTGCTGCGGCGGCTGCTGCTGCTAGTGCGATTTCAGTAGTAGGAATTGAATCTTCAACAGGGAGGACACTTTCAACGTTCTCCTCGCTTTTCGACAGATCCTCCTCCCCCAATTCTTCATCTTGAGACGCCTCTAAGTCGGTGGCGACTGCCTTGTCAGTGGGCGTGGACTCGGGAATTGGTTCGCTCTCTTCAACAACAATCTCCTCCGCAGGGACCACTTCATCAGCAGGTTCCTCAGCAGCAGGTTCCTCAGCAGCAGGTTCCTCAGCAGCAGGTTCCTCAGCAGCAGGTTCCTCAGCAGCAGGTTCCTCAGCAGCAGGTTCCTCAGCAGCAGGTTCCTCAGCAAGAGCTTCCTCAGCAACAGCCTCTTCAGCAGGGGATTCCTTAGTTGCAGGAGCTTCATCAGCAGGTGTCTCTTCAGCAGGAGCTTCCTCGGCAACAGCCTCTTCAACAGGTTCTTCAGCAGGAGCTTCCTCGTCAGGAGCTTTCTCAGCAGAAGCTTCCTCAGTAGCAGGAGCTTCATCAGCAGGGGTCTCTTCAGCGGGAGCTTCCTCGGCAACAGCCTCTTCAACAGATTCCTCGGCAGGAGCTTTCTCAACAGGTTCTTCAGCAGGAGCTTCCTCAGCAGGTGTCTCCTCTTCGGCAGGTGTCGCCTCTTCGGCAGGCGTCTCCTCTTCAGCAGGAGCCTCTTCGGCGACCTCTTGAACGGCCGCATCCTCAGCAGGTGCCTCTTCAGCAGGAGCTTCATCAGCAGGGGCTTCCTCAGCAGGTGCCTCTTCAGCAGGAGCCTCTTCAGCAGGTGCGTCCTCAGCAGGTGCCTCTTCGGCAGGCGTCTCCTCTTCGGCAGGTTCTTCTTTGACGGCCGCATCCTCAGCAGGAGTATCTCCAGCAACCTCTTCAGCAGGAGCTTCCTCAGCAGGTGTCTCCTCTTCGGTAGCAGCCTCTTCGGTAGCAGCCTCTTCAGCGGGAGCGGCCTCTTCAGCAGGAGCCTCTTCGGTAGCAGCCTCTTCGGTAGCAGCCTCTTCAGCGGGAGCGGCCTCTTCTCCTGCTGAAGAGGCTCCTGTTGAAGAGGCTCCTGCTGAAGAGGCTCCTACTGAAGAGGCTGCTCCTGCTGAAGAGGCTGCTCCTGCTGAAGAGGCTCCTGCTGAAGAGGCTCCTGCTGAAGAGGCCGCTACCGAAGAGGCTGCTACCGAAGAGGCTGCTACCGAAGAGGCTCCTGCTGAAGAGGCTGCTACCGAAGAGGCTCCTGCTGAAGAAGCCGCTCCTGCTGAAGAGGCTCCTGCTGAAGAGGCTCCTGCTGAAGAGGCTGCTGCTGAAGAGGCTGCTACCGAAGAGGCTGCTACCGAAGAGGCTCCTGCTGCGGCCTCTTCAGCAGGAGCGGCCTCTTCAGCAGGAGCGGCCTCTTCAGCAGGAGCGGCCTCTTCTGTAGGTGCTGGCTCCGGTGTTGGTTCACCTTCTTGAGTAGCAGTTTCTTCGGTAGCAGCCTCTTCAGTAGCAGCCTCCTCGGTAGGTGCCGGCTCGGGGGTTGGGTCAGCAGGGGCCTCCCCATCGGTAGCTGTCTCAGCCGATCCATCAGTTCCTACGACAGCGTCGCTCTCAGCTGGATTGTCGCTGTCGGCAACTGCTTCATTTTCCTTGATTCCCTCGATAACTGCAGGTGGCTCATTATCAACAGGTGAAGGTTCGTCAATAGGAGCTGCTGAGGTCTCGTTCCCGGACTCGTCTGTCTTGGCATCCTCTTCGACTACCGGAGGAGGATCCTCTAGTGATTCACTGGCCGGGGTTGCCTCTTCGCTAGCTCCTTCAGACTTTGAAGCATCCTCAACAGGTGTTTCTTCGGCATGTTTGGCAGAGTCAACCTCCTCCAGTGCTGCACTCTCGACAGAAGAATTGATTGGCGGTGTATCATCGGTGGGTGCATCCTCCACGGGTGCATCCTCCACGGGTGCATCCTCCACGGGTGCATCCTCGGCGGGTGGTTCGTTCGTCTCAACGGACTCAGTGGGAGGTATAGGCTCGGAAGGTGATTCGTCTTCGACAGGAGTATCGCTCGGTATTTCTCGAGATTGCGGCGCGGGCTCTGAAGCCTCTTCAGTGGCTGCTGGGCCATCACCCTCGGGCTCTGAGGGTGGTGGTGTTGGCTCGCTAACGGTAGGTGGATTTTCATCCGTAGATTGGCCGGTCTCAGATGGGTCAGGCGTTGCAACTGAAACTGGGGTAGTTGCCGCCGCCCCCTTTTGTTTCCCACCCTTACCTTTCCCTTTCCCTTTGTTTTTCTTGTCTTTCTTGCCTTGTTTAGCAGGCTTCACTGGTTCTGGGGCCTCCTCGTCCTCCTCGTCCTTCTCAGCCTTCTCTTCTTGTTCAGCCTTGGCGGCCTTCTCTCTCAGAGCCTTCTCTTCCTCCTCAGCCTTGGCGGCCTTGGCAGCCTTCTCCCTCAGAGCCTTCTCTTTCTTGGATTCTTTTTTCTTGGCCTTCTTCCCCCCTGGCTTTGACTGGAACGGAGTTTCGACAGAAGCAGGATCAACCGATAGTCCCTCTTCCACCTCGGGCGGCGGAGCCTCTACAACTTCAGATTGTGCAGGCTGGGAGTTGTCATCTTCCGTAGGTTGTGAATCGCCCTTCTCCGCCTCGGTTTTATCTTCCTCCTCGTTTGTTTTGCCTCCATCAGTTATGCCTGTATTGACCTCCTCTTTCTCAACATCTGTACTGCTGGCCGGAGCCGGCTCACTTGGGCTATCTTCGACTATCTCGTCCTTCATTTTATCTCCAGCTTCAGGGTCGAGGTATTGTTCAGATTCGCCGGCTGAAACTGCATATTCAATTAGTTTCTTCGAAGACCATTGATGCATAACTACTAACTATTTCCCCCATCAGGATCCTCGGGCTTTTCCTTGCATGCTTCAAGAAGCTCTAGATCCTTTGAGGTACCAGTAAATGTCACGGGTTCTGTAAGCTGGGTAGTCTTAACAGCCCCCTGGAACGTCAGGGGTTCGGAGAATTGGGTGGTCTGTACATTGGACCATGTACCGTTAATGCTTGTCCGATATGGACAAAATGAAATGTTTTCCATACTGATGAAGGTATCTCTTCTAGAGACGGAGACGAGAGAACTTCGAGCGGGATGAATTGGGAATCCTTCTTATTCTCTTCGCCCATGACAACGGGTTTGGGTTGAATGCGGATTGCAAATGCCCGATTTTGGAGTGACAGAAGTCTGTAAAACCCAACACCGAGTGTAAAGCTCAACGTGGTTCGTTGTTTATGCTTGTGGACAGGAAGAAACGTGTTTGGGAATAGAATTTACTAATTCAGGAGATAATTGTGCTGCCTATATGAGATACCGTAGGTGAGAATTAAACAGCGATGGTCATCTCATTGGCAAAGAGGGCAAAGGAAATAAAGGAAGAGACTCAACATCACCGACGCCCCTGAGCGGGGAAACCCCCACGGCAGGATTACTCAACGTCCAAATGATCAGAATTGTGCTCAGGACCCATTGGATCGACATAATGGATAGGTGCCACGCTGCATGGTGTGGTACTGATAATTGATGCCACAGTGAGGGCATCCGCGAAATCGCAGAGGAAAATGCGGCCCAACGATGCATGCCAACACGCAAGAGGTTAACAGGCGGCATGCAATGGCCGAGTCTTGTGCTGGTTGGGATGGGGCTGGGATGCATAATATGGCCGCGGGAGACGTGGAAACTATTCGCCTTGCAGGAAACTAAGAGCTCGTTGGTTGAATATAAGTAAACGCATTTCCTACTGGTTCCTGAACTTTGCAAAGGGATGAATCCTTTGGTACTTCGTTCCGCTTTCCGCTGCCCGCCGTGTGTTCCGCATATAGGTGCACTGCAACGTGTTCGCCATCTATGCCTCGATGCCGAGAAGTGTACGTGAGCCAGTGAGAGCTGTTGGCTATGGCAGTGGGTCGCCAGTAATACCGTGGGTTAGAACACAAAAAAGGAAGATCAAGGATGTGACGTATGGCAAGCAAGGTACCTCCGCAACACCCTCTCCAATGTCGACGAGTTGTTCGGGCTGTAATCGTAGACGGTAGAGGTCTCTTTTACATTTTTAGTGGCGGGAGCACCCAGAAACCCTTGCTAGCGAGCCCCTTTGCGATTGAGACGAGAGTCACGAAACGTTGCTCAAAGATGCTTCCATCCACCAAGCTCTTTCAGGTATATCACTCCAGCTAGCACAGAGTAATTTACCTCTCACCACTCCCAAGTTGTGGAATGTTCGGGGACCTTGCGTTACATATCTACCTAATTGTACTATTGGCAGCCACACGTGACACAGACCTTTAGATGCATGTCATGACTAGGTAGGACAAGAGAGAATCTGTATCTTATGGACGAGAAACACGTATTCGGTATTCAGTTCAAGAATATTCGGTATTCAGTTCAAAAATATTCAGCAGGATCCTAAAACACCGGCTCCGAAAGCGGATCAGGAATCTCAAAGGCGCAACAACAATTCCAAAAGCAACCAGAACCCCTTACTAACACGCCGGTTCCACACACAACAGATGGGGTCTTATTATATCAAAGAACGCTATGACCAGTCCTCCATCGCAATCACATGGCCATCTCAGCCTGCAGTTTTCGGAGTTCTTCCTCCTCGTCATCCTCCTCGACCGCCGGCGCTTTGCCTTTGACTGAGGAACACGTTAGCAATGCATGGGCTGGAATAAAGGGCTTTAAAAACGTACTCTCTCCATTCGCAGCCGCAGGTAATCTATGGATCTCATCCGACACTGGAACAGTACCCGTTTTCAGCATCTTGTTGTCAAGTTGCTCTTGTTCAAGTTCAGCCAGCTCATCATCCAATTCTGATTCATCAACAGTCTCGCCAAGAGGGGCGCTTGTGATAGCCTGTGCGATTTCCTCGCCAAGTGCATGTTGTTCTCGAAGTTTCTCCCTGTAGTTGATATGTTAGTATCTAAATATCTTGAATCTTCATCCATAATAGGAAACATACATTGTCTCATCAACTTTATCGATGTTGAGCTGGCCATGTATTTGTGACATAGCCTGGCCTGCACGCTCCATTACTACAAGAGTCTCTCTATTAATGTTTGCGGCCTCGATGGAGTATATTTGTTGTTCCAGCGTGGCTATCTGTGCCGATGTCTGCTCAAGCGTGTGTTCGTGTTGCTTCTTCCGCCTCAGTGCGGCTCTTGCGGCTATCGTAAGTCAACGTCAGTAAAAATCCATACTTGAACTCCATTCAGATGCGTCTTCAGCCATTCCATCTCGAGGCTGGTGAGTGTGAAGATCTTAGGTACAGGATATGGACGTACCATTCTTATTGGTGCTGACGTTCTTCCTCGCTATCGCATCTTGTTCATCCATCTGATTCTGCAAATGTCTCTCCCGTTTCTGCAGCATCTCAAGCTGCGATCGTAATCCGAGGATAGCATTCTTTGGTGCATCTTTCCTCTTCTGGGCACTCTGCCCACCAAACCAACCCCACACTCCAGACATCATGTGCTGCGTACTGCTGGCCGGAGGGATTCTAAGTCGACCGACCGCCGAGCCCCGAGATATACTCCAGGCTTCTTCGAGAGGATTTCAGTGTTGGGAGTCTCGATCCAGATCTCTGAGTCGAGACTTGCTATCGGAGGGCTAGTTGATAGTGGGGCGTTCGGGTTCTTGGACAGAGAAAACTGGGATGGGTATCGAACAGCGTCGCGACTTATGGGTATCCGTAAAGGCGAATTGGAGGTGATCGAGGATATAAGGTTTCGTAAGGTGGAATTTCCCCAGAAGAAAGTGCAGTTGTTGCCTACGACTGGGAACGATCCTCGCTGGTCGTGCCTTTCCTTCCACAATGACGCGCCCGCTAGTCGTCTCGTTTGAGTCTAGCCTGCCTCGGTAGGTAAGTTCCAGGACGGTCACGTGCAACATTGACATCACTTGACCGGGAAGGAAGCCTTACTAGGTAAGTCCCTGATAACTTTGCTTGCAATGCTTTGGATCTTTGGTGCTTGATCTGACTTCTACATATGGCTGGAATACAGAATGGACCAATTCCAACGAGATTGATTTTACTTTCCGATCTCTCAAAATGCCCGCCAGGGGAAAAGATCCGTTTTCTGGGATGGTGAGTGAGGTTCCTCTTTGCCAGTGATACATATGGTTGAACGAGTATTGATTTAACCGGGCCTTGCAATGCTCTAAAAGCAAAGTTGCATCTATTTCTACTAAGGATACCATTCAAAGGACACGAAGACATTATCCAAGCATAATTGCCGAAAATCTCTCTCTACCCCTCTCCTGGAATCCATTTTCGGGCTCATTAATCATCTTGATCAACACATCTCTTGATCGGCACCTATACTGACGTTTAAAGCGTAACAAATTACTCTACAAAAACAGCCATCTTAACTCTGGAGCATAATCATCCACCCGGAAACAAACTTAAGGCACTGGTGGACATAACGCTCTTGGTCAACACTTTGAAATCGAGCGAAACACGTATTGGCGAATGGGTCAATGTCATAGGTTATACTCAAGTTCCACAGCAACGCCGAGCCAATTATACCAACTCTGACGAATTGCATGTCCAAGTGCAAGCCATCGTTTTGTGGCCATCCGGTCCACTGAAGCTTGATGGGTATGAGAGAAGTCTCGACCAGCAAAAAGCCGACCAAGATCAGGAGATCATCTGTAGGGCTAGATGATATCCGGTCCAAATCATGAATGATACCTGCTCTAGCAGCTATACAGCTACAAGGTGCGTTGGTATTTAGGGACAGGGGCTTTGGGCTCTGTTGTGATTGCATCAGTTATACTAATCAGTATCACTGTAGGATTGCTGTCACTTTTAGCCTTGGATAGTCTCACCTTGATGGTAACTTCAATCGTGTCCGACCTCTGTCGGTTACCCCGGGTGACACATATTAGTACTGCTATCCTCAAATTTAATAGACCGCGGTGGTAGAAAGGAAGGTTGGCGCACCTGCTTCACATTCAAAGCCTTGTCGCTTAACCCAAAGTGATGGGGACATTACGAATATTACGTGGATAATTTCATGGAGTACCTTTACAGCCGTTCCGATCGACTTGTATGCAACAGAGACCTCTTCCCTCAAACCTATCATTTGGGCATACACCAGATCTCGTTTCGGCAATGCAGCTATTCAGCTCAATTCAGAGGCTCTGGCGGGTATCTAATACCCTCGTTTATGAACCAAGGGCCGATTGTTGAAAAGGAAACGACACGAACGCCCGGCATGTCGCCAAGCAGATCGTATTACTTTTTCTTATCAATATGTTGTATCTGCCTAGATCGCCCAACGAAGACCGTCTGCCTTATTCCTCGGGTACCTATAAAAACCACAATGCCGAAAGTCTTCTTTTCGGGACTCGTGCCACACCTTTCAGACCTCGCCCACTCGGCTTTCTCCGTACGAAGTCAGATGCTTTTCAGCCGCAGGAACTGAATCTCGGGCGAGAATCATGCATTACGATGAAGCTGGGCTAGATCTTCTTGATTCCTTTCGCTGGTCACGAATAATAGTAAGAATACGTGCTAAAAGTGGGCCATTTCACAAAGTTGCGAATGGATTCAAGAATCGAATACTGTAGATTTTCAAACCAAAACAGGTATTCCCACGCTATGCAGTTCCCGGCAAGCACCCGGGTTTCTTTGTCCCCTATCACGCTGTTCCGTTCCTCCCGTTCTCAAGATAGCTAGCTGCCTATGCAATAACCAACGCAAAATATCCAATGCCCTTCATGTATCGGCAAGGCTGGTCATTCATGCTTCATCTCCTGGAGCTCTCTCCACGCCAGCTGTCGCCTGAGCGACGGCGTGACCCTTCACTCCTCTCTTCCGAGTGACGGCGGTGTCCTGGTGAGCCAGACTTTGAGCCTCGAGATACCACAACTGGTTGATGAAGTGGTCGTTTGAGTTGTTTATCCGACTCTTTCTTCGAACGAGCAGCAGCTTGTTTCTCCCACACTTCCTTGGACTTGCGACAGATATCGTCAATCTGCTCCTGTACACAAAGTCAATGTCTTTGTCATGTCTAGTGGACAGTCTCTTGGGCAGCCTGTACTCACATCTGTCAGACACTCTCCAGGAGTGGTGATGAGGAAGCCATCCTCGCCCTGTGGGTTTGATTATGAGTACAATGATCAAGGATAGTATGGATATTCAGTCTGGTACCTCTCGAGTATATGGCCTGACTGTAGACTCTGGTCCGAGATAATACTGAATCTCCTGGGTGATGACCTTCTTATTGATTTCGAGATTCGGTATCCAGTACCGATTTTTCTCGCCGGATGACATTATTTGTTCAGCGTTTTCGTAGCAGCGGACAGCACCAAGACATATGACCAAGACCCAAAGAATAAATGATCTGAATACTTTGTCGCTATGGAGATTCTGCCAGACATCGGATCTCTCGTGGAAACTTTCGTACAGGTTATATATTCCTTGGGCCTTGCCGCCGTGACGGCATACACACCGTCATAGGCTTTTATCTGTTGTCTTGTGTGCTGCGACACTGGAGCTACAAAGTTACTTATTTCTCGTATTGTATGGCCCGATTCGATGCACGTCTTCTCTTTTCTTGCCATGCAGCTGTGCAGGCGACGTATTTTGCGGCGGATGGAGAGAGGAGGGCTCGGGCTTGTCAGCCTCGACGGGGCGAGCTAACGAGCCTCTTTCATTGGGCAGCCTCGCTTGTTTTCACTGCACATACAGATTGAAATCGTTCACCAATAACAACAAAACCGCTCTGCGTTGAATCGGATATTTAGTTGCCCAGTTTAGGTACTCGGTATTTGGCTTCATTCGTCGTCACAATAAATACAGCGAAATCATCTGGAACAGGAACAGCAAAGGCGTATTGAAAACAAAACAAATTGAATAATAGAACTTCTGCATTTCAGTGCATCATTCGTGAAATAGCTGAGACATGGGCCCTTGGTATTTCTGGCTGCTTGTTGCTGTTGCAGCCCTATCAATTTTGCTCGCCTTGATTCACAAGATGTGATCACAGGGAAGACCCAGGCACTATAAGTCTAGAATTTGATAAAGAGGGCATGGTCCCCGGGCAAGAACTCCTTTCCAAGTTTATCATGGAGATCTACGTGGGATCGAGAAGCTGATCTTGCTCCTCTCCATGGATGTTGGTGGCGATTTCTTCACATCCGCGCCTCTAAAATGTCTAGGTAAGAACCCCGCATTCATCTAGAACCATCAGGTCTGTCCCTCGCCATTCATAGTCTTCGCCCTACAGTGCAGCTCACGGGGCTATCGGTGACATGCTCACCGCAACTTGAGACTTTCTTCTAGAACCATCACATCTACCATCTACTCTTTGCCACCGCCGAACACTTACCGGGTGTCTGGGCAGCACGGGAAGACGTCGATCATTATTCCAACGAAAGAACGTCCGTCACAGCCTATCAGCAAGGAAGCCTTCTTGCGTCTCCGAGTCTTGATGTTTCCCGACAAGGTTGACCCTCTTTCGAAAGCAACGCTCTGGAGTTGTTTCTGCAGCCTTATCTCTAACAGTGGGTCAGGAGGAGGCATATTCGTCCAGAGAGCGCGCCTATTCTCACATGATACTCTCATCTGAGCTGTATCATAGGGCAATTACTCAGGTATTGGTGTTGGATTTGACTTCCTTCAAGGCGTGACCGGGCGATGCCCAGGTCTGAGCAAACCCACTTTCGGTTTCTGGCCTAGTCAGGACAGACTCCTCATCATCCCGTGAACGTTTCAACAAAATCACTAAATGTGACTCGAAAATTCCGCTCCCCTTGGGAGATCCGTGAGGATCTTAGTCGACCGAACCAGAGGAGGCTGAGACGTAGTCTCCCAAAATCAGGACTTATACCCCCCTCCGTGAGATCCGGCCGCCTCACTCTTTCGAAACTTTGATATCAATTCCATATCTAGGCCTCATAGGTAGTGCAACACTGCGATATCAGACTATTGTAAGAAGAGGCGGCAAGGAATTCCCCCTATACCGCTCCCGTGCGCCTCTTCATTGCAGGAATCCTTTACGGCCATTTTCTCCTTTCAACAACGCAAGCCGAGCTACATAGAAAATATTCTTATCACGGGAGAAAATCGCACTTGCCCGCCTGCGGGGTGCTAGCTGCTGCCCTTCATTTTAACATGCGTGATGCTGGGTAGCTTCAAACGCAAGAGATCCAGGTTTCATCATTCTCGGAACTTGATGAAATTATGAAGTCGGCACTCAACAGCAGATACGAAAAAGGGGTTATATATATCACAGGTTACACAAAGTACATTTCCAGGACCTCTGAATTCTAATAACCCAGATTTCGAGGACCCGATCCCAACCAATGCTTAATTAATAGATTGGCGGATATTGGGGCTGCTGTTACTGCAAGAGAAGCTGGGGCCAAAAGAATGTCAGAACCAGTAGTTAGTGTATGTAGAATGACTCTTGTCAGTTTCGTGTATAGCTATCTATCTACCTTCATGAGTATAAAGACGGAGGTGTGTGTATCTTTAAACATATCGTAGCTTTTTTGTCTTTGATAATCTAGGGCTTTCAATTTTGCTTCAAGAGTCGAATGAAATAATGAATGAATGACCTTGTAGATTACCTACCTATCTCCTCATGTATTATATATTTAAGGTTATCTGCGATGTACGTACGATTAGTCAAAGAACCTTGCTACCACACCCCCGAGTAGTCGGCTCAATTGGTTTCTTTATTTAGGTATCATGGAACTACAACCAAGTGATTTGGAGGCTGATCTCGATGGTGCTTCAAAGTCTGGCTGGCTATTGGGTCGGTAGCAAGCAAGCAAGCAAGCAAGCAAGCAAGTCAGCCATACATGGACGATATATATATATATAGGACAACTCTGGGATTGTATTCCTAAGATCCTATAGCGATGCATACACAAACTTGCTTTCTAGGCAGTATATACCTGAGGTCGCGACAACGACCCCGCATGCAACATTGGATATCTGTAACGCCTTCCAAGCAAGTGCAGAAACCGCATCAAGCTATATATGCTGTCCCGCCATTTTGTATGCACCGATCCCCAAACTCCGTACTCCTGCAATTCGTCCTCCCCTTGCTTCCTCTCTTTTTTCCTTCCTTCCTTCATTCCTTCGTTGCTATCACGTCTTCACCTGGGGTGGACCGGAAGTTGATAGCCTTTTGAACTCCCGCATATCGTCAGCATCATCGTGTGGTCTCTTCTGTCCTGCGAGTTGCCCATTTTCGGTTATGGCCGCTACGGGTGTGCTGGCTCCATTGATGGTACTTGGAGTTGGTGCAGGCGAGGCCGATGACGGTGGTGCACTTGATCGGGGAGGCGCATTTGCAGGACTTCCAGAATTGGTCCTCCTTATACCAGGCGTCATCATCGGTGGCCGGGGGACTGAAGTGCTATTTGGTCGATTTTGACTTTGTCCTGTGAATGATGGCCTCATGACAGTTGGGCCTGACTTTTCCGGCCCAGTCGACTTGACAGACTGCTGAGTTGTATTGCCTTGTGGCTCATTGTGATTCGCTTGAGGGGTTTGCGCCGATCGCTGATCACTCGGTTGAGACTTCGCTGAACCTGTCTGGGGCGGATTTGGTTTTATGTTCGACTCGGGTATTTGACTGAGACTATTTCTTAGAATGGTGATGAGCATTTCCTCGTGAGTATTGCCCGGGACTGCGCTTTGATCCGTGATACCCAGTGTTCGATTGACTGCCGAGTTTACAATTGCCTCCGCATTGTTCGTCTTCTCTTTCAATGACTTAATGACGGTTGTCTTGAAAGTCTCTAAGAATCTAAGGACCTTCTCATTGGGGTGGGCCGGCTTAGGCGGAGGGTTCGATCGAGCTTGTTGAGATTGTTGCGGTTGTTGTGGTTGTTGTGGCTGCTGTGATTGTTGGGATTGTTGGGATTGTTGTGGTGGTGGTGGTTGTGGCTGTACTGGTTGTGGTTGTTGTAGTTGTTGTGGTGGTAGTGTTTGTTGCGGTGGTTGTGGTGGCACCGGATGCTGCTGGCTTTGCTGCTGATGAGGTGTTACAACAGGAGTGGCAATCTGGGTCGGAGCTCGGGGCTCAGTTGACGGCCTCTGCTCATTAGACTGTGACTGGGTTGTTGTCGCCGGGTTAGGTTTTGGCGCGTATGGAGAGCTATATGTACCGGTATTGGGTGCAGCTAATTGAGGAGGGACGGATGCAGGGTAAACTGGAGGTGGGTGTCCGTTAACAGGTGGATGGGAGGCAGGCGGAGGCGGCTGCCCATTCATCTGGTGTGGCGGGCCCATGTACTGAGGGGGTTGTCCCATATGCATATTTGGATGCATCATATGGTTCATCGGGTACCCGGGAGGTGGTCCCATCATGCCAGGACCATACGGATGGCCTTGCATCATATGCGGAGGATGGCCTGCCTGGAGTATCTGTTGGTGGTGCATATGCCCGGGAGGTAGCTGGGGAGGTGGTGAAGCTTTCTTTTTCTTTTCTTTCTCAATCGAGATACCGTCAACTATAGCCCACATCCAGCCTTTACCGTCCCGTTCAACCTTCCTGAATGCATGGTGCTGTGACAAGTTATGACGGACACTACTTTGCCATCCATTCGTGGTAGTTTTGAGGACAAAGAACGGGTATTTACGCATGATGGCCCGATATATCTGAGGTAGGGACATCTGGCCAGTCGGAGAATTTGAGAGAGCGTCGAAAATGAGTTGAACATAATTGGCCTGAGGCTTGGCGAGCTGCTCTGGAGTGAGATCTGCTTCATTGAAGGTCGGTGATGGTGAACGAGGTGGCTTTGGTGGCCTCTCTTTCCTTTCCTTTTTCTCTTTAGCAGGCTGATCTTCCCCGGAACCTTCTTGCTTGACATTTGGATCCTTGGGCTCCTTTGGTTTCCTCTTTGTATACTTTCTCTTTTCCTTTTGGATTGGAGGCGTATCCGGTCGTGGGTGCTTTCGTGGTCGGCCAACTTTGTTCTTTGTGGGAGCCGTCCCAGGAGGTTGTGGTACAGACTTCTGGGCCTTTTGCTGTCCCTGGTCCTGTGCCTGAGCCTGCGCCAGTGCTAGTGCTTCCTTCTTGGCCAGTTGCTGCTCGCGTTTGGACATGATACCGTTCTTTGGAGGCCGGCCTGGCCCACGTTTCTTCTCAGGTCTGGGGATAGGGTCGGGCAAGTTTGCTGTGTTTCCGCTTGTTTCTCTTTCTCGCTGATCGCTTACAACCTCTTCCATCCCGGATACATCACTGTTCTCAGGCACTTCATCTTCCCTATCCTCTTCCTCCTCATCATCTTCACCAGGATCTTCTCCCTGCTCCTCGTTTCTATTACCTTCCTCGTCTCCAGAGTCATCGCTGGTGTCAGCTAAGGCAACTCCATCTCGAGGTGCATCCTCAAAGTCAAAGCTCATTTCCTTGCCTCCTTCCGAATAACGTTCCGGGTATGTATTCTCATCATGCTCGGCCTTTTGCTCTGCACCCGTCTCACCAATTGCTACATCAGGGAGCACGAATCGTACGACGACACCTCCGATCTGTAACCGGCTTCCACTCTTTAGTGGAATGACATCGTTATGAAAACAGAATTCATCGTCCACAAATGCTCCATTTCGTCCAATGATATGGGCCTCGAAAAGAAGCTTGTTTGGATTGTACGCTATCTTGACATGTTTTCGCGAGATGGCCTTGTACCCACTTGCAGCTATAGCGGCCGGAGGATGTATTCCAACCAAAGGACAATCATGCGGAGAAGGGCGAAGTGATGCCGGATCGACAGGTACTGCCCCGTCTGTTTCTGGAGCCGATCTTCTAACCTGGGACTGAGCCTGGTACTCGACAAAACCATTTGGCTTGACCACAGAATTCCTCCTCGAATGATTTTGTGATGAAGAGCCTGTGGACTTAGATTTCTTGCTGGCCTTGCGACTTTTGCGCCTCCTCATCCGAGTCTCGGGGTCTGAATCGTCGCCTTCTCTTAAGATACCGCCACTCTCGCTGATCACAGATCTGGTGTACCTGCTTTCATCTCGTTTGATCTGCACGGGCGTATGAGGCTCATTACCTGCGGCCTGTTCCATGCGTTTCTCTTCTTGATCTCGGCGCATCGCTGCCCGCGCGGCAGCTAGATCACGCCCCAGTATGACCTGATGGGTGTTCATGTAGAACTCGCCATCTTCAAACTCAAGCTTCGCGTATGCTGAGATACGCGGCTCGTCAAGTTCATGAATATATGGAGAAGGATCTAGGCCTGGTGGATTGTCGACTGCTGAATTCATGGCCATCTGAAGCGCTAGCAAGCCCTCAGCTGGATCACGGGGGAATTGTAGACCATCCATAGAATCATAGATCCCCAGTGGTTGTTCGTTCAATAAAGGGTTGTTGAAGGCAGTCATATCCATTCCAGCCAGCTCAGACATGGTAACCGGCGGCAATCCGGCCTGAGCGTCTTGAATGCCGTCCGCGCCATCGAGCATGGTTACATCTTCTGTTCTATTCGGTGTTTGCTCAAATGTCTTCCCCTGCTCTGCATCTCCTGCAACACCTTGTATTTCCTTGTTCTCCTCGGGCGGCAACGTCTCGGAGAGCGTCTCTCGTTCCATCTTGCCACTCCCATGTTCGGTATCATCCGCGGCGGTGAGTTCGCGCTGATTAGGCGGGTTATCGTCGATCGCAGTCGTCGCTATCGCGGGGACGACCTCGGTCGTGGAGGCGTGCGGTGAAGTCATCGCTGTCGCTTTCGATAGTGACAGCTCCTTCACCGGCGGCAGGTCCTGTTGAGACAAAAAGGGGTGCGAACTCTCACTGACTTCAAAAGCGGGCGGATAGGGATTGCAGCAATCCGATGAGCATCTCACTGCTCGACTTTTTTGGTCCGAGCGCTAGACATCACGTGAGGAACATTATCTTTAGAGGTGGGGATCTTAGGTAAGGAACAGTAAGGGGAAGAAAGTTCTTTGGAGCTGCTCACCTTTGCAATTCTTGTCTCTCTGATGTTGCTTCTTTCTTGAAGAGGCAGAAAAAGAAAGAGCGAGAATGCTTTTACAGGAAGATACAGGAGGAAAACGATGTCACCAGAGGACGCCTTCTAAGCCAGGCTGAGAGTTTACAGTGTTGGATCCCAAGGTTGAATCTTCACGGCCAGATGGGCCCGACTCAAAGCTAATTCCTAGACTTCCCGACTCCCCGCTCGAGTTACTGGGCGGTTGTGTCAGCCTTCGATATTATTACTAGAAACCTTTGCATCAAATCATACGAGGGGCACTCTTGCTATATGGCCACTTCTACCCGCTGTACAACGCGCGCCAAAAGCAACTTTCAGAACAGAATAGGTCTGCAGAAATGCCCCTGCTTCATGTCTCAAGTCCTAATTGCCCTATTGTCGAGGTAGGTTTAAGGCTTTCTGGACCTCTTCCCTATTGGAAGGCTGCGCTTGACGTACTGGTTGTTACGTCACAGCATATGGACTACTTGGTGAAGTACCATGTTTCCAACCCCTCCCATCCCGTTTACTTCGTCGTTTCTCATCCCTTGTTTCTCTCTTTCCGTCATCCCAACATCTATTGTTCTTTGTTCCCGGGTCCTATTGTCACAAAAAGTGCCCAGCCTCCCGTTAAGCGTATTATACCCCCCCTTAAGATGTGTGGTGTACCCGTTCCAATCCCCTGGATCTGTATTCAATGCGGGACAGACCAGAATCCATGTCACTGCAAGATTGTGGGACCTACGTTTGGTTTTGTGTTGACCGTCGTCCTGGCTGTATGTTGAAAATGAGCTTCGGTTGCTGAATTGAAGCTGATTTGGATATGGTAGGTTGTCTGTTATCCAGCCTCCCTCTTTTGCGGATGCTGTGCGACGGAGAGAGGAAAGAAGTAAGTTTATTTATCTCTTCTATAATCAGCACGGTCACTGACGCTTCTCTAGAATGCTTGGTGCGCCAGTGGAATTAGGTGCGCGAGCTAATAATGCAATACCATTTTGACCTTCGCTGGACGAGAGGGAGTGGAAGAGGAGGAGCAGATATTATACATGGAATATCGACCTTTACCTGCGTTACGTCGATGCGGGGGCTGAAGATAAGGCGGAGATTGTGATGATAAAGGGCTGGGACAGGTATAAATACGGGATACGATTCCGATTGATATATTAAGGGGCTGCTCTGTGCTTCAACAGGAGATTCGCTTGAGAAATAATGCAATGGAAGGCGTAGCTATTACAAGATTCGCTCTCTGGCAATAACTCGGACAGGAATGTCAGTCTCTTTCAGAATTGTTCTCAGTCGCTCGAGGTCTAATTGGGGTTTCGTGCGCCCTTCCCCTTAATGACTGCTGTTCAAGGATACAAGGCATATAATGAACCTCAATACCGCAGCTACCAATCCAATGCTTAGTCGCGGACTATGACACTCTTGTCACTACAGGGCATTGACTGGAATGAATCGATTGCTAACAAGCAGATTTGATCATAATATTACATGCCATTCGATCACGTGGGATATAAAGTCACCGAGATTTAGGGGTTTTGTTTACCAAGGACATGAAGGAAAAGATACTGTATAGATTTGAAATGTCATTATGATTACCTTGGTCACATGGAATGGAAATCGACAATGTCTATTGCGTCTATTGTTGGGTAGTGTACATCTTCCCAAAGTGAATTCACTCGTGTCCCCATGTGCCCGATTATAATATCTCCCTCTAATCCTACTTCTTAACGTGAACAAAAACAAACCCAAGAGGACAATTAATATGATTCTTTGACTAGCAACACTCTCTTCTTTGGATGAGCCTTCATACATCTCCTATTCTACTTGGAAGGTCTTGTGGATCGAGAGCTGGGAAAGTCTGGTGAAGCCACAAGGCTGAACTTGATTTCGTCCCACAACAACCAGAGCAGTTGCCCACTCGACAAAATTTCATGAAGACACAAGGCTGATTTTTATTTTGTCTCAAGATAGCCAGAGTAATCACAATCACACATTTGTTTGCAAAAGAGCCTTACATCAACCATGGCTTCACAAGACGGTAATGACAGCAACTCAGCTGATACTCAGGATCCCTGGCCCATGTGTAAGGGAGCAGGCTGCCAACTTCTACCACCTCTCCACCCGACGAAGAAGAATCAGTATCCACTCAGTGATGGTTTGGATCTCGAGGACTTCAGTATCTGGCTTGATATTGAAGATGGAGAGGAGTCAAGGGTTAGCCCAATGCCCTCTAACAATCCGAATGACGGCGTCCCATTTGCTTCAGGTAATACACCCCCCCAAGCTCAAACTGCTCATGAAGGTTGACCTAACTTGAATGAATATAGCTATCGGCAATATCGAGAACAAAGACGACAATGATACAGCTCGAGTCCAGCAGGATACCGGTTTGATGCCAGTCACGATGCTTAACGAGACTGAGAGCAAGAACAACAACAAGACGGACCAGCGAGCATACAATTTGACAGCAGAGACTACAGTCGCGAATCCAAAAGGTCAATATTCTGTCAGTTCAGCTCAGCATGAAGAAAATCCGCGAAGCCAATGGCAACCTAATACCCCCCAACACGAGGAAATGTTTTCGTCGTTTGCGAGAGCGGTTTCTACACGACAAAGCTCTCTTGACCCAAGTAGATACACCCTCTCAAAAGATCGTGAGGTATCGAATATAAAAACCCCTGTCAAGGAAGGTGCCTTCTCCCATGGTGCCAAGTCTGGCGTCTTAGACCTTGATGCCCTAAAGCAAGCAGTTTTGAAGGGCGAATTTGATGAAATCATTGCGGCAAGGGAGACGAATGCAGAGGACTTGTTTGGTGGAAATAATCGTCGTTCCTTTGACAGCAAGGATGCCTTCCGCTTTGGCGACTTTCGCGATGGATTTCCACGAGAAGAGTCTCGAAGTTCTGATAATGGGCTCAGAAATCATTTAACTTCTGACCCGATGGACATTGACCACGAAGCTACAGTGAACCATACTAAAGAAATCAGAATGACTTCCAATAAGCCTCACAAAGTGCAGAGTCCATCCAGCTTTCAACATAGCTCACCCCCCTCGAACTCCAGCCCACAGAGCACTGAAGAGCTGATAGCGGCCGGTAGGCGCTATCTAGCCCAAAAGTATGGTACTCCAAGTCCACAGTCCCAAAACTCCTCGGAACCAGGATCGGCCAGCAGTTCTCAACTTACACCGGATATGATGAGATGGCTCGACAGAAATATGGCCAAACGTATGAGTGAGACAGAAGTGGAGGGGCCGAAGGCACCCGACTACGACCCATTTAGTGGCAATCTGACCGCTGAACAAGAAGAATTCGAAGCTAGGCGATGTCTTAAGGCTGCTAAGAGTATATTCGGACACGCTATATCTGGAAAACAATTCGAAGCTCAGAGCGAGACTTGGGATTGGGACGAGGAGGATTATATCCAACCATATGAGCCATATGAACACTTCAGCGAACTGTCCGATGAACTCATCATGGAAGAGATTGATAGGATGCCCGATACAATTATCGACACTCCGCGATCCGAGGACTGTATAACACAAGATGATGGTGCTAGCCTTGATATTATTATGGACAGTCAGCTTCCAGAAGACTGGACAGTGAAGGATGTTAACACCAATCCCAAAAGTGTCTATAACCAGCCATCTGAGGATTATATGATGGCAGACATCGGCTCTACTTCCGACATAAGTATTGATAATCATCGAGCGAAGAGAAGCAAGACTTTCGCAGGGGAAGATGCAATATTCGAACCAGCACTTCAACCAGCTCCCGTCGGAGAACCAGGTAGGAGTCTTACGAGATTCGTAATAACTCCTAAGGTCAATCGTACTGGTATTGACCTTGCTTGTTCCTCAAAATCCGAGGCCAGCTCTGTGACGGCCACGGAAAGTCCCCGAACGATAGGAGAGCTGGATAGCGACAACGAAGTATCATTCATTCGATCATCTCCACTTCAACCACAAAACAATGTACGCAAGAGAGTCACACGCCCTCTGAAGAGTACGTACGTTAAGTCTGGTACCAAAGATAATAAAACTACCAAAAAGATATTCGCAGTTGTCGAAAGCAAAAACGAATCTCTAGGAGGACAAAGTTTGTATTCTCCAACGCCAAGAAGCGATTTGAGTGGGGGAGAAGGTCCTAGACCACGGCCCATTCAGCCAATGCAGCCAATGCCAGCTGCAGGATATCCGACTTATGGGTATCAAGGATATGCTCCTAATATATCTGGTGCTTCTGGCTTTACAACAACCGCCGAAAATCCAGGAGTGTCATCAACCGTCGTACCACCGATGCAGCATAGCCGAGAACATGCCAATACTCCTGTCATGACCAGCCATGGTTCGTCGTGGGGCCAGATGAATCAAAATTTCTCCCCCGGAGCTCAGTATCCTCAACAATTTTCTGGAAACAACATGCCGGGTTTTGTAAGTCCTAACAACTATTTTGAAGGACGGAGTAACAGAGGAGGGCGCGGAGGACCAATGGGATTCCCAGGATATAATTACCAGGGAGGCCACAGCCGTTCTCCCCATTCCGTTGGTGGTATCTCCACACATTCTCCCCATAATCCTAACACAGGAAGCCCTTTGACGCCGACATCTCAGTTCTTTAACTCGATAAACAGCCCGCAATTCTCGCCTATTCAAGGCTATCAGAACCAAAGCCCATCCGCGCACAGATTGTACAGGAGAAAGTCATCTAGCAGAGCCGCGTTTCACGGCCATTTTCAGCTGCCCGGCAACCCTGCTCTACCACATACACAACCCCGCGCTAACTCACCCACGATCATAGACTGCACTCCTATTCAGCTCAATTTTCCCCCTTCAGCCTCCAAGACCGTCTCTCGAGAAAGGGCGGTGATCTCCTTCCAGGGACACGGGGAACGTGAACAGGCCCTAGCCTACCTCCAGAATGCGGCAAAATCGACACCTGAAGGTCAGCACATGATGTTTATGGAAGATTTCGATGCGAGTTCCAGGACGATTACCATTTCGGCACCGGCTGGTAGAATGGTTAGGGGATGGGTAAAGAAGTTTCTGCCTTATGCGGATGTGGAGATCTCGATGATCTAGGGTTTGGATGGGTTTTTGATACAATAGACGAGCAGTTTGCACTGTTTTGTAAATGGATCAATAGAGCATCATCGAAATTTGTGCGCAACTTTGGCAGTACAGGTACGAATAGAAATCAAGGAGAGAGAACATGGAGAGAGAACATGGAGAGAGAACATGGAGAGAGAACATGGAGAGAGAACATGGAGAGAGAACATGGCAGTTTATCATCCAGATTCGAGCCCGTCATCAAGACAGGTGTATCAATCAACGTCTTTGTAACTTTGCATCTCTGATATGACGTTGAGAGTGATGGTAGTCCTCACTGGAGGCAAATACTTCTGGTGATGTGGAAGCATCCGACAAAGTACAGCGGGTATAAATACGCTGCGTGCATTTTAGCACTAGATTATGGCTGATTAGGTAATATTTCATCGAGATGACCTCCCCTTCCTGTCGCGGACTGCACCTCGAAGACAGTGGTGGAAAACACTTTCTCTCTTTCCCACCAACGTTGAGTACCTTAGTCATTTAATTGTTTACTAAAGCTCTAACTGAATACACATTTTGCTGCAAAGAACAGTTTTCCTTTATTCGGAGTTCCGCATCCTCGAGTACAAGACGGACAGTATGCAGTTTAGAAGTTTGTATGCCTCCTACTTATCCTTGAATTCCTGAGAAAATATCTTTTGCCAAACATCCATCCATTTCTGTTGTTGCATTGTGAGAGGTTTCCCTGGATTCCTAAACGATCGCGTCAAGATATCTCGTAAACGGGTGCGCAGTATTTTGATAACAAGCATAGTTTTCCAATCAGAGACTGCGAATCGAGCCCGGTTTCCATCGAGTATGAAACCCCCCGCATACATCTAAAGTAAAGGTCAGCTCGTTTGCTTTTATTGAGGTAGAATTGAAGGCTTACATCGCAGCGAACATCGCCGCAAAGCAGAGCAATGGCAAATTCTTCGACCGCGGTAGTTTCGTGCGCATTATAGAACCTGCGACTTGTCAGCGATTGAAGATAAACCCTTCGAATCGACGTACTGTTTCGCCTGCATAATATGGTAGTATGAGAGCCACTTGAGTTCATGATGACCTTTGTTGACAGATGAAGGATGTATGCTAATGGATTGATTGTTGGCGCAGTTGCGAAATCCTTTCCCATCACGGATTAGAAGTTTTGGGTAGAAACTCCAGGCGATAACGGAAGTGTTTATGACATCGTTGTCACTGTTAATGTTCGCTCGCTGAGGAATCTCAAAGAACTGCCGACGTTTACTGGAAAATCGAGTCCTGGATAGTCAGCTGTATGTTCGCATACACGGAATAAATGCTCACCGATTCAAAGCTGTGCGTTCAACCTCTGTAAGGGGAAGGAACCCAGAATCCACTAGACAAACAACAAGCTGCCCCTTGAGGTCTTCGATGTTCGACAAAGTTTGCTGACTGAGAAAATTCTTTCTACAAAACTGGTATTCCGAGGCGCCAGTTATACAAACTCGTTTCCAAGCCAAGTAGGCGTTGTAAACAGTGAGGAGGTCCGAATCTCCTACATCTCATTAGCAACTCGCTTTCTTTCTGATGCATCGGAGTTGATACATACCTCGACGGAAGGCAAGCCTGACAGTATCCGCCTGCGCTCGTGCTCCAAACGGGGCAGAGAATGGTGACTTTGAAGACAGAATAGCAGCAATGGTAATGGCGGCATCCAAACACTTGAATATACTACCCAGTAGTATGAGTTTTCCCAAGAAGACATCCAGCGGTAATCTTGCAAGTTGAATACCCAGCGGGGTTAATTCTTCTCCAGGCGTCAAAGCTCTGACATCAATCAAAGCATCGATTGCCCGGCGGATATTTTTGGCCGACGGTGGATCCAAAGCTTGGCTTAGGGTCTCTTCAATCCCCCCAAGCTTACACATTTTGACGCGAATAGCTAAGTCTTGGAGCGACAACCTAAGAAATTCGGGGGTCTGTTGGTCGGCCATCTTGAACAAGAAACGTTAGTAAATTACAAAATTGCCCTTTCAGATTCTGGATTTTCAGAGAATAATTGAAATACTCCTATTTAAACTGAATGGGCTCGAAGGAAACTCACGAGTTCGTCATGTCTATACTTCGTAAAGAGGTGAAAACATAATCCTTCTTGCACTCTGCCAGCTCGACCTCTCCTTTGTTTAGCATTCGCTTTACTGATGAATGTTTCTAGGAGCCTAGATAACTGTCTTCTCTCATCAAACCTAATGGAAGGTTAGATAATCTCACAGAAATAGTAGAATAGAGACTGACCTCATCTCACGGTGTTTTCCAGTGTCAATGACACAGGTGACATCGGGTATTGTGATACCAGTCTCAGCTATGTTGGTGGCAAGGACGATCTTTCGAATACCGGGGGGTGGTACGAGAAAGGCAGCTTCTTGGTCCTCACTGGCAATAGTTGAGTGTAAGGGATAGATATACCAATTAGAGGAGAAATATGGATGCCCAGAAAGCATATCATTGAGCTGCCGGATTTCTCCGATTCCTGGCAAGAAGACAAGAATCGCCTTGCTATACATCATTAGGTTGTCATCCGAGGCAATTTTTGCAATGAGCTGTGTGATCAGCTCAAACTCAATGCGGTACTCATCAAGTTGTGATATGGTGGTTCGAGTTTTGTTGCTATAACCTCGCAGTTCTTTGGTGCCTTTAGCTTTGGTTGAGTCGCTGAGATCAGTCTCTGGTACGTCAAGATCATCGTCGAGATCAGTAAATTTCTCTTGAGGGCCACTGTCGAAAGCAGAATATCCAGTCAACTCAACAGCATCTTCTAGATATTTGACTTGAACAGGGAATGTGCGGCCAGGAACATTCAGGACTGGAGCCCCGTCTAGATACTTTGAAAAACGTTCAGCATCAACTGTCGCAGACATTAGAACCACCTTGAGGTCAGGTCTTCGCAGCATGAGCTTTTTGAGTACGATCAACAAGAAGTCGCTATCGATAGTCCGTTCGTGCACCTCATCCAGAACGATATGGGTAATATCTTTGAGATCGTTTGATCCCTCGAGCATACGCATAACAATCCCAGTGGTGGCATACACGAGTCTGGTTTCCTTTGCTGTATTCGACTCCAGCCGAATGGCATAACCAACTAGGGACCGAGATGTCCCAAGATCGTTCTTACGCTCACCCAGCTCTTCACTGACACGTCTTGCAAGGGAAATAGCCGAAATCCTTCGCGGCTCTGTGCAGTATATTTTGCAGGGTTTGCCTCTAGAAAGCTGGTGCTCTAAAATGAACGAAGGGACCTGTGTACTCTTGCCACTATGAAGTTCATTAGCCATGATGGAATTAATAATAGGGATCGAGGGTTGGCTACCATCCAGTTTCTCCACAGATTATGATCACCTGTTCCCGGTCAATGGCCGAAAGAACTTCTTCCTTAAATCCCCACATTGGGAGTTGCATGCGTGATTGCTAGAGAGTGTAAGCCAAATTCTAGCCAATTGGGTCGGGATTACTGACTAGCATCATTTGATAACTTGGGGAGCTACACTTATCTGCCCAGATCTTTTGGTATGCCTCCAGTGTGAGGGATGACCTAGCCGACTTCTCCTGACTCGATTCATCGTTATTGTCAGCGACGCGGGCAGAACCACGGTTTCTAAACGCCCCTTGGATTAAAACGCCATCTTCCAGTTCCTGGTCTCTTTTCTTGCGCACCATGTCACGAAAGGTACGAATGGCCTCTCTATCTATCTCGTCGGCTTTCTCTTTCTTTGTTTCTGCGAATTCGGTCCACAGATCTCGCCATGTTGCTGGTAAGCGCAGGAAGACCTTTTCCTCTCTCGAAGAAGAGCCAAAAATGAGAAACAGGGCCGTCGTAGCAATGTAAGCCTCCGATTGCTTGGCGTCTGGTGTAGAAATTGATACCATGGTAAATGTCTGAGTTTTTGGCGAGGTTACATAGTCAATGCCAGGAGGCAGGGAAGATGTTAGGGGATCCTGCACCTTGGTCCAAGTAATCCGAAGAGAATGGCGGTTGGAAAAACTTGTCTCAGATACAAGTGTATAGGATAGTTTCACAGATGAGTCTCTAATTAGCTGTCAGTATAGAGGAATGATAAGGGAGGCGAGAGGCAAAGTTGAGGGACTAACCTAGCTCGACAAGCTTCTTCCAGAACTCTGGTTGGATTTACCCCAGTCCATTTCCCAAAATCTCTAATAGTGACCTTGACTCCATTGCTGCCGTTGACTACAGTGCTGCTCTTCCCGGTAACAGGATCCACTTCTGTGACTGGTAGGCTTGCAAATAAGTCCGCCAGAGCAGCATCATCATCACTGCCAACTTCCTCGAGCAAAGCTGCACCCATTTTTGCTGCTTCCCGGCTTACCTCATCGTCTGAATCAACCAGGGTTTCTGACTCCTGCGAATCATTGCTGGTTTGGGCAGGTTCTGCGTTCCTGCGGACAGCTGCGTCTCTCTCAAGTTGGATACGTCGAGCCTCCCATTGTTGATCAGCTAGATACTTATCAAACAGGACGTCGTCTTCAATCTTTTTAATCTTCCGGAGGAGTTTGGCCGATTCTGGGTCTGGAGTCGGCTCCCTATCTTGCGATTTGGGGTTATGGTTACGATTTGAGCGTTTGGAGACTTTTCCCGAGCTTGATGGATCTAGATGAAATAACTTCGTTTTACTCTCCAGATACACTGGCAGAAGGTCATCTGGGTCAATATCGCTGTCGTAGTCCGACGAAGTGATCTTCTTGACTGGACCGAGTTTCTTATTAACCCGTGACATATTCTCTGCACTTGATGAACTAGACCCAATGTGTCGCGTATCTGATTCGATACGCGGAGTGCTTAGGCCAGATGTCAAAGGAGTATCAATGGGTGTATCTAATGTTGAAAATTAGTCAACAAACCAAGAGAGGAGCACGATATGTTCTCAAAGTCACTCACCGGTCTGAGACTTTGGAAACGACCCTTGCTTGCGATGCAAATTCTCATAATCGGGAAGTTCCTCCCTTGAGCATTCTCGTGCAAGCCAATCTAGAGCTTCCTCCATGCCCCAGATTGCATCCTTATTACTGGCCCCAATCTTATCTGATATGTCCAGTACATGCTGCAAAGCTAGGATAACTTTTGGTTCCAGAAATCCGGCACTGATCAGTGATTGCTGCAATGTCCAGAGTCGTATTGTGAGCTCCTCCTCAGAAGACTGTTTCAACGTAGTGGTAGAATCTGCGGCTTGGCCAACAAAGCGTCCCTCTTCCTTAATTAAATCCAAGATCTCCTCCATAAGTTCAGGTGGAAGCCATTTTCTGGTATTTAGATTTTCGGCCTGCCCTCTTAGGATGCGGTGGTCGGTCTCCAATCTAGTTTTCTGACGAAGTGCATCTCTTTTCGATTTCTGGGCATGCTTCTCGACTAGCACTTGGAGTTCGGAATCCTCAAGTTGCTTTTCAAACTCTTCAGGCGTTAAGGTCTTTGATGGGTTATCGGAGACTCCTTCCCCTGGTCCAACGGCTTGGTCACTTTCCCCTTGATGGGTTTGGGGGGCTCCAGGTAGTTCTTTGGTCGAGGTTGGCTCGGGCTCAGGGTCAGTAGCTTCAACTTTGGGTTTTGATGCAATAGAAGTAGTAGCAAAACCTCTCGCGGGGTTTGAAACCGGCTTCTTCTTCTTCTTGCCGCCGGCCATCTGGAATTTGGTGTTTGTGGGGGGAGGTTTTATGCAACGCGGGGCGCGTCAATGACGGTAGAATAAATATATTTACGAAAGTTGTCGGCTATTTCTCACCGAAGCTCGACCACAACGGACTTCAGAAAAAATCGCCCCCGTGAATCACCAGCACAAGACGTTGATTCAAACTGACAAGGCCGCTGCGGGCCATGACAATATCTCCAAACCAACAAGATGACTGAGGTGGAGGTTAATGGTACGAGCGGGGGGGATCTGGATTTCACCTTCACGAAGGCAGCATTGTCTTCCTCCTCCACGTCTTTGCGCCTCGGACACCTGCACACACTTGAAGAAAGACTCTCAAATAATGGTAAGTGGACCCCTCTCTATCTCGCCCTTGGATAATATTTAACGCTTCCCTGCACCTAGAAATCGGCCAAGACTCATTCCCTGCCTTACTTCGACTTTTTTTCAACACATACCCATACTACCACGATCGAAATTCACGGCGAGCTGTTCAACGATGCATACGGTTGATATTCAGTTCAGATGCTACTCCTGAAGCCTTGACAGGCTTTGTCAAAGCTGTTCATGCAGAAACATCCAAGCCAAACCTTGCTCCGAGCAATGCGTTTGTTCTCGTGGAATGGTGCAGCATTTTGCTCCAGACGATATCTGGCACAAGCCACTGGGAGAAATGGGGTCTTGAGACTATTCTCAGTAATGCACAAGCTCTCGAATTATGCCTTGGCGAATCTTCGCGGTCCAATGTCAAACATTCGGCACTGGTCGTCACTCGGCGCGGTTTACGCACAGTGTTCTCGAAAAGTGACACCCAACGAAAGAGGATTGAGGATGCTGTACAGAATCTTGCCTCAAAAAGTAGCCGACCTTCTGCTAATAATGCTATTATGCTTGGGGTGATCGCTGGTGTCTGCGCAAGGAAACCAGAGGCAAAGGAGATCTTGGCAGGCAGGAAGACTGAGTTCTATACTTTCTACAACAGAGAAATCATTGGATCGCGAACTCCTGTCCCTATACACATAGCTAATGGTCTGGAGGATTTTTTTGTGGCCTTTACATCGAAGGAAGATATCGAGAAGGAAGTCGTTCCATCACTCGAAAAGGCTCTTCTTAGAGCTCCTGAAATCGTCCTCAACGATCTTGTCTCACCACTATTCCATTCGCTATCCGATTCAGTAGATCTTTCTACTGTCTTACGGAAAAACCTCCTAAAACCTCTGCTATCTAATGTCAAATCTACGAATGCTGCGATACGCCATGGGGCGCTCAATGCTTTCAAAGCTGCTGTAGTCAAGTGTCACGAAGCGGATATTGTTGCGCAGATTGCGGAGGAGATTTTGAACCCATTGAAGTCTGGAAAGTTATCGTCGGCAGACCAGCGAATCTACCATGCTGAGATGCTTGCCATGCTACCTGTTTCTAAAACCACTGCTGCAATGCTATCTCCGACCCTCGCCGTTGTTGCGGGAAAGGAAACAAATGAGGCTGCCCTAGCAGCGGAGACAATAGCACTTCTCCACTACCTGGAATGGGGTGTCAAGAATGAAATGGACTTCGACAAACCCGTGATTGATGCATTTCTTAAAGGTATCTCTGAAAAGAAGGCTCCGTTTCGGAGGCTATGGACGCTTCGTCTTGGCCAACTTTTCTGGTCCACAGATGATCAGGGTATTCTGAAGTCGAGGTTTTCCAGTCTCGCGGAATCTTCTATGCCGGCCCTATTGGAGACATGGAATGAAGCCACAACAAATCCTCTTGCTGCATCACAATCTGGGCTTGTCACCGCCGCTTACGTTTTCACTGCCATTTCATATGCCAAACTTGTGCCGATATCGAGCTCTAAGATTGAAGCTGCATTGAAAAAGGCACAGGTGGCACAGCAGGCATTGACTATGGAGCCTAAGCCATCATTCCTGCTAAATCAACGTATTTATGGGAAGCTCACTGGAGATGATGATTTCAAGTGGTTCATTCGAGCTCTGTCTTACTTATTTCAGGACCTTGCTACTGTTGAGCCTGATTCAACAATTGCCATAGGCTGGTCCCAAGCTATGATCTTTTGCATATGCTCCTCAACCGTCAAGCCAGCACTCCGAATAGAGGCTATTCACGCCCTGTCAAGACTCTATGTTCAAAGTCCTACACATATTTCAAATATCATCGTGGCCGGGATCTGGCGGTGGAGGCGTTCTATCGAGACTGGTGAAAAGGATAGTGCTGCTAGTGCTGCCAAGAGCGATAATCAAAACCTCCGCCTTGTTGTCAAATCTATATGTCTACCACCAGCAGACATTTCCCGATTTGGTGGTGAGGTTAGTGAGCTGATACGTAAGGATCAGATGATATCGATGTTGGTTCTTGCACGACCCGAGCTCATACCGGGCGTGAACTGGATAGATCTATGTCTAAGAGTAGAGGTAGATCCTGGTGAACTTGCTAGAATCGCTGGAGAGTCACTAATTCAACAAATACTTGACTCCACAAGCTTTGATGAAAAGGTACTGAACCACAATCTATCTCAGCATTATCTTTCACTAACCCCAAATCAGGCTTCTCTGCAGCAATCTAGCGATGTCAAAACCGCCGCTTTCAATGCTGCGGCAGATCTCGTTTTCGTCGCACCCGATGTTATGGCATCTCGGATAGTCCAACTCCTGCAGCAGGACCTCGAGCCAGGTCAACTAGCCGATGTAGGCCCAACAGAGGCTGCCATATTCCGGACCCCAGATGGAACGGTATTTGTTGATGTATTGGCTTCCAAGTCTCAAAGCTATACCACCAACAAGAACGTCAAGGATTACGACACATTAAAATGGGAGGAAGAACTCAGGGCACAACTGGCACAGAAGAAAGGCCAGCAAAAGAAACTGACGCCGGAGGAGACTGCCAAGGTTAACGCCCAATTGAAGAAGGAAGCGGGCATTCGACTACAAATTCGGTACCTTGAGGCTAGGCTCATGCGCGGAATTGGTATCATAAAGAGTCTGGCGACCGGTCCTCCAACAGATGCTAGTCTTTGGATAGGCCCGGCAGTTAAGGCACTCCTGGATGTCATCAACGCTGGTGCAGGCCTCATAACTGGGAACGCAGCTTCGGATGCATATATCATATGCTCGGAAAGACTTGCCCCCCGTATTGGAACTCTCCGTCCATTTATTGGCATTGCAACCTTGAGGGCGTTGGACGTCCCGCATCTTCCAGAAGCTCTTCAAGAAGAACCTATTGGCGCACTGGTTACCAGAGTCTTATATCGTCTGCGGTTTTCCGGAGAACAACGCCCTTTCGACACTGTATCCCTGACATACATACTCCAATTAGTATTTCTGGTTCTTCGCAATGGTGGCTTTGGTGAAAAGGACGACGCCGAGGCTCAATTAGTCCTTGCATTAGAATTCCTTTCTTTCCACACAGATGCATGCTCTGACACTCTTGTGCCACGGCAGGAGGTTCTGGCTGCATTGATATCATCAATGCAGACTTACACCCAGCATTATAAAATCATCAAAGACTGCTTGGCGGATCTTTGCCGGTGCATAGCACCCAATATTACAGATCAAGAGATCGCCATTCTGGCCAAAGGCGCCATTGTGCCACAAGTTTCTGTCCGTACTTCCGTATTGCAGTCTATCAGCGGGGATATTGATATGAGCGAGCTCGACTTCTCAGAAGAGATATGGCTCGCATGCCACGATGATGTTGACGAGAATGTCGAGTTAGGTCGTGATATTTGGGAAGAAAGCGGTTTCGAGATATCGGCTGAATCTCCTTTCAGAATGCTACCTTATCTCAAGAGCAGTGACAAGCAGCTTCGAAGAGCCGCAGCCAGATCACTCGCCGAATCGGTCAAAATCCAGCCCTCAACGTTTGACGATGTACTAGAGCGCCTGCAGACTTCATATGAAGAATTGGCGAAACCTCGCGTACCTCAACTGGACGAATACGGCATGCCAAAGAAAATGGACCTTTCAGACCCATGGGAGGCAAGGAACGGCATTGCTCTGGCTTTCAAGCAACTGGCACCCGTATACAAGGAAAGCTTGCTGGATGAGTTTCTACATTTCCTCATTGAGCGAGGACCTCTTGGTGATCGGAATCCAAATGTCAGAGAAGAAATGGTGGAAGCTGCTACCGCTATTATCGCACTTCACGGTAAAAACAAAGTTGAAGACTTGATGAAGACCTTTGAGCATACGCTGGAAGCTCCTGACAAGGGCTCCGAATTCGCGGATCAAGTCAACGAAGCAGTCGTTATCATGTACGGCGCTCTGGCCCGTCACCTGAAAGCAGGAGATCCTCGTGTACCAAAGGTCGTTGGCAGATTGTTGGAAACCTTGAGTACTCCATCAGAGGCTGTGCAGTATGCTGTCGCAGAATGTTTACCACCCCTCGTCCATGCTTCAAGCGACAAGACATCTGACTACGTTCAACAAGTTCTGGAGAAACTTTTGAACTCTAAGAAATACGCAGCTCGACGTGGTGCGGCATATGGTCTTGCAGGCTTAGTACATGGTAAAGGCATTTCTGCACTTCGCGAGTACCGAATCATGTCGACTCTGAAAGGCGCTATAGAAAATAAGAAAGATGTCAACCACCGAGAGGGCGCTTTACTTGCTTATGAGCTTCTTTCAACGATCCTCGGACGCATCTTTGAACCTTACGTCATTCAAATTGTGCCTCAATTGCTCTCGAGCTTTGGTGACGCCAGCGCTGATGTCCGAGATGCCTGTCTGGCTGCTGCCAAGGCGTGCTTCGCGAGTCTGAGTTCATATGGAGTAAAACGAATTCTGCCTACTCTTCTGGAGGGACTTGATGACCAGCAGTGGCGAAGTAAAAAGGGAGCGTGCGACCTTCTTGGTGCCATGGCCTACCTTGATCCTCAACAGCTTGCTCAAAGCTTACCAGAGATTATCCCGCCTCTGACCGCCGTCCTCAACGACAGTCACAAGGAAGTTCGGCTTGCTGCCAATCGAAGCTTGAAGCGCTTCGGTGAAGTTATCAACAATCCAGAGATCAAAGGTCTCGTTGACGTGCTTCTTAAGGCTCTAAGTGACCCTACGAAGTATACGGATGATGCACTGGACTCTCTGATCAAGGTGTCTTTTGTCCATTACCTTGACGCGCCCTCGTTAGCTCTTGTAACACGCATTCTCGAGCGCGGATTGGGAGACCGCTCGGCTACGAAACGAAAGTCCGCCCAAGTCATTGGCAGTCTTGCACACTTGACAGAACGAAAAGACCTTGTTTCTCACTTGCCAATCCTCGTTGCCGGTCTCAAAGTTGCAATAGTCGATCCAGTCCCAACTACCCGTGCCACTGCCTCCAAAGCCCTAGGCTCTTTAATCGAGAAGTTAGGAGAAGATGCCCTACCAGACCTCATTCCAGGCTTAATGCAGACTTTGAAATCAGACACCGGAGCCGGAGATCGGCTCGGATCTGCCCAGGCTCTCAGTGAAGTGCTTGCGGGTCTTGGCACTAGTCGACTGGAGGAGACTCTGCCTACAATTCTGCAAAACGTTGCTTCGTCCAAACCCGCTGTGCGGGAGGGTTTCATGACGCTCTTCATATTCTTGCCAGTCTGCTTTGGCAACAGTTTTGCCAATTATCTCAGCAAGATCATTCCTCCGATCCTCTCCGGACTTGCAGACGATGTCGAGTCCATTCGTGATACATCGCTTCGAGCCGGACGACTGCTTGTCAAGAACTTTGCAACAAGAGCCATTGATTTGTTGCTTCCAGAGCTTGAGCGGGGTCTCGCTGATGACAATTATAGAATTCGTCTTAGCTCTGTCGAGCTGGTTGGTGATCTGTTATTCAACCTTACAGGTATCAGAGCAGATACCGAACAGGACGAAGCTGAGGATGGAGCTCAAGAGGCAGGGGCATCCTTGCTGGAGATACTTGGAGAAGAAAAGCGTAATAGAGTTCTATCTTCTCTATATATCTGTCGCTGCGATACGTCTGGACTAGTCCGTACCGCGGCAGTCACTGTTTGGAAAGCTTTGGTGGCCAGCCCAAGAACCCTGAAAGAATTAATTCCAACGCTTATTCAACTCATTATTCGACGACTTGCCAGTTCCAATATGGAACAGAAGGTCATCGCTGGTAATGCACTTGGCGAATTGATTCGGAAAGCTGGTGACGGCATTCTTTCGAGTTTGCTGCCGACTTTAGAGGAAGGCTTACAGACATCAACGGATACGGATGCAAAACAGGGAATCTGCATAGCGCTTCGAGAATTGATATCGTCTGCATCTCCTGATTCTCTGGAAGATCATGAAAAGACACTGATATCTGTTGTTCGGACTGCGCTAATTGATTCTGACGAAGATGTCCGCGAAGCCGCAGCAGAGGCATTCGACTCGCTGCAACAAATCATTGGCAAACGCGCCGTTGATCAAGTGCTCCCTCATCTTCTGAATCTGCTGCGGACAGAAGATGAAGCCGATAATGCACTTGCTGCGCTTTTGACACTGCTCACGGAGACGACACGATCGAACATCATTCTCCCGAACTTGATACCCACTCTTACCACCTCCCCGATTTCGTCCTTCAACGCAAAGGCTCTGGCCTCTCTCTCATCTGTCGCTGGCTCCGCCATGACACGACGCCTGCCAAGCATTTTAAATTCCTTGATGGACAATATTATCGCCTGCACGGATGATGAGCTGCGTGCCGACCTCGATGCATCCTTCAACACCGTCCTCCTTTCCATTGATGAATTTGATGGCCTGAACACAGCAATGAGTGTTCTCTTAGCACTCGTAAAACACGAGGATCACCGAAGAAGAGCAGCAACGGATTATCACCTCGCAAAATTCTTTGCCGTGGCGACTGTGGATTACTCCCGTTACAATCAAGACATCATTAGAGCACTTCTCATGTCTTTCGACGATAGAGACCCAGAAGTCGTCAAAGCATCTTGGACAGCCTTGAACGAGTTCACAAAGCGACTGAAGAAGGAAGAAATGGAGGCACTTGTCTTCTCCACTCGACAAGCCTTACAGCACGTTGGTGTGGCAGGCTCGAATCTACCTGGTTTCGGATTACCTAAGGGTATCAATGCCATTCTGCCAATATTTTTGCAAGGCCTTATGAATGGTACTTCAGAGCAGAGGACTCAGTCTGCTCTTGCGATATCCGACATTGTTGATAGGACAAGCGGAGACTCGCTGAAGCCATTTGTCACCCAGATCACTGGGCCACTTATCAGGGTTGTTTCTGAAAAGTCGGTCGATGTCAAGGCTGCCATCCTTTTGACGCTGAACAACCTCCTGGAAAAGATCCCAACATTCCTAAAGCCGTTCCTTCCACAATTACAACGGACTTTCGCCAAGTCCCTGGCTGATACTTCGAGCGAGGTTCTAAGAACTCGAGCTGCAAAGGCTCTGGGCACTTTAATTACATTGACGCCCCGTATCGATCCTTTGGTCGCCGAGCTGGTCACAGGATCAAGGACGTCAGATCTCGGTGTTAGGAATGCTATGCTAAAGGCATTGTATGAGGTCGTCAGCAAAGCCGGGGCTAACATGAGTGAGGCATCGCGAAGTGCTGTGCTTGGTTTAATCGCTGCAGATCCTGAGGATAACGATATTTCCATGGCCATCACAAATGCCCGGTTACTTGGTGCCCTCATCAAGAACGTCCCTCCGGAAGGCGCCTCTGGTCTCATCAAGACCCGAGTGCTAACAACGCACTTCACTCAGTCTTCAGTATTAGCCCTCAATGCTGTACTTGTGGAATCGCCTTCGTTATTGACCGAGGGTGCCTTTGCCGAGGACTTACCCGCAGTCATCTGTCAAGGACTGTCAAGCAAGAATGTAAGTATCATGTCTCTGTCTACACTGATTTATTGATCCTAATATCATATTATAGAACTTCATATCAGACAATTGCGTTCTCGCGGCAGGCAAATACCTTCTTTCGGAGACTGGAAGCAGTGATTTCGAAACGCTCAAGCCTCTGTTTGAATCTTTGGCGACTTTGATACAACCAGGAAATGCGGCCGATACCAGACGCTTGTCACTTGTCGTTGTACGTACTGTGAGCCGCCATCACGTGGAGCTCGTCCGACCTCACCTTCCGCTACTGGCGCTGCCTGTGTTTGCGAGCGTTCGAGATCCAGTCATTCCTGTGAAGTTGGCCGCAGAGGCCGCCTTCATGGCGCTCTTCAATGTTGTTGACGATGAGAGTAAGGTATTTGAGAAGTATATTGCTAGTCAAGAACTGCCAGCAAACCAAAAGAGAAGCATGCAGGATTATTTCAAACGGATTGCATTGAGACTTGCCAACACAGCAAGGGAGAGGAAAGAAGCTGAAGGCGGACAGGGTGGATTGGGATTATCAAATGATGAGGTTGAGGACGAACGGGAGATCTGGAGTGTTGGAAAGGTAGATCTTGGTGAAGCAGCTTACGACGAGTGATGAGGTATGGTCTTTTCGGTGGTGCTGTTTTAGGCGTATCAGCCATTAAAAGTTGTGCTGCATCGCATTACATGAGGATAGCATACGGTAGCTAGAAGCCACGTATCTAGGTAGGTAGGTAGATATAAACGGCTACGAGGCCGTGCCAAACGTTTTGATGGATTTCTGAACAGATCAGGCCAAACCTCCTATTCATGCTCGAGGGGCCCAACAACCCAACGCCACGGGTAAGTAAGCGATGGAAGTGACGTGAGGCAAAACACGTGGAATCTGTCTGAGAGAAATGGAAAATTCACTTCAACACTATATTTTCAACGTGGCTCTCCGACAAAGGGACCGAAGGGTTGAGTAGCTGCCTTATTTCATAACCAGGGAGCCATTGGACGATCTTCCAAAGTGAAGCCGTACTGTATTGCACTGTACTGGACTCAAGGAAGTTTCTTTTCATCGATTAGGGTTACTCGCTCGGTAAACCCTAGCTCGTTCGCCCTCCCACCAGAAATTTGATCTCGCTTAGTCATTGGAGTTAGCGCAAAGCAAGAATACCTCCACTTCGAGACTTCGAGATACACCGACGAGATCCTCCTATCGACAACCTTCGACGACCATCACCGACG
The DNA here is from genome assembly GCF_003019875.1 of Amorphotheca resinae ATCC 22711. NCBI lineage: Eukaryota > Fungi > Ascomycota > Leotiomycetes > Helotiales > Amorphothecaceae > Amorphotheca > Amorphotheca resinae. The sequence continues at coordinate 571,406 of NW_020194471.1, forward strand.
ACCTCGAGACCAGTCAAGATGTAAGCATACGACTATCCTGGATCCATTCAAACCACCGGATCGATTTGAATCCGCTGTCCGCCTTCGCTCTGCTCAACGCAAGATGTGTCTCAATTCTCGATCAAAAGCTGACTTTCTCTTCTCACGATAGGGTCAACCTCAGAACCCAGAAGCGCCTGGCGGCCTCCGTCGTAGGCTGCGGAAAGCGCAAGATCTGGCTTGACCCCAATGAGGTCAGCGAAATCTCCAACGCCAACTCCCGCCAAACCATCCGAAAGCTCGTCGCAGATGGCCTCATCATCCGCAAGCCTGTAACGATGCACTCTCGATCCCGTGCCCGGGAACTCACAGCTGCACGAAGAATTGGTAGACACCGTGGTTTCGGTAAGAGAAAGGGTACGGCTGATGCTCGTATGCCAAGGTACGCTATCCGGAGTCATAATGTTGAGCGTTACAATTCTAATCTCTTTCTACAGCCAAGTTGTCTGGATGCGCCGTCTCCGTGTCCTCCGCCGTCTTTTGGTCAAGTACCGTGCCAGCGGCAAGATCGACAAGCACCTTTACCACGAACTCTACCACCTGAGCAAGGGTAACACCTTCAAGCACAAGCGAGCATTGGTTGAGCACGTAAGTTTTTCTTGGGAGTTTCAGCAGATGCTGCAGACTGACACTGTTCACAGATCCACAAAGCCAAGGCTGAAAAGGCGCGTGAGAGGTCCCTGAAGGAGGAGATGGATGCCAAGCGTGCTAAGACCAAGGCCGCCCGCGAGAGAAAGCAGGAGAGAATCGTTGCCAAGAGAGCGGCTCAGCTCGGGGAGGAAGAGGAGACTGAGACAAAGTAAATGGTGCATTTGTGATGGTAGCATACGGAGTGTATCTGGCAAGGTCTACAATATTAGGCTGGTTGCTTTTCGATGTCACTGGGTTTCTGCATTATCCCGCAGGCAAATGGCATCACGATCTTTGAATCAATCTATCTTCTGTGCCATTGTGATGGAACAAATTGCGTGATTAATAAAGGGCCTACCAAAAGCTTCGCAGTAAAGTGTTTTAACAGTAAGAAACTGTTCATTCGTCATTCGTCATTCACGCCTCCGTCAATCCAGATTCTGCAATAAATAGTTCACAAATTCTTGTCTTTTCTACAGTATCTATAATTGATCGACAGTTGATGCGATAAGGATGTGTGGATCACTTTGTCAGATATGATGATGCAAGATCACAGAAGATTCTTTCAAACAGCGAAGATAACCCTGTGGTATGGTAGAGGATTTTTCACATCCGTACCATCCGTACGGTTGTTGGGAGTACAACGTATGCCCTCATCACAAGATGATAATCACAGTGGCCCCTACATAGAGGACATTGGAAGACAAATCGAAGTCGGTCACAGCAGCAAAGGTACGGTGACAAGGGGCAGTGGCAAGGGGCAGTGATCAAGAACAGAGTATTCAGAAGATTGTGAAATCAACTTGGAAACGGATCAGATATTTTCACATTGCCCCTCAATCGGTGGTTATGTGAGCTTGGGACATTTCAACATCGCCCGCCGGAAAGGCAGAGAGCTGTAGTTGTCGTAGTAGCTACTCGTCATCTCCGTTGTAGTTGTGTGAAGAAGAAAGAGAGCCGGACTTGGCGAGGTTATCGTGAATTTATAGGTATCTACGCACGTCCCCGCTACGCGATTCGGCGCTAGTGGATAATGTAGGCAGCGGGGGAACTCAATCCAAAAGTTTTGGCACAAACTGGATGCATTTGAGCTTCTCAACCTTTTGAGTCCAGAGGTACGTCCAATCGCTTCTATGGGAATTGCGAATAGGCATTGATGGCAATAGCTCAGAACGCAATGTCTCTCTTCAAGGGCGCGTCTCGGTCCATGATCAGAGCTGCTGGGCGCAGAGCAGCTCCAGTATCTATCGTCAGGCGAGCTGCATCTTCCAGGACTGCAGAAACTCAACACAAGGTGAGTCGCGGCCGAAGTCCATTCAATGTTTGCAGTGCTAATCAGATCCTCAATTGCAGTTACTCTCTACAGATCTTGAACACGCAGACCCAGCTGTCTTCCAAATTCTCCAGAATGTATGTTATTCGATTCCCAGAACCACGACCAGCATCCTAATATTCGGGCCTACAGGAAAAACGGAGACAAAAGCATTTCATCAACCTCATTCCGTCCGAAAATTTCACTTCCCAGGCTGTACTCGATGCTCTAGGAAGTGTTATGCAAAGTCTGCTTCCTCAGCAAAAGTGGGGTTGAGTCACAACTGACTTCTGCGCAGACAAATACTCCGAGGGATATCCAGGAGCAAGATATTATGGTGGAAACGAATTCATCGATGAATCTGAGAGATTATGTCAATCCCGAGCTTTGGAAACCTTTGGTTTGAAGGAATCAGAATGGGGCGTCAACGTACAGCGTATGCTTTTCAAATCCTCCCAGCTGCCAGATACTAAGATGCTACAGCTTTGTCCGGCTCTCCTGCCAACCTCTATGCGTATTCCGCACTCTTAAATCCTCATGACCGAATAATGGGCTTGGATCTCCCTCATGGTGGGCATCTTTCTCATGGATATCAAACACCTACAAAAAAGATATCCGCTATCTCCAAATACTTCGAGACTTTACCGTATCGTCTGGATGAGGAAACGGGCCTCATTGATTATGCCAAGTTGGAAGAGCTAGCTACTCTATATCGGCCAAAGATCATAGTTGCGGGTACTTCTGCATATAGCAGACTCATCGACTATGCACGAATGCGAGCAATTGCCGACAAGGTTGGCGCATATCTTTTGGCGGATATGGCACATATTTCTGGCCTTGTCGCTGCGAAAGTCGTCCCAACGCCTTTTGAGTTCGCGGATGTGGTCACCACCACTACACATAAGTCACTGCGTGGTCCTCGAGGCGCAATGATCTTTTTCAGAAGGGGTGTTCGAAGAGTCAACCCGAAGACCAAGGAAGAGGAGATGTGGAACCTTGAGGAACCGATCAACGCGTCGGTATTCCCTGGCCATCAAGGAGGACCCCATAATCACACAATCACTGCCCTCGCGGTTGCTCTCAAGCAGGCACAAAGCAGTGAATTCAGAGCCTACCAAGAGACAGTACTCCTGAATGCTAAGGCATTTGCAAAGCGTCTTGGTGATCCCAAAGATAAAGGTGGTCTTGGCTACACATTAGTATCGGGAGGAACTGATAACCACCTTGTCTTGGTTGATCTTAAACCCCAAGGTGTGGATGGTGCCAGAGTTGAGCGCGTATTGGAACTGGTGGGTGTTGCAAGCAACAAGAATACGGTGCCCGGCGATAAGTCGGCTCTGAAACCCGGTGGCTTGAGAATGGGGACGCCTGCTATGACGACTCGAGGTTTTCAGCCTGATGATTTCGTGAGGGTCGCAGATGTTGTAAACAGGGCGGTGACGATTACGCAGAGGTTGGATAAGGCTGCGAGGGCGGCAGCTGAGGCGAAGGGTAGAAAGAACCCCGGAAGTGTGAAAGCTTTCCTCGAATATCTTGGGAATGGGGATAATGAAACGGAGATTGTACAACTAAGATCCGAGGTTGAAGAATGGGTGGGGACATTTTCTTTGCCATGGGAGCCGAGTCCATAGGTATCTAATCCAGTAATTGATTTCGGTGCTTTCCACTCAATCTTGCACAACTGTACTTTTTCACTTTCCAATACGACCGTGATTTGTGAGTTGGATCATTATATGCTGCGCGGTAGACTAATTTCTCCATAATCACCATATACGTGGGACAGCGGTTGGAACAATGAGCGAATTCTATGTCGATTATAAAGATATCTGTCACATAACCCATAACCATACATCCTCAGTCCTCTAAAGTTTGGACGCCACCAATGTCCCACCATCCAAGGCAATTAATGCGCCGTTAACATAGCTACCCGCCTTGCTAGACAAGAACAAGCAAGCCCCGGCTATATCCTGAGGGCTTCCTATCCTCCCTAGAGGAATCCCGCTCACAATCACGTCCCCGAAATTCTTCAGGGTAGCAGCCATCATCTTGCTCTGGAAGGGCCCACACGCTAACGCATTGGACGTAATATTCCGTTTCCCAAGATGATTCGCCAGCACTCGACTCAACTGATGTAACCCCGCTTTGCTCGCACTATAACTGAACGTCTCGAGCTCAGGGACCCGTACACCATCCACAGAGCCGATATTGATGATGCGCGCAGGATCGCCGGGCGTGGCAGCGGCTTCAAGGAGAGGCGTCACGAGCTGCGTGATGGTGAAGACGCGGGTCAGGTTGAGAGTCAGCACTCGGGTCCATGCCGAGTCGGGGAACTCGGCGTAGGGAGCCCCCCAGTTCGAACCGGAATTGTTGACCAGGACGTGTAGCTTCGGCTCGAGTTTCTTGAGGGTGTCGACCATGCGCTGGCAATCTTCGACTTTGTAGAAGTCGGCGGGGATGGCGTGTGCGCTGCCTTTGCCTGCGTTGCGGAGGTTAGTCGTCCTTGCGTCGGGACTTGGTTTGAGGGGTTGGAGTGTGGGGTAAGGGGAAGAGGGTGTACCTAATGCGTTTAATTCTTCGCAGGCTTTCTCGCATGCCTTGACATCTCTCGACGATATGTATACTTTTGCTCCATTTGCAACAAAGCCTTCAGATATCGATCGACCGATACCCTTTGCACCGCCAGTAACCAAGACAACTTTGCCCTTGAGGCATGTTAGCTTATATGATTAGGACCAATGAGTTAGGCAGCTTTACCTTGACGTCAAAAAGAGTTGCAGCGTCCATTTTCAGTATTGGTCAAGCCACAACGGGTGTTGAAAGAGAATGCTATAAAAGATGTATAACATACGCGGAGTAAAGCTTCAAGAAGTCGGGGTAAGCTCCCGGTAAAGCTCCCGTGGGGTCGTCGTATCAAGCCGAGGCATGATTAGTGATGATGGCGTTCGCTTAAATATAGGTAGGTACAAGTACCTTATTGTCCCTATTCCTGGCTAAAGGGTTGACGGCATCTTATACCTAAGGTAAGTTCAAGCTGATGCATTATTCGGGAAAGGCACCTGGCTTCTCTCTTTCTCTGTCTTATTTACCGTTATCCTAATAATTCCTCTCTAGAATTGACCTGCGATGTCTGCTCCCAAAGATCAACCCACCGACGCTCGATCCAGGCTTCGCTCTCATTTTGAAGGAGCAGACCCCTCCACTCACGGCTCCAAATGGGACGACCTCTGGAAAGAAGGCTGGCTTCCCTGGGATAGGGGAACTCCCAATCCAGCACTTGTTGATTTACTTGCTGAGCGTCAAGATCTCTTCCCAGCTAAGCAAGGACGGAGAAAGGCTTTAGTCCCTGGGTGCGGGAAGGGATATGATGTCTTGCTATTGAGCTCATGGGGATATGACGCCTATGGCCTCGAGGTCTCAAAGAATGCCTTAGAAGTTGCAAAGCAGAACCAGAAGGAGGTGGATGGTAAGGGTGTTTATGAGACGAAGGAAGGTGTGCAGAAGGGAAAGGTCACGTGGTTGTCTGGAGACTTCTTCACGGACGAGTTCTTGAAAGACGTCGAGGGCGAGCCAACTTTCGATTTGATCTATGACTATACCGTACGTTTTCCCCTTCAATATATATACGGCTTTTAATAGGGTTCAGTTCTTGTCCGCGCTTCCACCTTCGATGAGGCCTGCGTGGTCGAAACGCTTCGTGGAGCTTCTTGCGCCGGAAGGACGAGTCGTATGCCTGGAATTCCCCACGTATAAGCCGCCTTCAACTGGTGGACCGCCGTGGGCCCTCCCGCCTAAGATATATATGGCTCACCTGCCTCGACCCGGTGAGAATCTACCATATGCCGAGGACGGCGAGCTCCTGGAATCAGAGCTGGGCCCACCGAGCAAACAAGGTCTCCAGCGTCTTGCGCACTTGAAGCCTAAGAGGACTCATCAAATTGGTTACAGCGATGATGGGAAGGTTACAGATTGGATCAGTGTATGGTCTCACCCAAGTAGCTAGTAACCTCATATCGAGATTGCCTCTGCCATCTCTCCCATCTCTTAAAGTGGTTTAAGGTGCTCTGCGAAGTGAATTGTAATGTTCCCCCAAACCAAATCCATGTCGATAATATGCCAGCCAGATCTTCTTCGGCTCTGACGGCCCATCTGATCCTGGCTCGATTGTTTGCGCGCCTCCATTCTGTAGAACACCAATCTCGACGTTGTATGTTTTCGCTATAGCGAGTAGTTCAAGGTGCCCTCCCCACTCAGCCGTATCCCTAATCTTATGCACGTAATGGTCCAGGGGCTCGTCCAACCAGGCCACAAAGTCATCCGCGTGTTGCTCAATATACCTCGCAGCTGCCTTTCTAACCAAAATATACCGCTGGTCCTCCCTGACTTCTGCACCCGATTCAGTATCGAGAGGTATGCCTGCTTGTGAAAGTTGATCCGCAACTGCAGAGAATAGGCAATGGCCATCTGGTCGAATAAGCTTCTCTGTCAAACCTCGCGCTTCGAATTCTTTTAACATCAGCTCCCTCTCCACGGCCTTTCGATCTGGCTGGTTTGCGGCCTCTTTCTTAGCGGCCTCCACAGCAGCTTCTTGTTCTGCTGCGCGGCGGGCAAGTCGCTCTTTCTGTCGGTTGCGTTTTCGAGGCTGGCCGTTTTCTGATGGTGTTGCTTCAATAGTAGTTTTCTCAAGCGACTCTGTGACATGGTCGACTCCATTAGGCATAGCTATTGCAGGATCTTCGTTCGAGGGTTCATCGAGCGCGGGTACACCATCCACCTCTTGCACAGGTTCTCCGTCAAGGCCGGCTCGTTCTTGCTCCTGCCTTTCCTTCAACTGTCGCTCCAGTTCTTCGCATTCGCTGTTCACTCCCTTTCTGGTCTTTTTTGTTGCGCCCTTTTTCTTCTGTGTTATGCGCGCCTGTAAATCCTTTTGCTCTTTGCGATGCCGAGCCTGCATTTCTTCGAGGGACTCCATGGCCCCAAGGGGTGAGCTTGCTAACGACTCTTTGCCGTGGGCTCCAGCTTCTTGTAGTGCAATATGGTCTGGTCAGTCGTTGCTGCTCAGGAAATGCGCTGTTCCTTCCTTTGAGTTTACGGATTTATTGATCGACTCTGGTCACACGAGGGGTCTATCTTTTCTCGAAATATTTTGGATTGGAGTTTGCTCGATTGACAAACACCATAGCGCGCATCGGTCCAGGTCGGGGTATTATTAGGCTCCAGCTAAATCGAGGCCACCTAGTAGCTATATCGAGGCCACTAACCGAAAGTAGGAATAATGCGATATTTTATAGCGTACACCTATTAGCATCGCGTTGCTATAGTAATTTGTATAGTAACGTATGCCGAGTTAATGTTACCTAGGAATGTAAACATTTAATTAAAACTATTTACCTATACTAAAAAATTAAAGCTATTCCTAACACTACCTATAACGCTCTACTACTACTCTCGTTCTTTACTACTATGTCTATCCCTACCTCTAAAGCCTACGGCCCCGCCCTCTTAGAAGTAACTTACACTAATCTTAATATTACCTTTACTACTGTTTAGGCACATGTAAAGGCTAACAGATACGCCTTCCGTAAATACAGTAAGAAGGCTAATAAAGCCGTCTATTACTGTAATCGTAATAGTAAATACGATCTAAGGGGCAAGAACCCTAACGCCGATCCTAGAAAACAGCGCCTATCTACTAGCTTAAAGAAGTGTAGGTATAAGATAGCTATAGAGCTTTGCCGTAATCACATATCTGGCTATTAGAGTCTTAAGGTACTTAAGGCTATACACAACTACGGCAGATCAGTAGATCCTATAGCCTATCCTACCTACAGGATTACTGTTCTAAAGCTAGAGGCCTGTACTATAGTTAGTACCCTTAGACGCTCTAGGTTAACTAGTGTGCAGATATAGACTACGCTCTATAACAAGGATCTAGAGGTGTTGATTATACTAAAGGATGTGTTAAATATCCTCTAAAAGAGTAGGCTTAAAGAGCTAGATAGTAGGACTCTAATACAGTAGCTTTTAGAGGTAGATCCCCTCTTCTCTATCCTACCTACTCTACTGACTTATATCCTATTATAAGAGCTTTAAAACAACAACTATAACCCTTAATATAATCCTCTCTCTAGTAATATCTGTCGACTGTTCCTTATCTACCCTTTTACGCTCTCCTTATAGAAGTAGTATCTAGATGTTCTACTACTTGATTACACATACAAAACTAACAGATTTAACATGCCGTTACTTAATATCTATAGGATTACTAGGAACAACATAGTATTACAAGTCGTAGTAGTGTTTATATCGAGTAAAAAGGAAGAGGATTATACCTAGGCTATACAACAACTTTAAGAGATTATGCTTAGTAACATGATCTAAGAGCTAAGTGCTATAGTAACTAATAGAGAGTTAGCTCTAATTAGATACTTAAGTACACGGTTCCCTTAATCTTACTACATCTTCTGTCGATAGCACGTTAATACTAATGTCTTAGCCAAAACTAAGAGGTTCTTTCTAGGCCCTATTAGACATAACGATAGTAGAGTAGTTCGCTATCCTGCCTTCTAGGAGTTCCTAAATACATAGAACACACTACTAGCCAGCCCTATAGAGGATGAGTATTATAGAATACTCTAAGAAATGCGTACTAAGTTCCCTAGAGAGGCTATAAGCTATTATAAAGGAACCTGGCTAATCTAGAAAGAGAATCTAGTAGCCTGTTATATTAACAGATCCTACTACTTTAGCGTTACTGTTACTAGTCTAATTAAGGGCTGTTACGCCGGCTTAAAGCGCTATTTACAAAGGGGGCATAAGGATCTAAGGAGGGTCTTTAACAAGCTAGAGTTGTTTTAGAAGGTGTAGTAAAGTAGTATCTAAACGACTATAGCGTAGTAGAAATTACGGCTAAAACACAGTACAAATATCCCTCTTTTTTCTACTATTGTTAAGTTAGTTTATAGCTACGCTCTACAGAAGATATAACAGGAATACGCTAAGCTACTACCTAAGGGGGGGCTACCCCTTAGATGCGCGTGCTCGATTTAACAGTCTATAGGACTACCCTGTTACTACAAGATATAGTAGAGGATAACAGAAAGGGGTGTGATCTTACCAGAAGATATACATCCTTACTAGTTCTTTACTAGGCTAGAGTCAAGTACCTTTCCTCGGTAGCCTATTCCGGCTCTACCGCTCTCTCTGTTAAACCCTGTAGCGATTAGAGGCAGGGGCCGGCTAAGGGGTGCTCTAGGAGGGACGCGTGTAGCGCCTTTAAATACGCGTCGGGATCCTTCTGCTTTTAAGCTACCTTTAAGTACAGCGCCTCCTACGTTTACTCGATCCGGTACATCGTCTAAGTAGCTCTATATAGTACTACCTATAGCTATAACTACTACTCTAGGTCTATAGAGGCTAGCGGATAGGTATATAGATCTGTATAAGCTAGGTACTCGGCTAGAAAGAATGTATATACGGGGTATAGTATCTGTTTATTAGACAGATTCTATAGTAGACTCTACTATAGCTACTACTAACGTGATAGAAGGGGACGTAACAGCGTTAGAGACAGGGGAAACTAAGGACGTTAAAGAAGAGGCGGAGTTTGAGTTTAATAACTAATCTAAGAATAGCTTTATTTTTAAGCCTTATAGAATTAAGAGATAATTGTTTGTTTACATCTTCTTTGCTTACGCTACTATACAAATCACTACTAGGGAGTGAGCGTAACAGATGCATAGCCGAAAACTTCCTAAAAAGGTTAAGGGCCTCGATTTAGCTACTAGGTGGCCTCGATTTAGCTGGAGCCTTATTATTCCCGCTTCTCCCCCCTCCGAGCCCTCCCCTTGTCCAGGCTTTTGCCAGGGCCTGTCAACGATCAAGCTTCAAACTTTCAATACAAGGTTGCGTGCCGATTTGCCGTGCAGGATCATGGCTTGTGTGATGCCAAACAGCCAAAGTTATTACAGCACAACGGCTCGCGCTGCTCTTCAGCAGAAGTGGGAGGGAAGAGGCTCCTCAATCGATTCGCTCGGCCAGACCTGGGGAACAAGTGGAGACCCAGGACGAGTGTCAGGAGCCAGAGATCTTAGCGTTACAGGGCTGCTTCCCGCAATTACTGTTCTTTAATGCTTGTTTGATACTGTAGCTGCTGATCAGCGAACCCGCCTACCTCATTGAGTACCTGGGTAGAGTGGGATCTCGTAAATCTTCTTCCTTTGAACGCCATACTTCTTTGTCGGTGCTTCTCCTTCTTTATAATAGTCTTTTTTCTTGTCCATCTAGCTTCCAAGTCTAGATATTCCACCTGTCTTGCTTTCTTCCCAAAATGATTACGGACAACTCTCGATATATCTAATTATTTCTCTATACCACCCCCGCTTTGCTCCCCGGTATCGCTCACCGCAACAAACCCCAAATTAGCAGAATGGTACCTGATCCAGAAAAGGCAGATCCAGAGGTCAGCCAAAATGTTCCTCAAGATTTGGATGGCCCAGTTCTGCATCCAGGAGTGTCAACAGTCGCGGACGATGAATCGAAGGAGGGGGCAGACGGTGCATCGAAGGATTCCAAATTCTCAGATGATTCAATAGAGCCAGTACCCATGCCAGAAGAGCATCTTCAACGTTCAAAATCAAAGTCATCCTCAGTCCGCACACTCGCTATAGTACCGCGACCACAGCGCAGGGGGTTGCTGGGAATACTATCTATAATCCCAGAGGTTGAACGGCCGTATGATTATGCGGATGGCACGAAATGGCTCATCACTTTCATAGTTGCACTGGCCGCCGCTGCGGCCCCTTTGGGCAGTGCCATCTTCTTTCGTGAGTATTTGATATTCGACTTAGTTAGAGTGGGGAATTAACTCCTCTTGCGTTAAAAACAAAATTACCTAGACCTAGGACGATCGGATGGCTAAGAATTATGGTATAGCTTCGCTTCCTCAAATTGCACGAGACTTCAATACTACAGCGACGATCACGAATCTGTCAGTGGCTATGTACATGCTTAGCATGTCCATCTTCCCTCTCTGGTGGTCATCCTTTTCCGAAACGCTAGGTAGACGGACTATCTATCTGGTCTCCTTCGCCTTGTTTACACTATGGAATATTGTAGCCGCTGTCTCCACCTCGATAGGCATGCTGATTGTTATGCGAATACTTGGGGGCGGAGCAGCTGCTTCTGTTCAAGCTGTAGGTGCAGGTACCATTGCCGACGTCTGGGAATCCAAGGAACGGGGTCGTGCCATGGGAATCTTCTATCTCGGCCCTCTACTTGGCCCCCTGTTGGCCCCAATCATCGGCGGTGCGCTGTCTCAAGCGTGGGGCTGGCGTAGCACTCAATGGTTTCAGGCTATATACGGAGGAGTATTGCTTGTTATATTAATCTTTTGTCTTCCCGAGACTCTTGCAAAACGGGTCTCTGTTGCTCAAACGCAACAGCTAGCAGAGGAAAAGACGGATGGTACACTCAACATGACCAGAACTACAACTCGACAATCCGTTCAGCAAAAGACCAAGAAAGCTACCGCCGTCTTCAAACGCTGTATCATTGACCCTCTGAGTGTCCTTGGCTATCTCCGCTTCCCAGCAGTTCTCACCACGGTTTTCCTCGCCAGCGTCACTTTCGGGTCCCTGTACATGCTCAACATATCAATTCAGAAGACCTTTGCCGAGCCGCCATATAACTTTAAGGTAATCATAGTTGGTCTTATGTATATTCCAAGCTCTCTTGGCTATGTTGTGGCATCTATCTTTGGCGGGAGATGGACAGATGTGATTATGCACCGGAAGGCACGTGCTGCTGGCCGCTATGATGAGTCTGGGAAGTTGATCCTTTTGCCTGAAGACAGAATGGGGGAGAATACCTTGTTGGCAGCCATAATATTTCCGGGTGCCCTGCTTTGGTATGGATGGGCATCGGACAAGGGAGTATTTTGGATTGTTCCATTGATAGCGAATTTCTTCTTCGGCTTAGGAAGCATGATAATTTTTGGGGCTGCAACCACCATGTAGGTATCCCCAGGGCAAAATATGCTCCAGTCCTTTGACGCCCGCTCTTCTGGAGCCAAGACGTTATATCTGGTGCTAACAATTTGGGTGCAGGCTCACGGAGTTCCTTTCCAAGCGCAGCAGTAGTGGAGTGGCGGTAAACAACTTCGTGCGGAATATCTTCAGTTGCGTAGCAGGCGTCGTCGCCCAACCCATCATCAACGCCATCGGTAACGGCTGGCTCTTCACGATCCTAAGCATCGTCGGTTGGATAACGGCCTTCTCGGTCGTGTGGGCAATGAGGACATTCGGACCTCGATGGCGGGCTGACATGACTGAGAAGCTGAAGCATTAATTAATCGTAGTAATGAACGGGTACCTTAGTTAGTTAATCGGTAATAATTGGATAATATCTCTAGTAGTGCATTGCCTGCTACCTACATTCTAAGGGCTTGATTAATAGGTAATGAATGAATGATATTAGACAGGTGTCGGATTTATTTCACTATGTTACTCGTTGAGGTGAAAGCTTTCTATATATAGGGGAAAAGACAATGAAATTGAAGTAGGTAGGTTGGTTCGTAGATTCCTTAATGTGAATAGGTATCTTTATACAACACACCTAGAGATCTATAAATAGAAAAGAAAGATGGAAGAAGAAATTTCATTGTCTGAAAGAAGGAGTTGGAAAGGGGGGAGCTAACAGGGAGCCATAGAAAAAAAGGGGGGGAGGGAAGGGGGATTATGCGCGAGTATAACCAACCACCCAGTTTCCAAAAATGATCCGCAGGACAAAGCAAAAATAAATCGCAGATGGGGGCTTTTAAGATTATGAAATCAGAGGTAAGTTAAGGTAGTTATATGATTTCCTGACTTGGTTTAAGTTCTTTGTCTTGATTTCTTGATTTTTGATATTATCTTGTCACATGAGGTATTATCCAAGCCTTTTCAGAATCAACAATTGTTCATGTTCATTATTCTCGCTCTCGCTCTTCTAAATGCTCAAAAAAAGATAGATGGCACACACACATCAAATCAAAGCTTCGCTCTCATCTCAGTCGCTTTATGTAGGTCCGCACCCTTCTCCTTAAAATACGACATGATCTTCTCCCTCGCGACGTCGACGACGTGCGGATCCTCGACGGTGGCGGGGACCTGAACGGGCTTGGCGAAGTCGGCGTGCACGGCGTTCTCGAGCAGCTCGCGCAGCACGCGGCGCAGCGTCTTGCCGGACCGCGTCTTGGGGATCATGCCTTTGCCTTGGATCATGCCGCCGAGGGACGCGATGGCGCCGATCTGCGTGCGTACGAGATGCTGTACTTCGGCGAAGAACTGGGAAGAGGGGATGGCGGAGGGCGGGTGGTTGGCGGTGGAGAGGGTGACGAAGGCGAAGGGGAGGTGGCCTTTGAGGGCTGTGTGGAGGGGGGAGGGAGGTTAGTCATTGGTCTGGTGAAGGCTGGAGATGGAGAAATTCCTCTGGGGACCCTTACCGTCAGGGATGCCTACTACGCAGCATTCTGCGATTTGCGGGTGGGAAGAAATGGCCTGCTCGATTGCGCCTGCGTAGATATTTGGTTAGTATAAGAGATAAAATGTATCTTTGGATGGAACTTACCAGTGCTGAATCTATGGGCAGCCACATTGATAATGTCGTCAGATCTGGACATGATGGAGATGTAGCCCTCCTCATCAATCATGCCTGAATCTCCAGTATCTATCCATCGGCCGCGGAATCTCTTCATATAACCGTTGTAGAATCTCTCCTCGTCATGCCACAGAGTTCGGAAGCCCGTGGGTGCCAATGGTATGGCTAGGACGATGTTACCCATGCTACCCCTCTTGACCTCGTTCCCCGAATCATCCACTACCCGCACATCGAAACCGGGCATAGCCTTTCCAGCACTTCCCGGCTTGATGGCCAGGGTCTTGGCCCCCCTGATTGTTGTCTTGCGGTCCTTTCCAGCATGAGGAACCAAGGCGATTCCAGATATAGGCGACCCAGATTCGGAAGACCACCAATTATCAATGACATTGGCCCCGTCTGCCGCATATTCCCTAAGGAGTTCTTGATACATGGTGACAATACTCGGCTCTGATCGTTCGCCGGCCAAGAAGAGTGCCCTGAGACTTTTTAGCCCCCCACGTGCACCGACCTGCTTAAACATTTTGTTGTCTGGATCATCCCGCCGGATTGCCCTCAGGGCTGTCGGCGCAGTAGACAATGTGTTGACCTTGTACTCTTCGATGATGCGCCAGAAGGTGCTTGCGTTTGGTGTACCTACAGGTTTTCCTTCGAACAGGACAGTCGCAGCCCCAGCCAGCAAAGGTGCATATACGATATATGAATGGCCAACCACCCATCCGATATCTGATGTACAGAACATAACGTCGCCTGGACCACGAATGCCAAAGAGATAGCTGATGGACAGATTAAGTCCAACTGCATGACCACCAGCCTCTCGTAAAACTCCCTTTGGCAATCCGGTGGTTCCTGAGGTGTAGATAATGTAGACTGGATCGCTGGACTTGACAGGTACGCAATCGGCTTTCAACCCTCTGGCAGTGGCGCTTTTGACCAGGCGCTGCCAGTTTCTTTCGCCATTCGCCTTATCGACAGCGTCCCAGCGCAACTGCTCGCGTTGCCAAATAATGGTCTTCTTTGGCTTGTGGGTTGACAGACTGATAGCTTCCGTAATGAAGGATTTGTATGGGATGGGGGGTTTTGAGCCGTCAATCCCACACGAAGCTGTGAGAATGGCAACTGGCTTTGAGGCCTCGATACGTTGGGCCAGGGAAACTGAAGCGAATCCGCCAAATACTACCGCATGTATAGCACCGAGTCGGGAGATGGCGAGCATAGCGATGAGAGCTGCGGGGATCATGGGCACTGGAGGAAAAGCGTCAGCATAATGCCCCACTGTAAGAGGCCTGACCTACTGTAAATGATCACCACATCTCCTTTCTTGACTCCCTCCTCCCTCAAAACGCCAGCAAATGTTTCCACCTCGCTCAACAGCTTCTTATATGTGTATCTCTCCTTTGTGTTTGTCACAGGGCTATCCCATATGATGGCATCCTGGTCTCCATGACCCGCCAAGACATGTCTGTCCACGCAGTTATAACATGTCGAGATTTCACCACCTGGGAACCATTCCCAGTGATCATGGGTAACCCCCGATTTCAATGATTTGGTGGTTCTTGAGAGTGCCTTGCTGGGCTTCTGGTGCCAGTGGAGGTGAGACGCCTGTTGCGTCCAGAACGATTCGGGGTCGGTGAGGGAATGATGCTGGACTTCGTCTTGAAGATGGGGAGCCATCTTGAGGTAGGTATGTTCTAAGGCGCTTGTGGGTGAGTGTGTGTATTGGTACACCTCTTGTGCCTCCCGGGAGGTATTACCACGGAAGCTCTCTCGTTCAAGTTATATGCCAATAGGGTTTCCGCGTTCAATAACCGTTTGTACCTCGGGTAAGTCACCCCGCACAGGATTGGAATGCCTAGCCAATGTAACGCTTAAGACGACGCTGCTCTCAATATGCAAGGCTGAACACAACAGTAGCGCAGAAGGGTATAGAAAGATCCGATGAAGAAAACCAATTCAGCCGGAATCTGGGCTTTAAATAGGATATGGACAGGATGATTGCATTAACCGTTTGGAAGCCGAATGATTCCATGAGAGCTTTGTTATTTGGCCTCTGGGGTTGGTGCAGACCAGTGACGATTGGAGGCCGCCCCCGCATTTCCTCGGTTGAAGCTCCACAGTCGACCCCAACCTCCAGTTCTCCGGATTATTCGTACCCGAACTCCGGCCGAAAGTTTCCTAGCCCCTTTTCGGACTTGTGGATCGGGATCCGGTGACATCGAGGCCGGGATTTCACCTCCGGACAAACCATTGTTGCTGCGTATGCCTGCGACGTAGTCCATCTATTAGCAATGTGAAACGTATATTAAGTTGCTGGTGATAGCGTTTTCGGGCCTCGTCGATATCCATCTGTTTCCTTCTCAGACCCCGCAAATGGTTTCGTACGGGAGGCTGCCGAACAGGCCTGGCGCCCCGGAGTGATCCCGGATTAAATATTTTGCGACCCGGTGACAGCGTTCTATCAGGGAAATCGGCTCTGATCGTTCACCGAATGACGTAAAGTCTGCTTCTCAGCGGCGACGAACGATTGAGGAGGTGTCCAGTATCTTCTTACCTTATCTATCTCGCTGTAAGGAAAAGCAATGATTTCATTCCACGGTATCTACCTTATCATCCAGACAGTGGCGGTGCCGTGAAATGGCCACATGAATAAGCTAAGCTCGATTGAAGTTAGTCAATAGCTAGAAATAAGGTAAGGTAAGGCACGACAGGTACCTGACCTTCCCGTAGGGCTGGGTAGACTACCTACCTCGCAGAGTGATCCTTTCCATTTAACAACCTCGTCCCTTATTCTTTTTCCCTTCTCGGCCCTCACTCTTGTGACTCTGCAAAGCCTCCGCTTTGTCATTCTGGATTGACTTCCTTTGAAGATGCGGGTCAGCATTATTGTGCATGCCAAAAGTCTGCTAGGAAAATACTGGAGAATGATGGATGATGGACTCCAACCCTCTCTGCTAAAGCCAAATAACAGAGAGAATCCCATGGAGAAGCTTCTAGACAGGGCATCGAATTCTACGAGCGCAGGGATTCGATGACCATGGAGGAAAGGACAAACAAGAGGGAGGACATGGATCTCATAAGGTCAACGGTAATAGTTCAGCAGAGCCAAGAACTCGGTCAACTGAAGAGTATATTCCAAGGGCTAGAAGGGAATGTCAAGGCATCAGCTGCTCGCATTGCACGACTTCTCATTGCTCAAAGTCTTCTATATGGAGTACGACGTTCTGATCAACCAGGTCATCACAACACGAGGACGGTAGCTACAGGACTGAAAAGGATTTTGAAACTTATCGGTACTTCTCTCGCAGACCGTCCGCAATGGGTTGCAGAACACTGCTCGAGCGATCTGTATTATCCAAGATGATTGGGGTCCGAGTAGTGGGGAACTACCATGGACTTCAAATCAGACAGCTAAGCCAACCCACAACTATCCAATCGCTATGCGGTTGGCAATGGTTTCAGAATGCCCTTGGCATACCAAGAATCGAGTCGACGCGTATACGTTTGGGCAGCGAGTCAACTTGCCTTTGACTCTGACGAAGAGGTATTCTCTAAACTCGAGTCCTGAGAGCTGTCGAGGCAGTCGGATCCGCTCATAGAATACCGTGGAGAAGAGATATTTCAAGGTCTAGTCTTTCAGCTTAGTGCTAATTTGGATTCTCTTCAGTCAGTATAATTATAGTATGGTGTCGCAAGCTTTTGCTCCGGTCCGAGACATGTAGCTCCCCAACTATTTTCCGATCGGCGGTTGTGATGTCTCGGAAACTACCATGAAGACTGGAAGGAATGGTATTGAAGCTGAGTAAGAGGTGAAGAAGAGTAGAAAGGGGATACGCGACTCTGCGAGACGGATTCGAATGGCGGGGGTTCAATATGCGGAGGGGTTGGAGAATCGAAAGGGGTCACGAGGCTCGCGCAGGAAGAACAACAACAACAACCTGAACTATCAGATGCTAGTAGCGACGACCACTGAGAGGCCAGGCCCCTCGTTATATCGGAAGGGATTTTGTTATTATTTATTGGGAGTGGCAATAACAAAGTGAAAAATCTATTGTTAGAACAGGCGGGTGAAAAGCGCCGAACGGACGGAAGAGCCGAGATCTCTAATTTCTGGCTCTCGCAGTAGTCGGGCGACCAGATTCATAGTAGTGGACGGTAGAGCAGCAGCTGGGAAATTGCATGAGATCCACTCGCCGGCCACATGGGGAAATTATCGACTCCACCGCCAAATCCCGATGTTCTTGCTAGTCGGGAGATCAACGGCCTTGCGAATCCCTTGCGAATCGAATCTACCTCCGTATGGACCCGTAGAAACCTGCTAGGCTGCTGGGGGAAGAGAGAAGAGTCCAGGCTGTCAGCATCGATCCTATTGAAGAGCATCCAGACTCCAGACTCCAGAGGGATAAGATCATGGATCATGGATCATGGATCATGGCGGTTAGATACTCTGAACAGAGTAGGGAATATGCCTGGTAAGGTTGCAGCTAGTGGTGGGATTACTGTTACGCTCGAGTCGCCTGAGCCGGTTTCCAAGTCCCAACTCTTGTATCGTTGCGCTGTACCGTGTCTTGCCTCGAGAGAAACATCTTCTGTCTGGTCGAAGGAAGGATCAGCAATGTGCCAAGGGAAGAAAATGCGTGGCGGGTGCGCCTTTCGAGTCCTGGGCGCGTGAGTCGCTGGTCATTCGCCCGAATGGCAGGATGAGGAGGGCATGACAGCTGCTTCTGGGGGTGTATACGGGCATTGGGATTATGGGGGAAGATGCTGACCCATGTCATATACGAGAAACGTTGCAGAGAGGGACGGGTAAGGTTCACTTATCGCTTCGTATCTTCATGCGCCGTCGATACGTATTATTCTGTACCGTGTCTATCCTCTATACGGAAACAAAGAAGCGTGGTCTAGGCCAAGGAATCACGAGAGGAGCGATAGGAGATACGGAGTAGATCCCTTGGATTGGAACTTGGCATCGAACGGCTGAGGTGTTTAATGAGGGACGGCAAGCCGCCTTGGAAACTGGATATTGGGTTGGAGGCCTTAGGCACTCACTCTGGTCCCCGCGCTCCTTCGCTGTCCCCCCCTCAGGTCCCTATGGCTCCGGGCAGTGCAGAGCTACATACAAAGACGCAGCGCAGCGGTGGTCATCAATGCGTAGGTAAAGGTTTAACTTCCCCTCCCCATCCCGATCAGCATGCGATTCATGCCGCATCGTAGCCCCGCCATCCAGCGCGGACGCAGAACTGCCCGACCGTCGCAGCCATACACGGGAGTCCAGTATCAATAAGTCCCCTGTACGGCGGACAATGCACCCTTAGACGCAGAGACCCCTTCTACGGAGCCCGCCGTCAATCTGCGGTCCTGCACCCTGTGGCCCCCCCCTCTCCGTACTATTGACAGGGCCGTGCCTCGTCCAATCGCCGCTTGCCCTCGCCTGCCTTCGCTTATTCCCCCCCTCTGGCCCTCTCTTGCCTTTCCTGGCCCCACCCCCGGTCACGCTAGTCCTAGTCGGGCCGTACCTGAGTAAGCTCCACGCTAAATCCTGCGTCCTCGTGTTGCCGCCGTATAAAGAACTTCTCGCCCCGTCCCATCTCCATCTTCTTCCTTCCTCACCCACACTCTCGTTCTGCCATCCCACGCCGACCGACTTTTTAGTCACTTACATTCGTTCATCACGAAAGTCAAATCAATCCAGATACCCCAGTCCTCTCTCACACGTTCAGTTACTTTAAAGTAATTAATACCAAACAACACCGTCAAGATGCAATTCAAGATCGCCTCCGTCCTCGCTCTTGCAGCCTCCGTCTCTGCCTTCAGCAATGTCACCTACACCACCGAGGTCGTCACTGCTTTGACCACCGTCTGCCCCGAGGCCACTCAGTTGACCTACAACGGCCAGACCTACACCATCACTGAGGTAAGAGACCTATAACGGGTTGGGGGTGCAAATGCGATCGCGCAACGCGATGGGTTGTGGCCGAGCCAATCTTCCTGTCACGTCGAGATCTCTTATCCGCCACATTTCCCTCGTGAAGTTGCAAGCTAACGTAACTAACAGTCCACCACTCTGACCATCACCAACTGCCCCTGCACCATCAGCAAGCCAGTCTACACCACCAGCTCAGTGTACTGCAACACCTGGTATTAACCCCGATGCGAGAACACTGTCTTAAGCTAATTGGTCACAGCGCTGTCCCAACCTCTGCCCCTGCTGCCCCTGTCTACGTTAACAGCACCACCCCCGCTGTTCCCGCTGCCCCATCCACCTCCGCCCCTGCTGGAACCATCAGCGCCACCGTCAAGCCCTCCCCCTCCGCCTCCGCCTCCATCGTCCCAGCTTCCGGTGCCAACAAGGTCGCCATGTCCGGTGCTGGCCTTGCTGGTCTCCTCGGTCTCGCTGCTTTCCTCCTCTAAGCGGATCACCTCCTGTCGCGAATCCGATAAGTCACGAACGTACGATTTCTCCCTTTGCAGTACTCGGTAATTCATGACGACGGAAAAGCGGTTGGGTAGTGAAGCGGGAGTGGGAGGTCTTTGGGGTTAATAATGGTGTTTTTGCATTGGTCTCTGGGGTCTTTAATTTGACGACATGGCCACGCTTGCAGCGTCGGATCCTTTTGTTATTGCTTGTGTGGTCTCGAGAGTGTCGGACAGGCACGAGGATTCTATTTCCCGCAGGTGTGTGGTCATTTCAGGTGTCTCGAGACATCAAGGTGTTCCTAATCATTTAATTTCTTCGCTTTGGCCGATCCTCCAGCTTTCGGGACGGGAGAAGACGCGCGAGCCTGGTCAATACAACACTTGTTCCACCTGAAACCGTTTGCTTCTTGCTTCCCTTGGATCTTCGCTTCACAGATGACAGGATTTCTACCTTAATGACTTTCTTACGCTGGGTGTGTTTATTGGGATTCGTCAAGACCACGGTGCATGCGCCTGTTCTATGTACAGTAGATATTGAAGACGGCAAGCATTGCTCGGGTCCCAAGTTTTGGCCCAGCACCCTTCTACCTAATAAGGCCTTGGTGGTTATTGAACGTGACAGGGTCGTCGTCCCTGATGTGTCTTGGGCGATACCCCAGATTCAGGGACCAAACTTCCACCTCCACTCCTCAAACCGTCAACAATGCAGCAAGAGATCATAGCCTTTGGCTCCTGGAGTAATTATCCCGGCCGTTTGAAGGTCTGCCTGGTGCTATTCTGCACTCCTGGGTATGTCGTGTGGCGAAGGACGGCTGGACCGTTGGCTAGCACAGCGCAATCGGGATAGCAAACACCTCACCCGAGTCCAGACTCCAAGTCCGCACACTGAGTGGTAGTTCGAACTCTTGTAAGCGCGTCGGATGTGAAAAGCTCAACAGCATGCCTGCAGTATAAAGTACATACATAGGGGTTGGGAAAGCTTGGAAAAGCTGGAGTCAGCACCACACAAGTCAAGCGGTCCTCACAACACACCACAACATCCAGAAGGTGAGGTGTCCCGTGTACCTGTGCCGCCCCTGAAAAAAGTGGGAAATGAGCAGGACGCTAGCCCAGGGCTTGGCCGGGCTCTAGTGCAGGGGTACCGCCCCCCGGCCCCAACGATATTCCTTGGGCCCGGGCAATATCTTACGACTCCCACCTTTCCCATCCGGGTAGTAATTTTAAATTACGAGACTTTATTTTTAGATTTTGGGGTTTTACGTGGATATTTACGTATTTTACGTAGCTTAGGTAAGGTAAGCTTATTTGATGGAATTAGGTGGAGGAGGAGGAGCGTCGTGCTTTTGTTTCTGGCCTTGCGCTCAGTCAGAGCTGGGATGATTGCAGTGTCTGCCTCTTGGGGTCTGGCCCTGATCTACCAAGTTGCAGGTAACATGCAGTGTCTAGACCCGTGACCTGCGTCACTAGGTACCCCAGATATCTGTACCTAGGGGTACGGATCATACACACACACTCTCTCTCAGAAAGCCCTACGACATCTCAACCAATCCTTGCGAATGATCATTCCATTCTCTCCCTCTCTTTTTTTCTTCCTCCCTTCTTCCTTCCTTCCCTTCTTCTTTCTCTCTTCCCTTCCCTTCCCTCCCCATCATCCAACCCCTCCCCCCCAATTCTCTCCCTCCCCTCATCTCAACCGTCCATCCATCTAGAAGCTTTCTACCGATCGATCGATACATAGAGAGGATTCAATTCTCTAATAAGACATGCATGTCATGTATGCTGGGTGCAGGCGGGCGTCCGTCAGACAGAATGAGCGACGGAGATCCGATGCATAGTTTGAGACGAGAGGGGCTTGCTTGCTTGCTTGCTTTGCTTGGGGATGAGGTGGGGAGGTGGGTTGGGGGGTTAGGGATTGGATAATGAGGGGATGAGGGGATGATGGGGGATGGTGGGGTTATATAAGGTAGGTGGGGCACACATTCAAAAAGTCCCAGTTGACGGGTTTCTATGATGGTTCTGGAAGATGGGGGTCAAGTTCTCCTCGAGCATTGGGGCACCACGAGGGAATTCAGGATTGGCGATTGCAAACGTGGGTCATATCCGAGATTCTAGGTTTGCTCTCTATTCATGATCGGGTTTCTATTTCTAACACTCATCACTGGCGGGGAAAATCCGCAGCCCGTGATGCTGTATGCCTCCCCATTCAGAGAACGACCTCGAATCACGCAGCAAACGAAGCTGGGTGTTTCCAAGAACTTGCTCCACCGTCCACCAACAAATCCTGCCCCGTGTACCATCCACTTGCCCGACTACACAAGAACAGCATCGCGCCCTTCAACTCGTCGGGGTATCCAATCCTCTTGAACAGCGTCTCCTTCTCAAACTGCGACACGAGCTCTGGCTGCTTAACCTGCAGACCACGCATCATATCCGTCATCATGTAGCCGGGCGAGAGCGAGTTGACCCGGATGCCATACTGGGCGAGTTCCATCGCTAACGGCTTCACGAGGCCACGCACTGCGGCCTTCGAGGCGGCGTAGCACGATATATTCTGCACCGTGGTCGAGATGTGCGTCGCGATGCTGCCGATGAACACGATGTTCCCGATGCTGGTATCGTGCCCGATGGGGGGGACACTGTCCATCTGCTTTCGTCGCCGGACCATGGAGTTCGCGCACGCCTGCGCTACTAGGAAGGAGCCTGTGAACTGTGGGTGTGTTAGGCCGGTTTCTCGGGAAAGGAACATCCATTCAAAGGGATCCTCACGTTCACGCCGAAGGTTCTTTCGATATTTGAATCGGAAGTGGTCAAAAATGGTTCATCCGTAACGACACCGGCTGCATTGACACTAGGAAACGATCAGTAACCCGCCCCAAGGCCCGGCTTCAAATTGGAGAGACATACTTGATGTGGATTGCTCCGAATTCCTTCTCAATTGTCTCAATTGCCTGGTTGACCGCCTGTCGGTTTGTGACGTCGACCTTTTGGTAGGAGACCTTCACATTGTGGTCGGTCCCGATCTTGTATAGAGCCTCTTCGGGTTGGATGACATCGAGGACTGCAATGTTGGCGCCGGCTTCACCCAAAATCTGGGCGAACGCGAGACCAAGGCCACGAGCTGCTCCTGTGAGGACGGCAGTCTGACCTTTCAACGAGAACTGGCTTGTTGTCAGAACGGGACCACATGAGAAGTATGCGAGGTGCGTACTTGATCCATTGAGAGAAATGTGTCGGTCACCAAGACTAGTTTACAAGAGAGGATGGAGATGGAGAGGAAGTAAGATAGGTGAGGATGCGAGGCGGCCCTCCGCAGTATTTCTCATCCATCCCCCACGTTATCCAGTGAAGAGGATCTATCCTTCGGAATGAGTGTATCGACTCCGATTCCTGACCCGGAGGCCCAGTTGCACCCACCCCACCCCCGCTTTTCTCTTATCTAGCGTTTATCAATTTAGACGTTCAGCCTTTTTGCAGAACCCCTGACATCAGGGTTCCCCCGCTGACGACCCCACCAAGGGTCAACAGCCTTTTTGTGTACTGTTCGCATCGTTGTAGAAAGATCAATTGTTCATTGTACAACATCTTTCATTCTCTGAATCTGATAGTATCACTCACTCTCATATTCACACTCTCATATCCAACATCATGTCGAACCAATTCGTCTGCCGCTGGGCATTTCTAAGCTGCTCCTCGATTGCGTCCGTCTTCCTCCCCGATATCATACTCCCACGGGATGCTTCAGAACCGATCAAGCACGAGATTGTTGCCGTCTCGACGACTGGCTCCGATGAGAGAGTCAAGAACTGGTTGGCAGAGCACAAGGTTTCCAATGCCGCATCTGTGAAGATCTACAACTCTTGGGAGGAGATGCTTAAGACCGGGGACTTCGACGTCGTATACATCTCGACACCACACCCACTTCATTACGAGCATATCCGTGTTGCGCTCAACAACAAGCGGAACGTTCTCGTTGAGAAGCCAGCCACCATGAACAGCAAGCAATACGAGGTTCTCTCCAAGCTCGCCAAGGAGAAGAATGTGGTGTTGATGGAGGCCATGTGGACGCGCTACCTCCCGGCGATGCAATACCTGCAAAAGGAGCTCCTGCCCAAGATCGGCCCCGTCAGACGCGTCTATGCTGAGTTCTCCTTCCCAATCTACTCCACGGATATGCCGGCTTCGTCGCGATTCCTGGACAAGAAAGCCGGCGCGGGTTCCCTGCTCGATATGGGAGTCTACGCCCTGACGTGGGTGGACGTTGCGCTCAACTCGCTGCCGGACGAGCACGCATCCACCAAGGTCATCCACGCCAACTCGATGCCCATCAGGGGCGTCGAGGGTAAAGTGGATGACATGAACACCGTCATCATCGCGAAGGAGAAGGCGGGCGAGCAGATGGCCGTGGCTATCGTCACCACCAGCATGACGATGCCCGGGTCGAACAAGCCGTCCTTCTACCACCGCTTCGAGGCGAAGAAGGCCGCGCCGTGCGTCCGGATCGAGGGGGAGAAGGCGTCGATCGCGGTCCCCTTCCCGCCGATCCGGCCACAGAAGTTTGAGGTGCAGTGGTACGGCCACGAGTTCCTGGACAGCGAGGGCCTGGAGGTGAACGAGGTCATTGAGAAGCCGGTTGAGCGCGGCTGGGGCATCTGGTACCAGGCGGACGTCATCGCGAAGAGAGTCGCGGCGAGACAGAAGGATGGCAATGCTACGGTGGGTGAGGTGATTGGGGAGGAAGAGAGTCTCCGTGTCTTGAGGTACATGGATGAGGCGAGGAAGATGAGTGGGATTGAGTACGATCCTAAATTGGAGGAGATATAGATTGTATTTGTTGATATGAAACCTACCCAATAGACTACTTTTCCATCGAGTGCTAAGAATCTCCCCTTTTTTCTCAGATGAGAACAATTGGCCCGCCTTCTTTCTTCATAACGACCCGTACCAGTCTCTTATCACATTTTTCAAGTCCTCGACCATACCACAAGTCACATTTCCTCCGTACCTCCAGCGCTCCGTCGGCTAACCTCCCTATCTAGAGTCTAGCACATATGTCGCCAACGGTCGGCCCCCTTACAGAATCTGATGGTTATACTTATAGCCGCTATAACCCCGTACGCTTGAGGAAGCGGCCTCCGCCTCCGCATCCCGCACCTCCACACCGCAATAAGAAACCCCTCCTCCGCAGCGCAAAACCAGCGAGCGGCAGCGGGATACGGACGTAGAAGATGTGGTTTAACCGTTTAAGCGTCGGGGGTGGACTGCTAAACGGTTAATCGGGTAAAATCCCCCCTCCAGTCTCCAGGTCTCCAGCCCTCTCCACGCTCCACAAAATCCCAAAATGCAACTAGGGCCCCTCCCCCATTCTCTCCCCCATTTTCTTCCCCCCAATTCGCTTCCCCAGATCGAGAAGTGTGCTCGCTATTCCTATGGTATGGCGCCAGTCAAGAAAAAACGCCATGGGGGAGGAGAAAGGTTGGCCAGTATCAGATGCTCGGTTGGCTGGTTGACTACCAGCTGCCCGGCAGATCGCTGCTCTGTTTAAGGAGAATGATCCCTCCCTCTGTTGTGCCCCAGGAAGTATAGATAAGATTTCTCTCTGCTCTCTGCTCTTCGCTCTTTTTCCTTCTTTCTTTCTTCATCCTTCGTTCAATTGACAAGCTCGAAAGAGATTTAATTGTCTCCCAGAAGGTATCTTCTCTTTTTCCCTCGTGCTCTTTGTACTACGCCTACGCCCAGTATGGCGATTCAGATATGGCGACACATTCCCGGGAAGGGACTTCTGCTGCTCCTGAACTTCTTCTCGGCTGTTGCGTTGATCTATGAAGGTTATAATCAGGGTGTCCTCGGGACCGTCAGTACAACTCCTGGATTCATCGATATGGCGAAAATCGGCTCCAATGGAAAGGTTACAGACAGCACCAAGCAAGGGTAAGTTGAGCAGATTGTTCTGTCGAGGAAAGATTGGTGCTGACTGCCTTGCGATAGTGGACTTGCAGCCGTCTACTATTTTGGTTCGATCTTTGGCTGCTTCACTGGCGGCTGGTTTGCCGACAAATTTGGTCGTAAGAGAGGCGTCTTCGTCGGCTCTACCCTATGTATCATAGGAGCCGCCTTGATGTGTGGCAGTCAGAACGCAAATATGTTCATTTGTGCTCGTGTCATTGCAGGTCTTGGGATTGGTTTCATTAACGTTATCATCCCTCCCTGGGTGTCTGAGTTATCCCAAGCTCATGACCGTGGTGCGAGCTTCTCACTCGTGTTCTCCGCCAACTGTAAGAGATTCCCCTGACGTATCCGAAATTGGGAAGATTGCTGACTCGTATTTAGACGGTGGTATTGCTATCGCCTACTGGGTTAACTTTGGCATTCGGAATACTCCCATCGAGTTCAGATGGCGGTTCCCCCTCGGCCTCATGGCCGTGTCAGTACAATCCGTTCTTTTACCAAAAGATCCCCGCTAAACTTTGAACAGGCCCGTACTCATCATTTTCGTCGTCATTACCTTCCTACCCGACTCTCCCAGATGGCTTATGGCAAATGGCCGGGAAGATGAAGCCGTCGAGGTTCTGTGCAAAGTCCGAGGCGATCTTGCTCCCAACGACCCGAAAGTAATGAATGAGGTGGCGCAGCTCAAAGCGGTTGTCGAAGCAGGATTCCACAAGCGAAACGACATTTGGAATATGGCTATCGGTCGCTATTCAGGCCGTCTGCATCTCGGTCGTCGTGTCTGGTTGGGGTTCTGGCTCCAGGAGATCCAGCAGTGGACTGGTATTTTGGCCATCGCTTCATGGGCTGGGACCTTGTTTTCTTTTGCAGGTTTCGATGCGTATAAGTCGGCGTGGTTGGCAGGTCTCGTCAACACCGTTGGTGTCATCGGTACAGTGTCTTCAGTAGGTACCCGTTGGATATAACTGCCGCCAACTGCAACTGACAAAGACTTTTAGTCCCTCGTCATCGATCGTCTTGGACGGGTTCGGAGTCTGTTGATCTCGTTCATTGCCCAGGGCATCTCTCTCTTCATGGTGGCCGCATTCATCCGAACTGCAGAGATTACATCCGACCCGGAACGGTCTAGGAGATTAGGTGTCGGCGCGGCATGCATGGTCTTCATCTTCCTGTTCCTCTTCACCCTGTTCAACATCATCCCCTGCTGGCTTTACGGGTCCGAGATCCAGCCGCAAGAGGTGCGCGCCCGCGGATACTCCTTCACGATCCTGGGCTGGGCTGTCGGCTGCGGCATGAACACCTTCGTCATCCCCATCATGCTGAACCGCCTCGGCTGGAAGACCTTCATCATCTTCGGCGTCTTCAACATCCTCGCCCTCCCCGTCATCTACTTCCTCTACCCCGAGGTGGCCGGCCGAAGCCTCGAGGAGATCAACCTGCTCTTCACATCCAACTCGCTCCTCGCCCAGAAGAACGTCGCTCGCTACCACCGTCTGATCGACGAGGCCGGCGGCAACGTCGCCGTCGCCGCGCGTCGTTTCTTAGATAGCGTCGATGCAGAGTACAACCAGTCCCTCGAAACCGGCGTCATCGTCGAGGAGGAAGAGGGGAAGACAGACTCCGGCCACGTGGAAGAGAAATCCGCTAGCTCGTTCGAAGCGAGTAATCTTCGTGCGGAAAGGTTGAAAAGATGAATGAATTATCATCACGGATTGCAGATGATGGATGATGGATGGATGCTAGATGATATTATAATTTAGCCAGGTTTCAGAACTTCGTGGAAAAGTTACTGGAAAACGGGAATAATCAATCTCCTTATACCCCATACATAGCATTGTAGTAGAAAAACCTACCTACAATCTAAAACCTTATATCAATACAGCTTGTCCTTATTAATCAGTGTTGGAACTACCTACCTACCTATACCTACAGGTAACTTCACACACATACACACACATAACACTCAAAAATCTCTTCATATATTTTCCTCTCATCTCATCTCATCTCATCTCATCTCCCTATCTCCCTATCTCTCTCTCTCTACATACATACATACATACCTAAGTACATACATAAAATTACACCATTAGCAATAACAATAGCAAATGGGGGGGTATTCCTCGCACAATAATACAACACAATACAAGATAAGATAAGAAGCGAAAAGAAAGAAAAAAGATAGGTTACCATACATACATAACATAACAACCAGAAAATTTTTCCCTTCTTGGGTATATATAGATATTTAGATGACAAATGAAACGTTTGTTGGGCGTTTGTTGGACAGGTGGGAGATATTCAAATGAATGAGAGAATGGCCACCTCTTAAATGTATGTTATACATATATACTCTTTGTCAAAAAAAAAACTCCGACTCCGAAAACAAAAATTACGAGATCGAGCTTCTCGCCGATTTCTTCGTATAGTAAAACGCCTGTTGACCGACCTTGTACCGTGCCTGCCTCCTTCCTATAGATATATATGTAACGCGCCTTTTTTTAACAAAGGGCAGAATTAGAAACCACGGAAGGGATCCTGGCCGTAGCTGCTGTCGAAATGGCCGTATTCTTCCTCGCCTGCCGTTCTGCTCCCGCCGTAGAAATCATCACTTGGTCTGGACGACCGGCCGGAGTAATAGCTATCGCGGTTTCGGCTTCTTCTTCTTCTGTGTTCTCTGCTTCGCCTCCTGTGGGTGCCGACTATGTCCATTTCATCCATCTCGTCTGGGAAATCATTGAAGCGTGACAGGGCCATTGGGGCGATAAAC
This sequence comes from Amorphotheca resinae ATCC 22711, assembly GCF_003019875.1. NCBI lineage: Eukaryota > Fungi > Ascomycota > Leotiomycetes > Helotiales > Amorphothecaceae > Amorphotheca > Amorphotheca resinae. Next base: position 600,145 of record NW_020194471.1, read on the forward strand.
GCTTCCATCCTCATCGTTCCAACGGCGTCGAAGAAATTATTGACCACGGCTCCCGGACGACTCGAGGCTTCCGAGGTGCGGATTGATGAGGGCCCGCTAGCGCTTAGCCTATTGTATCCTGCAACAGAGCTTGAAGCCTGTGTTGATGCCTGCGTCTGATAGATGTCCGAGGATCCGTTAGTTCCAACACTTAGGCCGGCAATGCTGGAAGTCGTTGCATGACCACTACTACTACCTCCTACTCCTCCAACGGGGCCAGAGAAGCCACGGAAGGAAAGGGGCGGTGGGATTCGGGAGCCTGTATTGCTGCGTTTTCGCCCATGGCTGGGAGGTAGTCCTTGGTAACCTCGATCCGTGAACCGTGGCACAATAGGCGGGTCTGCTGCGCGTTCTGGTTGTGAGCTATAGAATGATTCGGCATCCGGGAGGCTCAGGTCGCCTTGTTGGGATGAATGCACGCTAGTGGGCCCTGAGCGGGCAGCCACTGTCTTGCCTTTGGCCACGCGGATGGAATCGCGGATGGGCTTCTTGCGGAAGTGACCATTTTGGCGGGGAACCTCGAAGTCGGGAACGTTAGGTTTGGGGATCGGGAGAGGGGCCGCAACGATCTCGGGAACGGCTTGGGAAGAGTGAGCAAGGAAGGAGAGGGCGTTGAGCCATATGTAATGCCGCTCAGGTGAGACGGCGGTAAATTTGAGCGCACGTGCTGGCGTTAGGATCAGGATTGATCGGTTAAAGATTGAAGGTGTCCCTTTGGGAGGTGGGTTATCGTCTTTGACATCTAGGACGGACTGGATGGTCACTGTTGAAGTTAGTATTGAAACGAATCCAAGGAGTAGAAAGAACTTACATTTTCGACCGCTCTTGCCTAGAAGGGCTGACTCGGATGTTGGCTGTTTGCTACTCCACATCACAGCTCGCTCATAAGGTGCAAGCCAGACCCAGCGTTTATGACGAACTCCATTCGCGTTTTCTCCATCAGCACCATTCGATTCTGGAACGCCGAATGATTTGCGTCTTCTGACATATTTGAACATCCATTCTCCAACCATGGTCTGTGCAATGGCATCGACAACACTTGTACCTTGGTTCGTACTCAGAACAGACCCACTGCCGGTGTTGGTGGTGTTGGCTGTCATCGCAGAGGGTTGTTTTCTGTGTGTCCTGTATCGACTGCTGGCATTATCTCTCATGTATCGTGGTGTTGTGATCTCATTGTTGGGCATTGGCGGTAGCTGCGGGCTCTCGGGAGCCTCTGTTGATGGTGACATCGGCGGCGGAGATCGACTTGAATGCCGACGGTAATTGCGACCACCTCTAGACAGAGCTGCAGCAGACCTGACCTTCCGAATACTGCCTGAACGATAAACGCCTCGACCCGCTCCTCGCCCCCAAGTCGGACTCCTGTTCCCATCGCTTGGAGCACTGGTGCTGGTTGGTACTTTCCTTGAACTAGCCCTAGTAGGGATGGGGAAGGGTGGCTCCTTCACAGAATCCTGTAGACTTGGGCTGCGAGACCGACCCTGATGGGCAGCTACACCACTCTGTATCAAGGCTGCTCGGCGCATCGTACCAGGCTTGGCTGTTGTTACCAGCGACAATGGCTTATCAAGCTGACGAACACCTGATCTCATAGAGGCTCTCGGTGGGATAGCGTATACCTCTGACGAGGCGTTTTCGCCATTCAAATCCTGATTGTCCATTTGCCGCATTGAACTCTTCCGATGATTAGGCTTGGAGACCTCGACAAGCTCTTTGCCCTCGGGGACAGATGCGGGCGCTGATGACATGCCTTTACTAGATCTATTTGCGGCTGATTGTGGTTTGGGTGCTGAAAGGGCTGTCCTGAAGTCATTGTCGCTCAGGTCTGCGTCGGCAAAGTCATCGGCATCATCTGAACTGCCATTATCGAAGCCTGCAAAAAGACTGCTGATACGATGGGGCCTCCTTATATATCCCGAGTCCTTCGCTAAAGGTCCGTCATCATTATTCCCTGGATAAGCATCCCGAGTCTCACCGGACGGGAATACGGGAGGTGACGAAGGGATCTCTTGCTCGAAACTTTGACGACTCTTGATACGTCGGGGATTTCGCGGTGGCAGATTGCCAGGAACTGGAGAGAAGCGCTTCGCCTCATCCTCAGCCGGCTCTGGAGACGAGGGATTGGAAGATATAGCTGATGGCTGAAGATGTGGTGGAAGTAGGTTGAGTCGCCTATCCACCCGAATTTCTTCTGTTTGAACTGATACCGACCTAGTCGGAACGGGTACCGGCATGGAGACCTGGCAGCCCGCATCTTTGAAATGTTGGGGAAGGAGGGGCTCATGAGGTGTATTTGGAACGGAAGTCGGGGGATGCAATTGGATAGATGGAATTGGAATGGGAGGTGGAGGTGGGGCTCGTTTGGCTGGTTGCGACTCGACATCTGTTTGTGTAGATATTGAGACCATTTCCTTTATCGGATCGTTTGACGGGGGAGCAGGGGGGGCTTCTATTGGTGATATAGGAGTTCTTGGAGGGCTGGGAGGGTCTTCTATGGTTTGAGATCCTGCAGAAACCATTGAGGAATGTGTAGGCGTCTCGATAGCCAATGTCGGACTCGCATGTACGCGTTTCCTTCGTTGGTTGGCCTCAATCTCCAACTCCCGAGCAGGAAGTTCAACTTCCGATGGTCTCTCCATCTTCTCGGGTGTAGACGCGACATTGCTCGACAAAGGCTCAGCCGCGGAAGGAGACTCGACGACAGGCAACGTCGGAGATGGGGGCGGAGAATATTGAATACCAGCGTCAACGTACTCCGCTTTGGTTGGTGCCACCGTCTCATCGTCTTCCAAAATGCCACCTTCGAGTCTGTCCAACACAACTTGATTGGCGAACAACCTTCCTCGTGCAACACTGCCAGGCCGCATGAGGCTTTCAATACTTTGATTTCGCTGATGGCTTCTAGACATCATACTCTCACGACTCTGGTTTCGCTTATGTTGCACAGAAAGCACGCTTTCGCGACCATCCACATCCGCCTGATCTTCATCTTCATCAAGACCCAATTCGTCCGCGAGACTGACACCGTTGGCCTTCGCTCCCCCGAAACCAATCGCTAATGCATTTGGCACCGAAAATCGAATACTGTTCGTCATGCTCATCGACCGTACACTGGCAGTATCACTGCCGTGGCCTTGGCCGGCGTCTCTTGACAACTCTTCGGCCTCACTCTCTCCCTGATGTTGACCATTTACGTGGCTGGCTTGATACGCAGCAACCTCATCAAGTACGGCTTTTAATCGACCCTCGACCACATGAATCCGTCGTTCGTATTTCCTTTTCTCTCCTTCCCAATTTTCCTTGTCTCCCGCCCAGAGCTTCTGAACACGATCTGCATCCTCTTCCTGGCTTCGAATCTTCTTCTGGGCGGTTTCCAACCGCTTCTTCATTTCCGCATTCGCATCAACAGTCTCATCAAGTTCCCTGGCGAGTTCGGAGAGGGCAGAAGAGGTACCTCCTTCCAATAAGGCCAATTGACGTTTCAGGGAACGAGTCTCTTTGGAAGTGGATACGGCGGTGGTTTCCAACTGCTCCTGTTCCCCTCGGGTCTTGTGCAGTTCGCTTTCCAGATTTTCGATCGTCCTTATTTTCTCCTCCTGATCTCGGCGCAGAGCCAATATTTCAGACACTAGATTGGCATGGAGGGTTGGAGTGAACCTTCGAGGATCGAGAATGGAGATGCTAATCGATACATCAGCATTAAATGTGCTGTCTGGCATTTCAGACCTACCTCTCATCATTCGCTACATCTTTCGAACCTCGGCGGGTTCTCTCCCCATGCAGGAGCGGAGGAGGAGACGAGGAAAGGCCTGGAGACCCAGAGCGTCTTCGAGCTCGAGAGGACCGTCGTGAGGACCGTCGTGAGCCACGTGAGGGAGCCCTATAAGGCGTGTCGCTTGGTGTTGGCAGGGAGGCCTGAGCAGCCGCAGCATACTCGTCCTCCGTCTCCCATGCGTTCATCGTGAGCGATTGAGGGTTTATCCTCGAAGCCCCGAAAGAATTGCGAGCGCCCTCTCACTAAACTTCTCCATCAAATTCCCAACATCAACAGCAATAGTAGCTCGACGGGTCCTGGATGATGGTTTCGCCGTGCTAACGCGTGTGCCTTTGCGTGACTTAGAGTAATAGAGATGGTCCTGGCAGATTCGTTCTAGCCTCGCTCCAGTCAGTTTTGAATGCTTTAACCACTGATGGATTTGTACTTTGGTTTGAGATGCCGCAGGCAAAATAGCGCTTTGGCATAAGTCAGTTGTATACCCTTAGAAGCCAGGGATGGCTTAATAGCGAGAGAATTGGGGTTAGCTGAAGAAAGCCTACCAGTAGAATGAACTCAAAAATCCGTTATACTTTCGAATGCAATAACTGATCAGACAAGTTGTACGAAATTGCTAACTGTGCAATCACACGAGATCAGCCTCCCTTGTTCCCCCTCGAGCAGGAGATTATCATATGAGCGGTGAAATATAGAAAGCATTGGCCTTCGTGATCCTTGCCATACCTTGAGACACCAACATATACTGTACTTAAGAGATTCTTCGAGACGGCTCCGTACACCAACGATTATCCCATATCAGACGTTCCTTTGGCCACTCTTTTTTGACCGGACTAGAAAGCTCGAACGCGTCTATTCCTCGTCACACTTGTCGGCGCGAAGTTCACGCAGCGCACCTTGTTCGAGCTCGAGGAATTGTATTCGGGCTTCTCGCGGACTCGATTTGAGATGGCTCAGATAGCGACCTGGCGAAATTGATCTGGAAAGAGTGGTTTGGAGATGTCGTTTCTTGCGAGCTGCTGTTCACGAAGCAGTTAGCCATCTGTTTCGGTTTCCCTCCGCGACTATGTGGAACTCCAATGCGTCCAGGTGTTGAGCTCCTGCCACCTGTGAAAGGCCTTAAGTAGTTCGAGGGACATGTAAAGAAGCGTCAAGGCTTACCAGAAAGCCAGCTTCGCAACGCGACCTGCAAGACCCTGATGCTAGAGAAGCTCGTCTACGGTTACCTCGAGACGGTTACCTCGAGAAGGGAGTAACGCATGCGGTGATCTGGGGCACAATGAAGACCAATTGATAGGAATAGTTGACGCAGCACCGACTTCCAAGACCAAGAGATGCGCAACAGAGAGGGAACGCGGTTAGCGGGAGGAGCATTGTACGAAGGACGGTACAGCAACGACGGGCCCGAGAGAAACAAGATGAGGCATGACGATCTCGAGCTCACGGTCCACGGGCGTTCCCATCGGAGGCATGGGGGTTCCATGGGGGGGCCTGAACCTGAACATTTTGTAGCCATGGGGCCGTTCCCTGTTGCAGTACCGCGCTGAGCTCCAGTTCTTTTGCCAGGAGGGGCCCTGTCACGCAGTAGAGCGACCTTGGCTACCTTTGCCTCTGTCGAGCCTAGGGACGACGCCCAGCGGAGGGTTCGGGACGTTCCCCGTCGAGGGCCAACCACCGTCCCCACCACCAACCACCGCCCAACCAGCGCTGCCCGCCAACGCGCACGCCGGCCAATGGCTGCGCGACGTTTTGCTCACGGCCTCCTTCTCAAGCCTTCTCACGCGTCTGCGGCGTCTCCTCTGGACCTCGGACGCTCGGGGTGGAGGGTTCTGAGTGGTCGAGTGCTTTTAAGTTTCTTACAACATGACAGCCACGTCTCGAAGACGCGGGATGAGCCCTTAGATCCGGGTTGCCAGTGGAATTGGCAACGCCCACGGATTGACGATTCATATGCTCGAGCCTCTCCAGGTTGGGGACTTGGGATTCGGGACTCCGTGGCGTGAGTTTGAGAGGGCCAGGCAATAACAATGGTATGATGGTATATTACGGAGTACTTGCTGTACTCCGTATTTGGGATTTGCAGATCATCGCTCTTCCCGGATCGCCTGCACAGGTGGCTCCAGAATTAAAAGCGACGACTGTCCTGTTGGAGGCATCGTGGTCTGTCCGGACCACAGCGATCTGGGATTCTGGGCACCGTCAGGCCGGAATCCCTGGCTCTTCCCACCTCCTCTTCCGGAATAGTTAGGGGCAAGAAATCCCTGCGCTTTCCAACGATTCTGGCAAATCCTGCAGGATGGGCCACTGACCCTGAGGATTAGAAAAACCTGGGGACTACCTTACTCCGTGCCCTTGTGAATAATTTGTGCATACGAGGTGTATACGAGGGACGGGGCACATATTATAGTAGAAAAGGAATTCTGTGATCACATACTCATATAGAGATACAATGAATGCCATTATACAATGAGTATCTGGAGCTTATCGAACTGCATGAGCGGGTGCATAAGGTGGTGTTTTGAGAGGCATTCTCCCAATTCAGTAGAAATCTTTTTGTGGTTAAATTAGGCCATAGCTAAATCTCCGCCAGACTTAGCTAAACGTCCGCCCTATTCCTAATCGGGAATAAGCGAGAGATTTACTCCGTACACCTATTGTACCTACGTTGCCATAGTAATTTGTATAGTAACGCAAGTCCCCTGAGTGATAGTAAACAATTCGCGATACACGAAAAATTGAAGCTATTCACAACACCACTACCTACCACTTACCACCACCACCCACCTCCCACCTCCTACCTCCCACATCACCATGTCGTACCAACACTGTGGCCCCGCTCCCCCAGAAGCTGTTTACACCGATGAAGACGTTGCGTATACTGCTATCCAGGCACACGCAAAGGCTAATGGGTACGCCTTCCTTCGGCGTGATAATAAGGGGGGTAGATTGAAGTTCAGCTGTGATCGCGCCGGCAAGTATAATCCTAAGGGTAAAAACCCTAATACCCACCTATCCAAACAGCGTCACTCTACTGGCTCAAAGAAGTGCGACTGTAAGATGGCTGTTGAGCTACGCCTTGATCAGATATCAGGGAACTAGAGTCTTACGGTACTTGAGGCTACACACAATCATGAAAGATCAGCAGATCCTACCGCCTATCCTGCCCACCGAATTGCTTCTCTGAGTACTGGTACCTATGCCTTAGTAGGTAGTCTAGCTAGATCTGGGCTATCTGCCTCCCAGATCCTTACCGCCGTCAAACAAGAGGATCCGGGAGCGTTACTCTCTACTAAAGACGTCTCTAATATCACACAGAAAGAGAGGATTGAGGTGCTAGGTGGAAAGACTTCAATACAGTGGCTTTTAGAGGCAGGATTACCCCCTTATCACTTGATTACTCTACTAACCTACCTGTTACTATAGGAGCTTCAAAACAACGGATACAACGCTCAATACTACCCTGAATCTGGCCCGTTACAGGCTCTGTTTTTCATCCATCCGACCTCCCTGGCACTGTGGAAGCAGAATCCTGATGTTCTACTACTCGATTGCACATACAAAACCAACAGATTCAACATGCCGTTGCTGAATATCTGTGCCATGACGGGCAACAACATAGTAGTGTAGGTAGGACTGGCGTTTTTGTCTGCAGAAAAGGAGCCGGATTACAACTGGGCTATTGATCAACTTCGCCGGGTTATGGTTGACAACATGATCCGCGAGCCAACTTGTATGGTAACTGATAGGGAACTGGCTTTGATCCGATGCCTTGGATCACGATTCCCTGAAACCCATCACCTCCTTTGCCGGTGGCACGTTAATATGAACGTATTAGCTAAAACCAAGGGGTTCTTTCCGGGGCCAATCAAGCATGCCGACGGCAGAGTTAAGCGACACCCAACCTTCGACGCATTCTTGAATTCATGGAATTCCTTACTGGCTAGTACTACAGAGGATGGCTACAACAAATTGCTAGCAGAAATGAGGTCCAAATACCCTGCTAAGGCTATGCGCTATATCGAGGCGACATGGCTTATATGGAAAGAGAACTTGGTGGCCTATTGGGTTAATCAGTACTACAACTTTGGAGTCACTGTTACTAGCCCAATAGAGGGTTGCCACGCTACTATGAAGGCCTACCTAACCCGTGGCCATGGGGATCTTAGGGGAGTGTTTAACAAATTGAAGCTATTCTGGGAGAGGCAATACGGAAACATTACAACGGTTACGGCGCAGCAGAAATTACGCCTAAAACACAGTACAAATATCCCTCTTTTTGCTGCTATCAAGAAATTCGTCTATGACTACGCGTTACAAAAGGTCCTGTTAGAGCTTAAACGACTACCTGCGAGTGGCCCGCCCCCTGACTCGCCTGCCTGTAGTTGCTCTATTCAGCACTGTCTCGGCCTTCCCTGTTACCACAAGATATGGGAAAGAAAGCGGTATGGTAGAGTGATCCTGCCGGAAGATATACATCCTCACTGGTACTATAATAGGCCAGAATCAAGTATCTTTCCTTAGCAAGCCATCGCTCTACTACTGCCGGTTCTCGATCCTGTTCCAATCAGAGGAAGGGGCCGCCTAAGGGGGGCTCTAGGTGGCGCTACACGTGTAGCACCGTCTAATACGCGTCGGGATCCTTCTGCCTTTGAGCTACCGTCAAGCTTAGCGCCGCCGGCCCTGAATCATCTAGCGCCGGTAGCCCTGAATCAGGCGCCGGTGACCCTGAATCAGCCTGACGTATCGGTAGGGCAGATCAATACAGTGCGTCCTGCGCCTGTATCAGCTGCCGGTAGGATAGCCCGGCTTGATGCGGGCCATATAGATCTGTATGAGCCAGGTACTCGGAGGGAGAGAATGTATATGCAGGGCATATCATCTGTGTATCAGACTGACTCTATGGTAGACTCTGCTGAGGCGGCTGCGGCGGCGATAGGGAGTGGTGTTACGGCGTTAGAGAGGGAGGTTATTGGCGGCGTTGAGGTATATACCTAGGATGCGGACTTTGAGTTAGACGATAGTTGGGAATAGCTTCATTTTTGTAGGCGTTACGGGGTTGTGGATGAATTGATTGTTTACACAGTGTCTACTTGCGCTACCATACAAACTACTACTGTAGCGTGGGTACAATAGATGCACACTCGGAATTATTCGGCAACTTTCCCGATTAGGAATAGGGCGGACGTTTAGCTAAGTCTAGAGGAGATTTAGCTATAGCCTTAAATTACAGTCCTCAGATTGGCTAGAAATAGCAAGACAGATCACAAAGGGACATCACGTGAATCACACAATTCCTAAGCCTAAGGTACCTTACCTGAGTATAAAAGCTGCCCATTATTAAGGTACACTGTAAATCTTTGTAATCTGCTAGATAGATACCTAGCCATGTCGACTTATACTGATGCCAGGTGCTGGTTCGCTCGCATAGCGCATGGAGCAATGCGATTGCTTACTTAAGTCTTAACCGCACGGGACTGCGTGTGATGGGGCCCTGGGGGTGTGATGCGAGGCCTCATGCTGCAGTAGCAGTTCCAAGTAACTTCTAATAAAGTAAAGTTGTCGTGGGCCCTGGCCTTTTCCTTGTGATACGGAGTGCGGTGCGATAGAAGAAGAAGAATAACAGCCTACCTAAGAGTCAGGTCCTGTCAGGAGAACCAATACATTCCAGAGAGAAAGTAAATGCGCGCACGCGCCCTTCGTGTGCTCATATATATTTCTTTTCCCTCGACCCTGTCCTCTTCTCACTCTGTCTCAGAACTCCAAAAGGAGCGCATCCTCGAGAAGGGCTTCGCTCTATCGGCATGCATGCATTTTGCCATTTCCTCAGGCGGGGCGTTATCTCGATCGCCAGCTATCTTCTCCCGGGACAGCGAAACGTGCCCGCATAGGACCATCATAGTCTCGCAGCATACATAAGTATACAGACTTGGTCCCACGGCCGAGTCATGCATTCTGTCTTTCGGATCACACTATCACCCTCACCGTGGCCGTGGTTTGATCTTCTCCAGGGCCCAGGCCCCCCCAACTGACAGCTGCCGGGGGGCCACTTAGTACTGATGTACTGATGTACATTGCTGTGCAGCACGCCGGTAAAGTGCATGCTCCGATCTCAGCAGACCTGTGGACGATTGCCGGCAGCACATCAACGCATACACGACGGACTCCGTACCCCTATCCCCATCTTGCATGTGGATTTTCTCCTGGGTCCTGAAGGCTGAGGCACAAGGCTTGAACAGTTGAGTTGAGGCGCCTGTGACCCGATCCCCAGCAGCCCCTATTCCCCAAGTTGTATCCGCCGAGATTACATCCCGCTCTAGGTGATGTGCTCCGGTGCTTTTCGACGACTACATGGAGTAGTGCACCCCTCGCTGTGATGACTGTGGTCTTATTAACAACAATTATTATCAAGCCCCGCATTCTACCTTTACCTACCTTCAAGAGAAGTCACAGAACTGAAGCTTTCAAAAACCTTGTGGATATTTACCTCCCGTGGCAACAACAGTAAATGCTTCGCACCGCGCTGAATCTTTTCTCCGAGATGTCGGAGAGGGTATTTCCGTAGCGCGAGTCTTATCTTCGAACCGGCCCGCCCTCCTCCGTAATTTCGGGCTCGCTAGCTCGAAACTATCTTGGATATCACAGCTGGCTGTACAACGTGATAGGTGATCAAAAAGACGTCGTTCAACCACCACGTTTCAGCGTGGCGAGATACTTGAATTCTGCGTACGCCACACGATTTGCCTTGGAATGTTCTACAACCCGTAGCTCGTTTTTCGCGTTAATCGGTCCAATAGTGGCAAGTTATTTTGTTAAATATTCAATCACGTGGTATCAAAATCCCTTGTTGATCGCCCCCTCCTTTCTAACTCATGTATGCACCACGCACAGCATTGCACTTTGCCGGTAGCCAGTGCAGCTTAACACGTGAAACTGACATTTACCAAGCTAATGTAGGTAGGTAGAGTGTGCGAATGCAGGGCGTTTACACCATTCACTTAAACCTCGTTCCAGAAGCTGGTGATGCCAACAAGCCACTGGATCCTGTGAACACCCAAAAGCCAAAGAATAAAATTAGCATTTGCCACCTCTTACCCCTATAACCCGTTAAGGGGTAAGCATTCCCATTTTCCTTCTGGTTGTCTCCTTTTCCTGTTCGGGTATTTTCGAAGACCTCCCTACTTCACTTGACAAGACACGTGTTCTCTACTCTTCCTTTACGCCTACTCTATTCATAGAGAGACAGAGTCATGGTCAGCTCTCCTTGTCAACCTGTGGTAGCAGTACTGGTATTAGGTGCCATGTAATCAAGCAAGATGCTATCTGCGCGATCCAGGTTCAACCCCGATGTTTGTAAGAGATTGTGGAATATTCTCTTCAACAGGTTCGAAATATGACAGCTCTTTCGCTGCACCTTAACAGGACATACAGAGGAAGATGAATTCATGAATTCATGAATGCTCAATTTGTAATCAGTTACCCAAGACGTGGTGGATAAATTCCTGTACTCTGTCCCTCAGTTGATGCCAAATCTCCGTGCAACCTCCACGAACCCGTCCTCTTCTTCTTTAACCCACATATCTACCCAATTTTTGGCGTCCTTGTACTCCTCCTGCTCAGGCTTCCAATCTTCCTCCCGCTCCCTCTCGACATAGATTGTTCTGAAACCACAAGCGCTCGCAGCCTTCAGATCACTCAGATGCGCTGCAACCATTGCAACGTCTGCAGGATCGAGTCCCATGGCCTTAGCCGCACCCTTGTAGACGCTGGGATGTGGTTTATACGCCTTGAAGTCCGCGGATGACTGCAGCTTTGTGAACGCGAGATCTCCATGCTTGTCCAAGTCTTTCAACAATGATGGATTACCGTTCGACAAGGTCGATGTGATGAACTTTGTGTTGAGTTTCTGGATGCCTTCCGACGAGTCAGACCAAGGGTCCAAAGAATGCCAGACCCGACTCAGATGGTGCACCTCTTCCTCTGTATACAGGCCCTCGAGTTTCCATTTCTTCAGCAGATCAATGAGACTAAGGTGGTGATGAGTATCAATGTCACGCCATTCGGTTTGTCCAGGGACAAATTCCTTCACGAATTTTTTATAGCTGTTTCGCCATTCTTGTGCAAATTGAGCCCAATCTTCATCCGTGAGTTTCGATAGCTGGGTCCAAACTTCTGGGGACAAGTCTCCTGAGCCCGAGGATGAAGATACCTTGGCAGCAGCACTGGAAATGAGCGTGTTGGTAACCGTCTTCCTCCAGTTAACTACAGTGCCAAAGACATCGAAGGTCAAGCCTTTCGGAGGCGCCTTTAGTATATCGTGTTTGGAAGAAGCCATGATAGCGATAAAATGGTTGATTTTGCAATGGGACCTCGTGGTGAGGGGACGGATACATACATCCAAATTCGCTCCACAGAACCCCTGCAAATCCCACTGCACCACCCCGAGGAACCGTTGCGTCATGCAAAAGCAAACCCCACAGAAAGCATCTCGAAGCGACCGCTGTGCTCCACGTCTATAGTTACGATCGCATTGATTGAATGCCATGATGACCCAAACTAGGTCCCGCGCACCATGAGGACGGCCCCGCGTCATCTCACCGGTCATGACCACTATGCTGGTCTCTTCGCGTTCCTGAATCCAACGACACGCCGTTCCCCTCTGCCTTCTCAGAGGCTCGACGGGCAATCGAGCGAGGAAGACTCGCAGAATTAGTGGGGAGCAGAGACAAACGGCGCAAAGGGAAGAGATTCGGGCGGAAGGCTTCCAGCGAAAATGGCGATCTCGCGATAATCGAAAGGGCGAGTCGGTCCCTCTCATTCCTACGATGCTTTACTGATATGCGGTACGACAGGTAGACATGCGATTGCTGAAACTCCTGAAGCCCATAAGAGTGTGCGTTACCTTATACCTCCTGCAACGAGTACCGTCAAGGAAGCATTGAAGGGCATACGACGCACGCTCACCACGTACCCAAACCGGGACGTTTCTTAGAGCCGGGATCTTCACGCTGGGTTCAGGGTATGGTGCATTAATGCCTACTTTGTTTGGCTGCCACTACAGGATCCTTCTACTGAATTCAACGGCGAGATACAAAATGCTGGTGGCATCACGGCTTTTATTGGAGCTACGATTTTCAAATTCGGGTCCGTACTGTTGATGATTGAAGCCGTCACCGAGAATAGGACAGATTACTTCAGTTGGGCTCTAAGGGAGACTCTAGGGGAGAGAGAGATAGTAGGGCTTAAACCAGCTAGTTGCGTGCATCATCATGGAAACAAGGGTAATCTTGTAGGAAGGGGAAAGCGTCAGAAGGTGAGCCTCAAAATCATGCCTTAAATTCGGTCAGTGTCGGGCAAAGGTGACCCAAGAGATTCTAATTCCTAAATCATTACGATTACCAGAGCTATTCCAGAGATTGAACTTGGATCCGCGAGGCTAAAGATCTACCCGCGGCCGCCACGAAGGTTCAATTACGAAATAGTTCTGGTAGTTGTGGAGAGATGCTATTTCCTTAGGTCGGGATCTGCCTGACACTTTTCTACCTTTCATATCTCCTTCACTTATCGGATATATTTGAGTGATTTTGGGTAGGCCTGGCGGAAGTCATAGAGGGCTTTCCCTCCTTTTGAGCTGTTTTTTTGGCTCCTCATACTCGTGACTGACAATTCCGCTCAGGGAAACCAACTCGTGATTCTTCCATAGCAGCCGAAGACCAGTCCAATTTGAAAACTTTACGCGGATGGGCCTGGTTTCCAAGCTGGTATGAGCTCAGAACGCACTACTTGAAAGAATTCGGCTTCCTTGCTTGTCTGGCCCAGATGATAGGCGCAACAGTTTTCTGGATCTCTGGCTTTACTGCTCTTCCTCGTATCTACAACCGACTTGCCACTGCAGCAGCTCAAAATGGAGCATACTGGTTTCCCCAAGTGGTCTGAGACGCGGGCTTCGTCATCTCAGGGCTTTTGTTCATCAGACTCAGCAGAAGTGGTATCTTCCAGCTCTCAAAGTTTTGGAATTGCATATTGGGGCTTGGAATCTAAGAGGGGTTTGACCCCATATTCGCCCATAACCTTGAAACTCTGGGGGTCGAATTTACACTCTGCGGCGCTCTTAGATTCGCTAGTGCTAACAGTGGAGCTGTCTATGAGGGGAGTCTGGGTATGTACTTCCGTATCTGCTGGATATTTACATCTAAGACACGCCCGAGTCATGTAAACTTTCCCTAGATATGTCTCTAGAGTCAAGTCCCAGCCAGTAGTTCTGGAGTACTTGAAGCATACCGGATCAGGTATGGACCCGGCTAACCTCCGCAAAAGCCACGTTCTGGGCGTCATGGTGTTTCTTGATCGGCAGTACTATACAGTGGTTTGGAAGCTTGGATAAGCATCCTGTAGAAATTGGAGACAGCGGTGCACAGGTTACGGATCCGCAAAGAAAGGTCTGGGTATCGGGTATCTGGTGCAGAGGATGTGCAAATCACCCCTATCTAGATATCAAAAGCAAAGGGGCCCCTACACTGGGTAGATATCAAGCCCTTTGGGAACGTGCGTTGGATAAGCAGTTGTCTCATGCCCAAAATGTCTTACACCTGCATCATCCCGTCCCGAGACCGAGTATCGATCATCAGCAGCGCCGGGTCCCAGCAACCACGAACGTCAGTCGGATTAGCATTGGACGGTTGGACCCTTATCCAGCGCCCTGGGCACTTTTCACTTTACTTCTTGTATCGCTATCGCCACGCGGCTCACCGCTCTGCATCCCGCTCTCAGCTTCCCCACTCGGCCCGCATTCTTGTCTCGCATGCAAACAGCCAGAGCGAGGCTTACTGTACACTTGAGTTCTCTCTCCCTGTCGCGAGCCGAGTATCGCAGCTATTTCATGAGTGAGTGGGAGGTAGATAGCTCGATCCTCCTTGTCTCTCTCTCTCTCTCTCTCGCCATCACTACAAGCCCACCACCACTAACAGAACCTAACCACACTTTCCCCTCTCCCTCTCTCCTATACCTACCTACCTACCTATCTCCTAATCCCTTCGCTGGGTACACACATACAGTACATACATATCTAGACGTTACATTTCTGTACCTCATATCTATTTATTTCCATGTGATGTACCTACATGCAAGCACGTACCTACCTACATCGTGCTGTCCCTGCCAGGTAACCCACCCGATGGCGCCCGCGGCCCGCCCGATCTTGCATCTCACGTGATCAACTAGCTCTGCGCGGTGAAAAAAAGTACAGGACGGGAACAGGGAGTGTGTGGGAGAAGGGACGCCGCTTTTTTGTTACATTTCTCTCGCTTTCCCTTGTTTTTCTTTTTCCTTTTTTTGGGGGGGAGATGTTTCAGGAACCGAACTGGGATGGGAGGAGGAGGGTTGGATTTAGGATTTGGGATTTGGGATTTGGGATTTGGGTATTGTATAGGAAGGTGAGGTAGGTTTAGGGTGGGTTTTGTGGTTTTGTGGTTATCGTAGAGTGGAGTGTTATGTATAGAGAGAGGGGCATACAGTAGAAGTAAGATATCAAGATACAGTACATTAAGTTCATTTCATTAGAGTAGCTTGTTTCTACTAAAAACACCTAATCCTTACCAAGAGAGATGCAAGCCCATTCATAAATCCTGTACCTTTAATAATACTCTCTAGCTTTTTATTATACACGTTTTTATATCTAATCTTCATCTCATCTCATCTATAGAGAGGTAGATGGATCATGTCGTTATTGTTATCTCTGTGCATCATATCATATCATTATCAGATCGTCACCATCTACTGGACATTCAGGTAAGGTACAGTAGAACACAACATTACATTACATTACATTACCTTACCTTAACATCCCGCCGCACCTATCCCATCCCATCCCATCCCATCCATCTATAATCTCCTACCTACTGTATCTATCTATATGTAACCCCCACGCAAAGAGACCCAAGAAACCATCAATCAAATCAAACAATCACCCCCCCTTCACGCCTCCTCCTCAATTCCCACATCTAGCCCGCGGGAACGGGAAGGTTTCTTTGTTTGATTGTTTGATACCGTGTTTCAAAACTTGGATGGATGGATGGGGAGCTTGATGGGGCAGGTATGTAATGTAATGTAATGTAATGTAGACCTCCTGTCACATCACATCACATCGCATCGCATGGCAGCGCATCGCATGGCATGGCATGGCATGGCAGCATATCACATAATCGCCATCCCGTGTTTCTTCCTTTTCTTCTCCGGATGGGATGAAACGAAACAAACATCTCAACTGTTAATTTTTTTTTCTTTTTTTTTTCTTTTTCTTTTTTTTCCATCTCCTATCATATCCAGTATCTATATATAGATTTGACATCTCTGTCTGTTTTCTTAACGTTACTTTACTTACCCAAGGTATGTGCTTGCTGTATGTACTTGTATGCCTTTTCCATACCTACCTAACCTACCTTACCTAGAATCTCTGAATCATATCCTCTACCCTATATCCTCTACAGTACCTACCTACCTATATCTATCTCTGCATGTAAATAACCAACCTACCCCTCAACCTCCAACCTCCAACCTCCAAAACCACCACTTCCACCGCCTTCTTCCCCTTCCCCTTCGCCTTCGTCTTTTGCCCTCGCCCTTGCTCTCTCCCCCTCACTCCATTAATCCATCCATCAAGTTTACGTGCTCCCACTCACTCACTCAGCAATTAATCACTGCCTCTTTCCCTCCCTCCTACCCAGCTAAACACTATTTTTCAAGCTCTCTTTGAAAAACACAACTTTCCTAATTCCTCCCTCCCCCCCCCCACCCCCACCCCGGGCGAGGGTTTTCAGTTCTTAATAAAACAAACCAAACCTGTCGACATATCTAGGTATCTACCAGCCTTGCAAAAAACCAAAAACCAAAAAAATATAATATATAAATAAAAAAATAAAAACACACCAACCTCAACCTCAACACCTCAAAAAAAAATCCCGAGTCCCTGACCTGTCCCTCCCTTCTGCCTCTTCTCTTGAAAGAAAGCCGGAAGCGCTGTGTTAATTGATTTGCTGAGTAAGGTAAGGTAAGGTAAGGTAAGTAAGAGGAAAAAAGCGAAAATGAGACGAAAAGCTCTACGCCGTAAGGTAGGTAAGGGGGAAGAAAAGAGGTGGGGGAGAGAGAGAGAGGGGGGGAGATGGGGAATGGTGAGATCGGAAAAAGGGGAAAGAAAAGGAAAAGGAGAGGGAGAGGGAGGATACAAGTATGCAATGTCTTGTTTGTGCGACTTGGGAATATTAAATTTTGGTGAATGTTTGGGGATTTTTTGGGGGAGGGTAGAGGCATATAGATGTAAATGTAATGTGCGATAACTGGGGTCGGGGTGGTAGTAATAAAAAAATCATAATCATCATAACCTAGCCTCATGATGTGCGCACTTCAGTCAAGGATCTGCGATGAACAAGTGAAGTTGATGTATGTACCTATCCCCAGGCACAATTTGTGAGCTCTGCAATGCATAAAGAGCCCGGAAATCCTCTCTCTCTGGTTTGATTCTTTGAATAACCTTTAACTCTCATCCTATCCTCATGCTAATAATAAGCCAAGCCTGCCCTCCTCATCATCATTTATCAAATATAGACTTGTAGAAGAGTAGTGTAAAAAAAAAAAATAACATCGAAACGTGAGATACATCCGAGGTGCGCCAGACACACCAATCCGTTTTGACGCGAACTTATATATCTTTCCTTGGGTGTGTCAGATAGAATTCGAAAGTCCCGTCATTTCATGATACGCCAGATACCTCCCTTTTGGTACTCCATTCGCCGAGTTGGGTTGAAATCCGAGCAACGCTGCAGGGGAAGAAGGAAGCGAAGTCGGATGCGACTTGATGCTGGTTGTGCGTGGGCAGGCAATGCAATCTTCAAGGCTTCTAGCCAAAGGAATGTCGTAAACGTCGTGAATGCTCGTGCTTCCTTAGCGCTTGACTTCTCAATGCTCAAAGCAGAGCGCGCGCCTTTGCCTCCTCATAACATGGTACAGCGGTTTTTATCCTTCCGCGAGCGGTATTTTCGGTCGTTATCTCGAATCATCATCCCGTCTCCAGATCCCATCCTTTGCCCCTTGCCATTTCCTGATGGCGCCCTCATGCTGTTCTGCATGCGTTGCCGACGCAACTGTCGGACCACGTCGTAGAAGGCCTTCTCCACGTTGATGCAATTCTTGGCTGAAGCCTCGACGAACTCACATCCCAATTCCCGCGCCAGCGCATGTCCCTCCTGTGTAGAAACCTCTCGCTCCGTGACCCTGTCGCTCTTGTTTCCCACGAGCATTATGGGAACGGGGGCAGACGGTGCTGCGGATGATAATGGGGACCCTGGATACGACGGTGAGGATGCCGATGACTCCTTGACCCGTTGGATCTGGTTGTGAAATCTGGTAATGCGGGTGAATGATGACCTCGACGAGATGCTGTAGACCAGTACAAAGCCTTCGCCGTCACGAATCCATTGGTCTCGCAGAGCGGTATATTCCTCCTGGCCGGCAGTATCAAGGACCTCCAGCATGCAAGACTGGCCGTCTATCACCACTTGCTTTCTGTACGAGTCTTCGATGGTGGGATCGTACTGGGGAACATTTAGCAGAGGACTACTAGGTGATGCAGGATGCCCGATCTACAACCGGCAGCAGAGGTTGCTTACAGTCTCAACGAAGTGTTGCAGAGTTAATTGTATGGTCAGTGCCGTCTTCCCAACGCCTCCATCCCCTAGTACCACCAGCTTGTACAGCACCATCTTGCCCGCCATGATGAAATATGTTGTGAGGGCGGATGCGGTCACGCAGAGATGGATGGGCGAGTGGAAACGAAAGCGCGAGGGGAGCAATTCGTCGGGGAAACACACTCTCTGTGCTGTCGGTGGAGAGCGTGGATCTGCGGGTGGAGATTCCTTTTGGTATGTAAGTCAAGAAGCTCGGACTTCCGCTTGTGGAGTTGTCGATAGGACGGTTCGCGATAAGTTAGGCAGTCTGGCCGCCAGAAGAGTGGACTCGGGGGGGAGGGGAGGGGGATGCAGGTCAGAGAACACCTTTTTTGGGGGGGGGTTTTGTTAAAGGGGAGATGGGATATGCGTGGAGAAAGCTCACGCCGAATAGCGGAGTGGGATGAATGCGCGACGAAAGGGCAGAGTGGTGAGAGGCGGCGAGGTGGGAGCTGGGAGGTGGGAGCTGGGAGCGTGGTAGTAAGTACTGTAGTCTGTCGTTCGGCTGTACTGTAGTAGGTACAGTAGTAGTCGTCGGTACAGTGGTAGACTGTAGTAGTGGTACTGGGCAGCTGGGCGACTACTCCTGAGTCCTGAGTCCTGAGTCCTGAGTCCTGAGTCCTGAGTCCTGAGTCCTGAGCTGCTCGGACCCTTTCCGTCGATAACTGTGATGCCGATCCGCGAGCTTAGCCTGGGCGGCAATAGTTGCTGGAGGTGGCGGTGGTGGTTGGAGGGGGAAGAAAAAGCTCGTTCGTGGTGGGGAAGGGTCTGGTGGGTGGGCGGGTTTCGTGTATCTAGCGTCCGAGGTGCGAGAAGGCGAGAAAGGAGGGAGGCAGGGCGGGAGGAGGAGATGAAGAGGGAGATGAGGATGAGGATGAAGAGGGAGATGGAGATGGAGATGGAGATGAAGAGGGAAGAGGGAGAGTGAAAGGGAGGGAGGAGAGTGGACCGGGAGGGAGGTGAAAAGAGAGAGATCGAGAGAGGATGGAAGTGGAAGAGGGAAAAGGTGAGGAGGGGCCAGGATGTGAGGGAGTGGCAGAGAGAGAGAGATATGTTGATGTTGTAGCGAAGAAGGGGTTTTTGTTCGACAGTGCTATTACACCAACATTACTACTACTACTACTACTACTACCACAGGATCATCATCTACCAGAGAACCCTTTTTTACAACACTGCACACATAATCTCTAATGATAATTCATTCCCCTTGTTCTGCTCTGCTCTGCTCTGCTCTGCCCGCCGCTGTCCTGCTGTAACCGTGCAACACCCGCAAAAGCAGCACCAGAAGCCGGAGCCGTGCGAGCTGCCAGTGGGGGGAGGATTTGCAGCCGGCGCGACGCCTGATAGGCCATCGGCTGGCAAACGATATTAGAACCTCCCACTTGGAGAGTCTAGAATACTCCAATCCCTCCGAGTGGGAAAAAAAGGGGCCAGGAGTAGGGAGGTAAAGGTACTGAAGCTGTGGATTGATTCTATACAGAGGGAGAGGCGGTCTCTCTATACCCTACATTGGTCTCATATACATATACATATACATTTCCCTCTCACGCAAGACTGCAAGTCTTTCCCCTTAGATCCTTTCTTTGTGCGTTATATACAGTACAGAGTCTACAGACAGATCATCCCGTGTTTCTCTGATCGTAATGGCGCAACATGTAAATCCGCTGACATAATCCACCCCTCGAAATCAACGGCTGGTTGAACTAAGCTCGATCAATCATCAACTGAGCTACCTTACCCGTGTGAACACGGCTGGAGAATTGGGCTTTCATCCCTTCACCAGGCACCCGTGCCGGGAGGACTAGAGATCGGGCTGCCTCGGGCTCCTGCGTCATGATTGATAAAGTCATCGATTGGGGATCCCCCTCTGCCGACGGCGAGAGCATTCTAACAAAGAACCTGGCTAGGACTGGGTGGCCCGGACGGGACGGTAGAATCACGTATCATTGAATTGCAATGTTTAATAATCCCATTGATATCATCGTCTATTGCACTGAGTAGAACAATTGCCAAGGAAATTCCGTCCAGATTAACAGAAGCCCTCCGCAGTTCCTCGGTATCTCCCGCTACGCCAGCATAATTTCTCGAGAAAGAATCTGAAAATGAACAAAATGAATCGGCCGAAGCCAGGTCGGCATGATGGTGCTGACGTTGGAGCAGCTATCGAACAAGGCCACTGGAAGATCATCATCCAGTGATATCAAACAAGATAGATGTTCATCATTCCTTTACTTCGTGCTCATCTCCAAATGGCGTCTCTCCTCTATCAATCGACGCTCCTTCGCCTCCTTGGGGTTTCTTGCTCGCCTTCTCGATGACCGCGCTGAGACTCACGTTGCTTTGGTGACGACTCAGGGCTGGATCACTGAAGGGGCCCTCCTCCATATTTGGCGTCTCATCGATAGTAGTCATGGGTTTTGAGGGGCCTGGAAGGCCGTTCTGAACCGGGGCGCGATTATCTGCTGCCCCTGTTTTCTGCGCTGGGCCGCCGGCAACTTTTATAACATGCGGTCTCATCTGAGTGGCCGCAGTCGCACTGTCCAGAGTAGACTTGACACTGAAGGCAGGGCTTGGAGGTCCATTTGCTCCGTATTTGCCGTAATCAACACTTGGGACAGGAGGCATTAGTTCGCTAGCACCGGCGCCGTTGGATCTGACACTGACGACAGCTGCCTTTCCTCGGATCACAGTCTGGGCAGGAACCGGAGAGACGACCGCATTCTTGCCATAAATAGTCGAAGCAACGCTGGTCCTGGCGTACGAAGTTCGATCGCTGATGCCAGAGTATGTGGAGTCTCGAAGATTGCCAGGCATGAAGAAGTGCTCATTCTCGTACCTTGGAGAGCTGGAAGCCGATGATAGTGCAATCGGGATCGGTGGAACGGGAGGTACGAGAAGGCCAGGTGTGGATGGCGCGGATCGGTTTGTGACACCTGGGATGTATGCGATCTGAATGATGTTGGAAGCGCGAGTAAGCACGGTAGAGGCGATAGAGCCGACCGTATGCGTTGAAGCCCGCGCATCTCGCCGTCTTGTGAAGTCCTTCTCGGCCCCAAGAGATCCGTCTGCATCGTTACCCCAATCTTCGGTTGCATACTGTTGCCTCTTTGTCTTGATACAGTATCTCCATACGAGATAAGTAACTATCGCGATACATGCAAGTCCTCCAACAACACCACCGACAATTGCTCCTACGTTTGGGCCAGAACTTGACGACTTTGGGGACGAGCTTATGGTCGATGGGGTAGCGGCATTGGCAACGCAAATGGTGTGTTGACATGTGTCGCATGATGGTGGGACCAGTGAACAGACCTCGTTCTCACTACAGACTGGACAAGAAGGTGCAGTAGGCGGGCATATGACACAATTTCGTCGGAAGAGGCTATGGTATGAGGCTAGAAAAACAATCAATCAGCAAGAGCAGTTCTTATATTGCGCAGGCTCGACGAACCTGCTCCATAGTACGCCATGTTGGCAGTGTTTTTGACGACCACGAATTTATCAAATCGTTTTCAAATCGACAATTAAGGCCAATGCGTGGGAGGTTCAAGAGGAATGTGGGCCTCGATATCGTATCGTCGTATACAAGATGCCGTTCTTCAAGACGAAGAGATCCAGCTCTAGAGACGGTACAGATTGGATTACGGAAGAAGTATCCCAGATACAATAACTTCCGTCGTCGTGATATAAGAAGCCGAGCGATAGAGAAGAGGAAGATTCGATGTAGTGTGCGCTGGGCAGTGATCGTGAAGAAAGGCGGGTCGTGAGGAAAGGCTGCGGTCGCAAGAAGGCGCCGGAAGGGATGGATGGGGGGGAGTAATTAACGAGTGTGGAAGAGAACAAGCTCTGCAGATATTTGGAGGGCGTCCGGACAGTATCGACTACATGGACATGGCCGGTGAGGCTTGATAGACCGGTGATGGATGACTTCCGTGGTGTTGCGCTGTCGATGAAAGGGCGATGATACTGTCGATGGTGGGTTGGGACTGGAACTTTGGAGGAGGGCGGATCAGCGACGACAGGTACAGTAAGGTGGAGGTGGATCACGGCGAATGCTACTGGATGGTGTTCCTGGCATTCTTGCAGGGAAGAGATGCGTCTCGATACGCCAGCCCCGGGAATGCGATAGAGAGGCTCCGTCGCGCTGTAAGCGGGCCAATGGAACTTGCCATCCGAGTGGAGGGGCTGGGACCCCGCCGTAGAGCTATAAATCTTCTGGCCCCGTTCTAGCCGGGCTATCTCGACGGGTAATTTCGACAAGTTTATGCAGCGCGAGCGAATCAGAACGCCCGTCACGGTCTTTGCCTTACGGTGCACGTTACGGATGCAGCAACTGCACGGAGTACTCCGTCAATGGCGGCGAGCCTCATTATTATTTATTATTTATTGTTCCACCCTTCGATTGAGAGAGGCCATTATTCAGAGGGGCCAAACCACTACTCCGAAAAGCCCATCACGGAATCGTGAGTGCCATTCTGCCTCGGCATTTTTGCCCATGGTGGTTTAGGAAGGCTGGGCTTCTTCACCGGAGGATACTTATCCACCCTCAGCATATAGCACTGTGCAGGTCTCCTTTGCCCCTTTCCCATCCATGACACGATATGGTTCATGAAGGATCCAAGAGACGAACGAAGGAGCAGTATGATACTTGATATCAGTGCTCCTCGCCCATCCTAAGCCAGTTCAATTGGAGGAAGCAGGAACACGGCCTTCGTACACTTCGAGAAGTGAAATAGGTAATAGGGAATGTCGTGGTGCAGGCAAGGAATGAACTCGAACATGTGTAATGCTCTGTGGAGTCCCGACACTAGTGCCCCCATTATATGAGGTGTCTATGCCTTCAACTGGAGCTGTCAATAGTGTTATCCATCAAGTCATAAAGTGTCTTTTTCAGGGCCTGTTCAAAGTCCCTACCGTAAACCCTCATCAGCCCTCGACTCCTCAACTCCTCGACTCCTCGACTCCTCGATCCCTCGACTCCCCTATTCCCCTACTCCCCAACTCCTCGACTCCTTACCTCCTCCCCGCTCTCCCCCCAGGGTTCCAAATTCCAATCCTCTCTCGACCATGATTATCACGTGCCCGCCCCTAAACGCGCACGCTCGGCAGTCGGGAGTCGGGAGTCGGGAGGGCCCAATGTCAGCGGAACGGCCGCTCGTATGAAGGCGCTTTTAATCCTGGGACTGACAGCTTTTTGCCCCGTAAAGATCCTATTTTTAGCTTGACCCTGACCCCGGCCGGCGGGACTCTTGGCGCCAGCCCAGCGAAGGCGGTGGGAAGTCGGGAACAAAGAAAACCGTTCTTCAGTCGACGCCGTTATTCGAGGGTTTGAGACCGACCGGTGAAGGGCTAGCTGGCCGTGTTTTTGCTGCTGCGAAGAGGGCATGGCATGTCTCTGTGTCTTGAAGGGCTTTGTCTGATTATTCTGTCCGGCGCAGAGTGTCCTCCGAGTGGTCCTCGTTTCACGAATCCTCGCTGAAACATACCAGACACGAGGACATGTCAACCCAGCCTCCAAGCCTCAGGCCTCCGCCGCTCTACTGGATGACGCCGCAGCCAAGTACAAGTCTCTGTTCGTAAAATCGCCACATCACGACTCCAACCCCCCCGAAGCTGAGTATTTTCTGCAGACGGGAGGCTGTAGTTTATATGTACAGTCGAAATAGCAGCTGAGATCGACTACACGGATCAGGGAGGCTGAGCACCCATTCGAGACCCCCCCCCGGTCGCCTAAGTACTTACACGAGGCTTTTCCCTCTTCTTCGTAAGTCAAGCCAAGCGAGACCCTCCCAAATCCCATCCCGGCCGCGATCAATTGTGAAAACTTCCTGGGCCCTTCCTGGATCCTGACGAAACCCCCTTCAACTCTTCCAAGACCAACCCTTTCTACATTCCTTCACTCGTTTCCCTCAACAGCCTTCGTTATTTTTTATTCCTTAATATTCTCCCCGGACCCTCCTTCTAAGAGCCAACTCCCGACGCCCCTTGTAGCCATTCTTGGCTTGGTACGCCCCCCCCTGACCCTTCACCATCCCTCGATCGAGCCGACGACGACGGCGTCAGCGTCACAACTTCAGCAGAAGAACTCCCAGCGTATTAACCGTCTCCAGACCGGTAGCCCTCCGTCACCATGGCTTACTCTGGAAATGGGGAGTACGATGAGCACAAACTCCAAGATCTCCCTCCCGGGAGCACAGTCAGTTCCGCAGTCCAACAATTGTTGGCCATCATCTAACTTTGCTATTCCAGTATCACCTACCTCCGCAGCACGACGAGGAGGATGGTGGAAATCTTCCCTTACTCCATCAAGCACCTCACCCAGGTCCCTTCGCGAGTCCCTACGACGATTCAAACCTTCGAGTTGCTACCCCTCCCGTGAGGCCAGTATCCGCCTACAGTCTCACAGAATCGTATGCTCCGGGTGCCACAACCACACCATTCAGCAGCAGCGAATATGGCAGCAGCTCGACGGCATACGGTCAACCAGAGACAGGTCCATATGCGCGGGTCGGCTCTCCCTACTCGAGGGCCGAGACTGATTCCACCGAAGCATGGCGCCAGCGACAGGTTCCTGGAGCTGGTGGTCTCAAGCGTTATGCCACAAGGAAGGTTAAATTGGTCCAGGGGAGCGTCTTGAGTGTCGACCATCCCGTTCCTAGCGCCATCAAGAATGCCATACAAAAAAAGTACAGGGATGATCTAGAGGGAGGCAGCGAGGAGTTTTCACACATGCGGTATACAGCTGCCACCTGCGATCCTGACGAGTTTACCCTAAAGAATGGCTACAATCTACGACCCGCGATGTACAATCGCCATACCGAACTTCTGATCGCCATTACCTACTACAATGAAGACAAGCAGTTGACGGCTCGTACGTTACACGGTGTGATGCAAAACATTCGCGACATTGTGAACCTCAAAAAATCCGATTTCTGGAACGTGGGCGGACCTGCCTGGCAAAAGATTGTGGTGTGTCTCATCTTTGATGGTATCGATCCCTGTGACAAGGATACTCTTGATCTTCTCGCAACAGTCGGAGTTTACCAAGACGGTGTCATGAAGAAAGATGTCGATGGCAAGGAGACTGTGGCCCATATTTTCGAATATACCACACAGTTGTCTGTGACCGCAAACCAACAATTGATTCGACCCTCGGATGACTCGGACAATACTCTCCCACCTGTACAAATGATGTTCTGCTTGAAGCAAAAGAACAGCAAGAAGATCAACTCCCATCGATGGCTCTTCAACGCGTTTGGTCGTATTCTAAACCCTGAGGTCTGCATTCTTCTCGATGCAGGTACGAAGCCTGGACCGAAATCTTTACTATCTCTCTGGGAGGGATTCTATAACGATAAGGACCTTGGAGGAGCATGTGGTGAAATCCATGCAATGTTGGGTAGGGGAGGTCGCAAACTTCTCAATCCCTTGGTGGCTGGTCAGAATTTTGAGTACAAGATCAGTAATATTCTTGACAAACCACTCGAGAGCTCTTTCGGATATGTCAGTGTCTTGCCCGGAGCATTCTCTGCCTACCGATTTAGAGCAATCATGGGTCGACCTTTGGAGCAGTACTTTCACGGCGATCATACCCTTTCCAAAGTGTTGGGGAAGAAAGGAATTGAAGGGATGAACATCTTCAAGAAGAACATGTTCTTGGCCGAGGACAGAATTCTCTGTTTCGAATTGGTTGCCAAAGCCGGGTCGAAATGGCATTTAACATACATCAAAGCCGCGAAAGGCGAGACTGATGTCCCTGAAGGAGCCCCTGAATTCATTGGACAGCGTAGAAGATGGCTCAACGGTTCATTTGCAGCAAGCATTTACTCCATCATGCACTTTGGCAGAATGTAAGTTTCTGAACCGGTTTAGATTGCCTTCCTTTATCTAACCAAAATCTCTACAGGTACAAGAGTAGCCACAACATTGTGCGGATGTTTTTCCTCCACATCCAACTGCTCTACAACATGTTCTCCGCTGTCATGTCTTGGTTCATGCTGGCATCTTACTGGCTGACCAGTACGGTTATCATGGACCTTGTAGGACAGCCTGTTGCGGCATCTGCTACAAGTGCGGCTCACCACGGCTGGCCTTTCGGTGACAAAGCGACTCCTATCATCAATACTATCCTTAAGTACCTCTATCTCGCATTCCTGATCACGCAGTTCATTCTCGCACTTGGAAACCGACCAAAAGGCTCAAGGATCACTTACATCCTATCGTTCATTGTCTTTGGTGTCATCAACCTCTACGTTATTGTTGATTCCATGTATCTGGCCGTCCGTGGTATCGCTGGTACGAGTATATCTACCGACAGTGCCGATGATTTTTTCAAGAGCTTCTTTGGTTCGTCCAATGGTTCTGGAGGCATCATCATTATTGCATTGCTCGCTACGTATGGTCTCTACTTCGTCGCCTCGTTCCTGTATCTCGACCCATGGCACATGTTCACTTCCTTCGGCCAGTATCTACTGCTCATGTCATCTTACATCAATGTTCTCATGGTGTATGCCTTCAGTAACTGGCACGATGTCTCCTGGGGTACTAAAGGATCTGACAAAGCCGATGCTCTTCCTTCTGCGCAAACAACAAAGGTTGACGGGAAGGCAGCTGTGATTGAGGAGATCGATAAACCACAGGAGGATATTGACAGTCAGTTCGAAGCTACAGTGAAGCGGGCGTTAAAGCCTTTCGTGCCTCCGGTGGAGGATGAGAAAAAGACGCTTGAGGATTCTTATAAATCCTTCAGGACGAAGCTTCTGATGTGCTGGGTCTTTTCGAATGCTATATTGGTAGTTATTATCACCAGCGATAGTGTTGATAGTTTTGGGTTCGGGGTAAGTAACTCATCTTTTTCATATTTATGTGCCTGCTGCTAATACATCCATACAGGACAAAGCATCCATCCGTACAGCCAGATTCTTCGAGGTTCTGCTATACGCAACTGCTGTCTTGTCCTGTGTTCGTTTCATTGGGTGTCTTTGGTTTTTGGGAAGATCTGGTATTATGTGTTGCTTCTCGAGACGTTGAGAAAATCCATTCCGAGTCGGCGGAATCATGATGGTTTGCTCAGTTGTGGGTTTGCTTGGGGTTAATCCAATCATCCAGCGAATGCTCTTTCCTTATAATATTAGATCCAGCCTTGGTAGGCTCTTGACATTCTCGCAAAATGGCGTTCTGAGTTCAGTAAAACGGTATACTTGTATTTCAACGTTGCATAGGAATCAGAATACCCTCTTGAATTTTCGGTATCACGTATTACATGAAGTATCTACGACCTCCCTTGAATCTTCGAGAGTCGTTCAAGTATGTGCAACTACATGTATAAAGTATATATACTCAAGAAATGCAATTACTCCCCTTGGACAAAGTGAACCAAAGGGGTTAGTAAGATACCTTCTCAGTCACTGGAGCAAAATCCCAAAATGTATATCGTATCAATATTCGTAAAAGTGTGGCTTGCCTGACAATCCGAGATCCTACAGAAACAAGCTTCTGCTCACTCGAGATTTCATCTTTGAATTTGAGCAAGAAAAGAAACATTAATTCTGTTATCAAGCCCGCACTTGCGTTGACTTGGAACGCGATTGATTTTTTTATGGAGCGCTCGAGAATGTGCCGTTGTTGTCAAGCTGTGCTTCATCTATAACTGATTTCGAGGCTATTATTACAGAACCGAGTTTCCGCCTTGCACCACCCCCGCCATCCGTCCCTCGACAACAAACGTCCTTCTCTCTCGAATACAACCCCGCTCCTGTCAAGATGTTGAAGATATGGTCTATGGTAAGCCTGATAACCCCGCTCCCGCATGTCACTCTGTCATTTTCATCCCACCTGATACTCCACGCGATGCTGAGTATGGCCCACAGAAGCAAAAGCAGCAGCAGGATGCAAACGCAGATGCTGCTGCGGGTACTAAGAAGAAGAAAGTGACGGCAGCGCAACTGCGCATCCAAAAAGGTATTTGCGCAGTGTTGCTCTCTCTTATCGGTCTGTTCTTCGCTGACCTCTTCTGCCTGCAGATCTCTCAGAGCTTGCGCTGCCGAGTACCATGAAGACCGACTTCCCTGACCCAGACGATACCCTCAACTTCACCCTCACCATCGAACCGGACGAGGGTATGTATAAAGGCGGACGGTTCCATTTCACATTCGCCATCCCCCAAAGTTTTCCTCACGAGGCGCCTAAAGTCAAATGCACACAAAAGATCTACCACCCGAACATCGATCTGGACGGAAACGTATGCCTGAACATTTTACGAGAGGATTGGAAACCGGTGTTGAACTTGCAGGCGGTTATTATTGGGCTGCAGGTACGGGAACAGCCCCCAAGTGCTACGAAGCTGGAAGTCACACTGACATCACATCTGCAGTTCCTCTTCCTCGAGCCAAACGCCTCCGATCCTCTCAACAAAGAGGCAGCGGAAGATCTACGGTCGAATAGAGAGGGGTTCAAACGGAACGTCCGTTCAGCAATGGGGGGTGGGTCAGTGAAGCACCAGACTTTCGAGAGGGTTTTGAAGACTTGAACGAAGAAGATAAGATCTATCTAGAGTTGAAGCAAGTTCATACGAGTATAAATGCATGATGAGGCGTTGACATGGGAGGATTTCAATGGAGTCAATGCGGTCTGGTCTCGTTACTTCAGGAAGAGCGTAGAATCCAAACCAGATCAGATCACCTATGTTTCTCCAGCCGTTGTCTCGTCGGGGTGAGGATTTCGCGAGACAACCGTATATTGAGTGAGCAAGCAATCACCCAACAATCAGGCTGTGTATGACCTTGACCTGCAGATCCGCCAATACACGATTCACACTTCAAGCTCACAAACTTCATCTGCATATCCCGTCTATAGAGTGATTCGTAAAATAGATCGTCTAACTGGGTCACGGCTCAGCTCGCCCTCGCTCTCGCTCTCCGAGGTGCCCAGCCTGAGGCTCAGGCTGAGGCCTCATTCGTTATCAACAAGCGAGGCGGACAGCGATCTCGGAAGCTGGGGAAAATTTCAGAAAGTTCGAAAGCTCGAGTCATCAATAAACAAACACAATCCATCTTCCTTTTCCTCTCTCCCAACCCACTCCACTCCATCCAAATCCATTCAAAATGGCCTCCCGCACATTCTCCAGAGCTCTCCGATCGCCATTGGCGAAGCAACTCCGCGCTCCTGCGCGCAGAACCTTTGTCTCTGCCATCAACGCCTCTTCCAGACCTACTGCCCGTGCTGTTGTAGCTTCAGCTCAACAGGTCAGAGGAGTCAAGACTATTGACTTCGCTGGCACCAAGGAGAAGGTTTACGGTACGGCCTGCATGATCCGCACACTTATGCTCTATGACTGACATTGTTTTCTATAGAGAGAGCCGACTGGCCTGCTGCGAAGCTCCAGGTATATGACACACTTAGCAACGGTTTCGGGGTAATCATTAACATTCAGCCTAGGAATACTTCAAGAATGACACAATGGCCATCATTGGATACGGATCCCAAGGCCACGCCCAATCCTTGAACATGCGTGACAACGGACTGAACGTCGTCGTCGGTGTGCGAAAGAACGGTCAATCGTGGAAGGACGCTCAACAAGATGGCTGGATCCCAGGCAAGAACCTCTTCGAGGTTGATGAGGCTATCTCCAGGGGTACCATCATCATGAACTTGCTCAGTGATGCTGCTCAGAGTGAGACCTGGCCAGCCATCAAGCCCCAGATCACCAAGGGAAAGGTATGTACAGCCAGAAACATCCTAGGAAGATCGCTAACAATAACAGACCCTCTACTTCTCCCACGGTTTCTCCCCAGTCTTCAAGGACCAAACCAAGGTTGATGTTCCATCTGATGTTGATGTCATCCTCGTTGCCCCCAAGGGATCTGGCCGAACCGTCCGAACCCTCTTCCGTGAGGGACGTGGTATCAACTCCTCCATTGCCGTTTACCAGGATGTGACCGGCAAGGCCAAGGAGAAGGCCGTTGCTCTTGGTGTCGGAGTTGGCAGCGGTTACCTCTACGAGACTACCTTCGAGAAGGAGGTGTACTCAGACTTGTACGGTGAGCGTGGTTGCTTGATGGGAGGTATCCACGGTATGTTCCTCGCCCAGTACGAGGTTCTCCGCGAGCAAGGCCACAGCCCCAGTGAGGCCTTCAACGAGACCGTTGAGGAGGCCACCCAGAGCTTGTACCCATTGATTGGTGCGAAC
This sequence comes from Amorphotheca resinae ATCC 22711, assembly GCF_003019875.1. Lineage (NCBI taxonomy): Eukaryota > Fungi > Ascomycota > Leotiomycetes > Helotiales > Amorphothecaceae > Amorphotheca > Amorphotheca resinae. The sequence continues at coordinate 630,860 of NW_020194471.1, forward strand.
GGTATGGACTGGATGTACGAGGCTTGCTCCACCACCGCTCGCCGTGGTGCCATTGACTGGAGCAGCCGCTTCAAGGATGCCTTGAAGCCTGTCTTCAACGACCTGTACGACTCCGTCAAGACCGGAAAGGAGACCCAGCGATCTCTCGACTTCAACTCCCAACCCGACTACAGAGAGAAGTACGAGGCTGAGATGCAAGAGATCCGTGACTTGGAGATCTGGAGGGCAGGAAAGGCCGTTCGGTAAGTCAAGATCAGGCGCTCCTTGTTACGATGGTGCTAATATCTGTTTCTAGTTCTCTCCGTCCCGAGAACCAGTAAGCTGTTCGATAGAGCGTTGGGGTGTTATTTCTGATTCTGGAGTGAAAACCTGGGGAACTGTAATATACTCTCCAAATTGGAATCTGCGGTATGCGGAATTGCTAAAAGTTATGATTACCTCTTGAACGTTTATTACATCTTTCTTTTCCTCGAAAATAATCATCGCGCCTTGTCTTTCTTCTAGCACGTGCTCTGAACTGTGGGGCATCTTCCGGAATCGGCAGTCATTCCACCGAAGTGTTTACTCCAACAAAACCACATTGAAACATATTCACGACCTCCGGGTTATTTCTCCCTCCACCACCTTGTTTTCTTCCAGCCCCAATACGCTATAGTCGCCGCTCCTCCACCTCCTCATCAAGCATCGAGAATGGCCGATCCCGCAAAATGCCCGCCTCTAACCCGCGCCTCGGTCGTCGCCGCGCACTCCTTAGTGAAGCCATACATCCATTACACGCCGGTCCTCACAAACACAACGCTCACAACCCTAGCCTCCACTCCGCAGTCTGTCTCCGCGTTAGAAGGCACGCCGTGGGCAGGTCAAGAGCCCGCAAAGCCCAAGATTAGGTTATGGTTCAAGTGCGAGAATCTGCAAAAGGTGGGGGCGTTTAAGGTGCGGGGAGCTTTCCACGCCCTTACAAGATTAGTAGCAGAAGAGGGCTGGGAAGAGCAGGGCGGGAGGGAGAGGGGCGTTGTTACGCATAGTTCTGGTTTGTATTCCCGCCTCATTATCTCCTGATGGCCTCTTTGGGACTCTTCCCAAAGAAACCAACCCATTACTGCTGTGAGAGAGCAACCTTTTGCTGATTGAGGACCGTACAATGGGACAGGAAACCACGCACAAGCCCTCGCCCTCGCCGCGCGCACCATGGGCATCCCCGCGACGATCGTAATGCCGCGAATCTCCACGCCCTCCAAAATCGCAGCGACCCAGTCATACGGTGCGCGCGTCGTCTTCAGCGGCTCCACCTCTACGGAGAGAGAAGCGGTAGTGGCAGATGTGATCAAAGAGACGGGCGCGCGGCTGGTGCCACCGTATGATCACCCGGACATTATCTTAGGACAGGGCACGCTGGGCTTAGAGATGCAGACACAGGTTGAGGAGATGATTGCGTCAGGTCAGGGGCAGGCGGGGGAGAAGACGAAGAAAGGGAAGGGATTAGATGCCATCATTGCGCCGTGCGGCGGCGGCGGTATGCTCTCCGGCACAGCCTTGAGTTGCGAAGGCACCGGCATCTCAGTCTTCGGCGCCGAGCCCGAATTCCAAGGCGCTGACGATTGCAAACGCGGCCTCGCAGCCGGGAAGCGCATCGAGAGCGTCTCCACGCTCACCATCGCCGACGGGTTGCGGACGCCCGTCGGCGCCTACCCCTGGACGATCATCCACGACCGGAAACTGGTCCGGGCCATGTACAGCGTGACGGAGGAGCAGATCAAGGCGGCGCTGCGGCTGGTCCTCGAGCGGATGAAGATGGTGGTGGAGCCGAGCTCGGTGGTGGGCCTGGCGACCGCCCTGTACAATGAGGATTTCCGCCGGCTGGTGGAACAGGAAGGCGGGGAGCAGGGCTGGGATCTGGGGATTGTGTTTAGTGGCGGGAATATCAGTATCGAGGCGTTGGGCAAGATGTTTGAACCTGCTGAGAAGAAGGCATAGCCGCATAGATATGAGCTAGGAAGAAGATAAGGTGGGGAAAAGATGGGAAAGGTGGATGTGAGATTGCTGCTGAAATCGGCTCTGTTTGGATCATGTGCTGATGATCGTTTACCTTATACCCGGATATCTGCACAATCTGACTGATGAGTGAGTGGTATATGGGTTGAGGAAAAGATCCAAGTAGATCAGGGGCGGGGGTGGATAGGACAAGAACTGCGCGGAAACTGAAATACAAGATACCAATTATTACCCAGACCTATCAAGAAAGACCGTGCTGGGGAATGTGGCTCGCTCAGCCTTTCAGCAATGATTAGTTTCTTGTGCTCTGGAATTGAGGCTCTGACTGATGAACACGGCTTCACTGTTTAAATTGACACACAATAACGCAAATGGCAACAGAATCTATATATGTGTATTGAGTATTTAAAAGTTCCTAACTCGTCCTATTTCATCTATCAATCATAAATCCATATCCATAAAGCAGCACTACTTCTTCTTGATGATCCAACAAACATTCGCAACCCTTCTTCTTACCACTTAATGCTTAATTCCCAGCTGCTTCTCAATCTGGATAAACTCCACCGCCATATCATGGATACTCTCCTCCAGCGAGCGGAACTTGATGCCGAGCTCGGTCCGGATCTTGGTGGTATCGACATCGTACGTGTCGGGGAGGGGCTCGTTCGGGTTGCCCTCGGGCGTCAGGTGTCTCCGCTCGGGGAAGTCCTTGCGCAGGACGTTGCAGATCTGCTGGAAGGTGTAGCGGCCCGCGGTGCACAGGTAGCGCTGGCCGGCGGAGGCCGGGTTCTCGTAGGCGCGCACATGGGCCTCGCCGACGTCGCGGACGTCGACCCAGAGGTAGAAGGAGGTCGCGGGCACCTCCTTCTGGCTGCCGTCCATGAGGTGGTAGATCTCGGCGGCCGACGTGTTCAGCTTGCTGAGGTCGGACACGGTGTGGGCCGTGGGGCCGTACACCATGGGCGGGCAGATGGTGGTGATGTTGAAGTTGGGGTTGTGCTCGGCGACGTAGTCGAAGGCCGCTTTCTCGGCCAGCTTCTTGGAGGCGCAGTAGGCGACGGGGCCTGGGGCGTCCTTCTTCGCAGCCTCCTCGTAGGAGATGGGGTTCCAGTCCTTCTCGGTGTAGGTGTGGCCTGGTCGCAGACCCTTGTTCAGGTCGAGGATCGAGGCGAAGGAGGAGGTGATGACAACGCGCTTCACGTTGGGGTTGTGCTTCTGGATCGATTTCAGGACTTCGGTGGTGCCCCTGACGGCGGGTTGGAGGAGATCGCGCTCGTTGTCCTCGACTGAGAGGACGAAGGGAGAGGCAGTGTGGATGACCTAGACAAGGAGATTAGCCCCTGATATTGAAGTACTCGAGGTATTCGAGGACAACTTACCCCGTCGACGCCCTTGACAGCCTCGTCATGACCTCCGGGAAGCGCAACATCCTTGACAATTGCAAAAGACAGTTGGTCAAGGTACTTGCTGTGAGACTTCTTCACGTTCTCGGCAGTCGCTTCACTGCGGACAGTGGTCCTGACATTGTAACCGCGCTCAAGGAAGGCATTGAGGACATGAGCGGCAACGAAACCCGATCCTCCGGTGATCAGGACAGTCTTTCCTTTTCCCGACATAGTAGCTGAATGGTTTGGGGGGTTAGATACGAAGCAGGAAATCGGAGAGATGTGAAAATGACGGTAAGATGCCAGACAAGGAGACTAGGAGAAAGGCACTTGACTCTAGAACGGGAGAAGGCCGGTTGACCATATATATACCTCCCTCTTTGGATGATACATCATCATATTAGGTTGTCACTCTGTGAAGATTAACTTAGTTAACGCCGTCCCCTCCACTCTAGCAGATTCGGAGTTTACGACATGACGAAAGAGCGTGGCAAGCGTTATGCTTCTAAATGGAACCCGCGTACCGAAGAAGTGGAACCTCATCGGCCCCTTCGGTTGCGCGGGAGGGTATCACATGACCTGGGCTGGTTAGCAATCCGCTTTAGGACAATGGAACATGTAACTAACAGTATTATATAATGTCGTCGTGCATTACAAACCATCTCGAATCCATTGAATCTAGGTATACGCGGATCCAGACGTCTATGTTGTCTTCAGCCCTTTCGGAAAATAATAAGCGAGGAAGCCAGGTGGGTGTCCCTAGCCCGGCTCGGCTCACACCAATGGTTGCTTTATCGCCGATGAGATGCACAAAAACATTTCATTATCTCCAACGGCAGAAGTCTTTCCATGGATGCCCGTGGAAGATGATCATCGGAGTCTTTGATCACTCGTCTGCTATCTCCGATATCTCCTTCCTACCCAAACCTTCCCAGGTGTCCTCGAGCAACTGGTCTCCTGAGATGGGCGGCTGCATCGAGTGGTCGAAGCTATGAAAGTTTCTTACGCTCGACCTGCAACCAAACGTGAGCAGGCGTTTGTTGTTTGCTTGTTTGTTTCAGCATGTGTGTCTCTTTCACTCATTCTTTCCTTCTTTCCTTCTTTCCTTCTCTCTTTCTTTGCCTTTCTCTTCTTCCCCTTTCTTTCGGAGGTTGCGGCGGTGAGAATCTCACATTTCTTACCATGCTTTTTCCAAGCCGTGTGAGACCTCCTTCCCAAGATGGCTGAACACGCCACGATGGATGTCTTCGCCACCATGGACGAGGAAACCGCAGCTCTGATCATCCAGCTGCAGATCGAAGACAGCCAGGAGCTTTCCGCCATCTCTGAGGGCAAAGGCAAAGGAAAGGAGGGGGATGTATCGGACGCCGAGCTTGCATTAGGTCTGTATAACGAGGATCTGCGACAGAGAGCTTCAATCATCCAAGACCGGCAGATGACCAAGAGTATTGCTCGTGCTTGCCAGACAGATGGAAATGCGCTCGCAGCCTCCCTGGCGGAAGAGCAGACCGCTGCAACCGATCGTGGAGCTGCTGGCAGACTTGGCGGAGTGACAGCACCAGCCCCTGTTGAGCCGTGGACCATCACTTCGGAGGAACTGGACGAAGAATTGCTGGCAAAGCTGTCCGCTCTTTACGTTGAATCCGCTACTGAAGAATCGGGTCTCGAGATCGCAGAGGCTGAAAGTTTGTCAGACGGCGAGCATGACAACCCAGAATCTTCGGAGTGGGCTGCTACGAGAACACCATCAAAGACTCTTCATCGGCGTTGTGTTGCTTGTCGAGAGCACGTGAAGTACTACGATATCGCCCGTGTTCCTTGCGGCCACGAGTACTGTAGAGACTGTCTTCGAGACCTGTTCCAGGCCTCAATGACAGATGATTCTCTATTTCCTCCCAAATGCTGTCGCCAACCACTTGTCTCGGGCGGCGTGCGTATCTTCTTGACCCCCGAACTCGTCAAGGAATATGAACGGAAGAAAATCGAATACGATACTCCGAACCGAACATACTGTTCTAATCCCGTCTGCTCGTCCTTCATCAAGTTGGGAGACATCGCCAATGAGCTGGCTACTTGTACGGAGTGCGGTACGATCACTTGCACCATGTGCAAAGCAGTTCAACATACCGGGGACTGCCCGGCTGATACTGCATTGCAGCAAGTTCTCGAGGCAGCAGAAGAGAATGGCTGGCAACGCTGCTATTCATGCCGCCGCTTAGTAGAGCTAGACGTTGGCTGCCACCACATGACGTTCGTGCACCTCTCCCCTCTGACCAGTCCTCACTAAAACCCCCTAGATGCCCTTGCGGCGCGCAGTTCTGCTACGCCTGCGGCCTAAGCTGGAAAACCTGTCCATGCCCCCAGTGGAGCGAAGAGCGCCTTTTCGCGCGCGCAACCCAGGTCGTGGCACGTCGACCCGCCCATGCGAATCCGCAGGCGCAGTTCGCCACAGCAGTGCAGAATCTCCGGGACAGACACGATTGCAACCATCTTCTTTGGCTGTACGTGCGTGGTCGGCACCAGTGCGAGGAGTGCCGTCAGACGTTGCCGACGTACATCTTTGAATGTCGACAGTGCAATATCCAGGCTTGCAACAGGTGTAGACGGAATAGGTTATGATGGAGCGTAGGTAGGAGTTAGTTTGTTAGGACGGCGCAATCTTAGAGAAAGGCAGGCATTTAGTTGGTATGCTAGATGAATAGCAAACTACCCCTTATCTGCAGTTCGGGAAGCATTCATATTTATCAGCTATTATGAAAATAACCCTAAAGTTGATTTAAGGGGGAGGTTCTTCTTTCTTAAAGGCGTTTTTTTCTTCTTCCCCTCCTTCAGTTCTCCTTCTTCAGTTCTCCTTCTTCAGTTCTCCTTCTTCAGTTCTCCTTCTTCAGTTCTCCTTCTTCAGTTCTCCTTCTTCAGTTCTCCCTCCCCTCCTACCCTCCTACTTACCCTCCTACTTGTTCTTCTCGACCCAAATCCAATTCTTCAAATCCTCGCCAATCTATCCTTCCTATATAAAAAACCAACCCAAACATCCATACCCCTCTTCCTTCCTTCCTGCTTTTATATCTCCACATGAATCATTAACCAGATCTCATATTTAATACAATCATATCTCATCTTACTTATCTCTAGGACCACCCAGTACTACCAACCCCCCCCCCCCCAACCAAACCCAACCAAAAAAAATAAAAATAAAAAACAAAAAACAAAAAGAACATATAACGTATTATGAAAATCGTTTTTCAATTCAATTCCATATCAATCATGCTAATATCAATCAATCTAATATCAATCAATCCGACATCATCATTCTAATATCAATCAATCTAATATCATCAATCTAATATCATCAATCCCTAAAAAGCAGAAGAAAAGGATCACTGAATTACCAGCCGCTAAAATAACTACATCATCATCAACTAACAAAAGCTAACCCATCGTCCCAAGAGAGACAGAGACGCCTGGCTCGAAGACCAATTCAGAAACCAAGATTTACAGAAAACACCAAACCAAACCGCCCAGGAATCATTCATCATATGTACTTCTTTTTTTCTTTTCCTCTCTCTCTCTTTATTTCTTGACTCGTTCTTTTTGATCTACTCGCCTCTTCCCCGGTGGTTCCCCATCTTCTCAATAGAGCTCATGATCCCACTACGATATCCCAATCCGCTTCCTGGCCTCGTGCCCTGGGAGCTGCCACTTCGGCTCCGTTCGTGTGCACTCCCCGCCGGTGCACCGAATCCTCCCCTCCCGATGCGGCTCTCTCCGGGAGCAATGCTGGAGATGTTGGTGGGTGCACGCAGACCTGAAGCTCGGGAGATGCTGCCTCGCAGGTTCTCGATTGTGTTGGGTTGGCTGCTCTGCGGTCCAGGGGCTTTACTTGGCTGGGTTGCGGTTGCCGGAGCCGAGTTCATCTCGGCGAGCATGTCATCGAACGCAGCTACCAGCGGGATCATCTCGTCGACTGCCTGCACAAGCTTTCCTTTCTCAACTCTTTCGCTGTCGAGGAGTTCGCGCAGTTCGTCATTGTCCCTCTTTACGCTCTTTACAATCTCCGAAAGACCCTCCAGCTCCGCCTCGAGTTCTTTTGTCCTGGCATCTCTCGCAGCTTGCTTCTCTAATTCTTCCGTGACTTCCAAGGGGTTCTTGGGCTCAACTTTGGTCATCGTCGTGTCTCGCCCAAGCTTCAATTCCTCATTTTCTTTGGTAAGTTCTTCAACCCGCTCTTCCAACTCCTTGACCTTCTTATCCCACCGGCGCTCGTAGCTTTTCTTCAGGGCTGCCACTTTGGTTTCGTGCTTGTCTTTGTACAAGGAATGCAGCTCTCTTGAGACCTTCTCGACCGCTAGTTCAACTGTTCTGCCTCCACAGCTACATTCTCCTCCTGGCTTGTTCTCGACAGCCTCTGGAGTTGGCGAGATCTTGCCGGAACGCATGGCGGCCATCTTGCTTTCGGCCTCTTGGGCCATCATCTCCGCCGCCTCTCTTCTCCTCTCGCTCTCCTCCAATCTTCCCTCGAGATTATCTCGCTCCCGTTCACCGTGTAAGATCTCTTCCTTTACATTTCGAAGGACCGACTCCATTTCTTTGCCCCTCTTTTCCCAACCCTCCCTCTCTGCAGCGAGCTGTTCCTTCAGATCTCTCTCCTCTCGCAACTGCTCCATACATTCACCAACCCTCTTCTCTGCATCGCCAACCGCGGTCTTGAGTGACTGTACCTCGGCTTCTTTTCCACTCAGAGAAGCTTTCAGACTACTTATCTCGGATAAGAAGCTCGATTTCAAACTCTCAAGCTCTCTTGGAGTGATAGTTGGCAGGCTCCGAGGTGTTGGAGCCGGAGGGATATCAAAGTCCAGAAGATTCGACATATGTCGATTTACGGAGGGAGTGATAGAGCCGAATAAATCTGGCGTCGTTGAGCTCTTCGTAGGAGAAAGTCTGGCTTGCTTTGCGGGAGATAGATAGCGACCAGAAAATCCGGAGATCTGTTCAGTAAAATCGAGGATAAGGTTAGTGGTATTTCCATCGTCCTTGTTCTGGTCGTATTTGTTGCCTCGAGGGGTTGGAGAAGGAGAATGATTCATTGTTCTTCGAGAAGTAGCTGGAGTGCTCATTTGAGTCCGTCGTGGACTAGGGGTCATTCCGGCAGGTTTGGTAGGACTGTGTCCAATCTTTGCAAACATGGTCATGTCCGGTACAGCTGAGAACGTGCTGAATGTGCTGACCATTGTGTCGTCCATATTGGGGGCCTCGTCAGAACCAGCGCGACCAATGCTGGTCAGGGTATCATTCGCCTCGTCATCAAAGTCTTCGTGAAGTTCGCTGTCCTCATCCTCCAATATCTCAATAGCTTTCGTAAGACCCTCGTTGTCGCGCAGAGCATCCTCGAGGCTCATTTTCCTCTCCACAACAACTGGGCGTTTCTCGGGCGAGATAGAAGGCCTGACGGGAAACCTCTTCTCCGGCGACGACAGCTTCCGTGGGCTTCGCGATGGCTCTGAGGACTTCTGTGGTGATGCGGACTTGGGCTCAGGCGAGCTGCGTATCTTCAATGGCTTCAATGGCGAGGTTTGCTCGCGCTCGACAGAGCTTTGCGCGGCAGGTCGGGGCGTTTTGCTCGGGGAGATGTTTTCGCTATTGCTCAGATTTGTAACATCTGCAGCAAATGGAGAGCTTGGGGGGCCGTCGCTATCGGTGTCTGTTATTGCCTGTGTGGTGAAGCTGGTAACCTCGTAGTCCATATGGCGTGCGGACGAGTAGGGGGTCACAAATGGTGTGGAGGAAGGTGTCGCAGAGTTGAGAGCTGCAGCTGCAGCGTCGGTCAATGGCGAAACCATTGGGGGCAACAACTATCTCTGTGATCCAAGTTGCGTATAAAAGTTCGTAGAGAGCAGTGTCGAGTGTGTAGATGTCTTCAGAAGAGCGGGCAGGAAGAAGGTATTTACTTTTAGCCAAATCAAGCTTAGCGCAACCCAGATCAAAACAAACGAAAATTTACTTCGACGTCACATCAAATCTCGAGAACTGAGGTCTCTGTGTAATATTTTTTGAGAGGTTATGGTTCCTGAGACATTTCTAGAATCATGTACTCATGCGTCTTACGCAATGTATCCATCCAGGCCCAAATGCACCAATGCTTCCCAGCCCAAACTCCAAATCCGCAGCCATCCATCCGTTTTTTCCTTCCAATCCAAACATATTATTTATGCATTGACTGAGATGACTTGCTTATAAGACATCAAAACAGCTCCGAGAATGATCAGTGCCCGTGACAAAAAGGCTACCCTGCACCAGATCCTGATTTGCTGGTTTTCTTGAACATGTCGTACACGCTCTGCTGCCCCTTTGCTGCGACTTTGAGATTTGCAAAAGGGGTTTCTTGCAGTCTCTTACCAGCCTTCAGGCTTTCGAGGACCCTACCAAAATGTGAGCATAATAGCTTCCAGAATAGAGAGGGGATAATTACCACTCCACGCCGACGTACTTCACTCCACAACCCCCTATCCTCTTGATTTCTTTCTCGAGCTTACCTCCTGCTAACCCACCGCCGGCTCCTACACCGGGCCCAGAAGGTTTTCCCAAGATCACATGCGTGACCTGCCTCCTTCCTAGGTGAATCGACAATTTCGCACCGTTCTCGGCGAGGAGTTGCTTCAGTTTGTGATCCGAGACCAACGGGTGAGTGCTGCCATTGATATAGATCACCAGCCCATCAAAAATGCCCTTCCGTCGATTTTGTTTCTCCTCTTCTTTCAACTTATCCTCCCTCTTTCTCTCCTGCATCAACTTCTCCTCGTTACTCAATGGCACTGTCCACAAGCATTAGTAGGTACGCCAATCATTGGAGCCTTCAGACATACGGGGTCTTCGCTTCCCAACCAGCATGTCGGCCACGCTGAGCTCGGCCCTCGCCCTGACATCTTTCGGGATCAGCGCCTTTGCCTTCTCATCCCAGTCTTCAGACCCAGCGCCCACCGCATCCGAGATGCGTTTCCCCCCCGTGCCGCCACTCTGGAACTGGTGCGATAGCTTCATGGATCGGGATTGTCGCCATCCTGCGGAGGCGGCGATCTTGTTCTCGGCCCTCTGATGCCCCGTCGAAGACGAATTCCATGCATCGAAGTAATTCGAGAATTTGGGCTGCGCCGCTGCGGGGACGGCTGTTTTTGGAGGCGCCATCGTGGTCTTGCAGTCGAAATGAGCTGGCTAACTGGTGAATATCATCCTGTAGAGTTTCTGGGAGCACTCAACCCCTCGCCTTGGAATCCTGCGTTGCTTGAGACGTTTGCGAGGGAGGAGACGCGCTTTTCGTGGTGGGGCAGCGATGCATGACGTGTGGTTGATGCGGGAACGACAGGAAGTCACGTGAACCACTTCTCCTGGGCCCATTGGAAGGCTCGTGAAGCCCGAAAAGGAGAAAAAGAACAATGTGGGATTCGGGCACAGCATGTCACCGGAATCATGGAACTTCATAACAGCTGCCCGCCCGGGATCAGGCGGAGAGGGTGTACGGCGCACACTCCATGAGCTCGATGTTCCGTATGGCGGGCACAGCAGTCCAGGACCTGAGCCTGACCAGCCAGACGGCAGCAGAGAACGATGCATGCCTTGATCACCATGATGATCATGATCCGGTCCCATTGGCTCCAGGAAGTCCAGAACCTTCAAACTCATTTCCTAGCTATTCTGTCCGTGACTGTTGCACACTTTATCTCTATTCTATTATTATTATCATCAGAGAGAGAAGAGTACGTGCCGAAGAAAAAAGTGGTGGGCGTATAATGCACGCACCCGTCTTGCAGACTTCTTGCAGGACGCCGGCCCGCTGCACCATCGTTGTCAGATCTGCTCCCGTCGAGGGCCATTTTCGCGGGACTCAACGCAGGTATGTCGTGCGTTGAGATAATTAAGGTAATCCATCCTGATGCGTGGGCATACAGGACGGTCGGTCGTGGGGGAAGCAGCAGAGCCCCCTTCTTCTACGCACGATGATGCTCTGCTGCAAGGAGGCGGGCGCACCACTCACTCACTCTCTGCCACTGGGCACTGCCATTCATTCATTATTACCTTATTATTGCCACTGCCAACCCCCCATCCCCATCGGCAACCGAGAGGGGCTCACTCAATAAGCACATGAACGACGGCCGGGCTCACAGGCAAAGGCAAAGGCACAAGCAAGTAAGCAAGGAAGCACGGGCACATGAAAGCACATGAAGGATCACCCCGATACACCAGGGGCGACGAGATGAGCCTCTACGGATGTTGTACATAGGTATACATCTTTGGCTTTCGAAGTCGTTGCCGCTGCTGCAATGCCCCGTCTCTCTTTCGACGCGGCTTCGGCATCCTGTGGGAGATACGAGTGTTGCACGGGTTCGTCGAGTGTGCCCTGCTGGAATGGAGGTGGCTGGAGAGGAGGGCCCCATGTGATGATCACGAGAACGGCTGCTGCTGATACAAGGCCCGCCCAGCACGGGAGCATCCGTACCGTACCCAGCATAACTTTACCTTAAGGTACGGAGTACATACATAAGGTATGTCCCAGATAGAGTGTCTCTGGTGCATGTCACTGAGGAGGGCGGTTAGAAACTCGATCTATAGTGAATCAAGTGATCCTTCGGGAAGGCGGGACATCAGATAGATTATCTCTCGACCCCGCTTACAGTAAGTAACAAACATGGGATATAGATGCATCCTACGGTACTACGGAATAGGTAGTTGTAAGCTGAAGCCGTTCCTCAAGGCCGTGTCTATTATTACATCCAACGTAGACACTTGCTGGGGTTCTCTCCCCTGGGCCTTAGCTCATTCTCTGACTATCTTTCGTGCTGTTGCTTTCCTCTTCGACATGCCTATCCATTGCTCCGCTCTAAACGAAGGCTCCATCTTGGTCCAGCCCGTCTCCACGAGAGGGAAGCTTCGGCCTAGGTAACTATTATCAAGCACCAAGGTCTAACCCTCGGCGCTCCTGTCAATTGGGCATTGATGATTTGAATCGAGTCCAGTAGGAATCCCGTCAGATAAGCCAAGCATTGGAGTAGCATGCTCTAAGGCAAACTACAAAAGCAAGTAACACAGCAATGACGACTGGGTGCCCTAGTTTGAGGTCATCCATCCCGTTCGTTATCAGATAGGTAGGTAGGTAGCTCTTTCCGTAGGCTGCCCCTCTTCATGACTTTGATCTTCCCCTCTTGTCAGCTTCTTCGGGATCTCGTGAGTCGTGGATGACCGGAGGAGGGGTTTGCTGTTGGCAGTTGCGGGAAAGGCGGTGTGCGGACGCTAACCGCAGACCAAGGTCCCCCTCACACGGTCTGACAGTCAGCCTACCCTGGCCCCTCTTGCAACGACGGGGTGGAAGGCCGGGCGGGAGAGACAGATAGATTAAAGTGATGGCGACGCCTTCTTGCGCCCAAACGGCTTCCGGGCTGGATGACATCGGCCAGCCGCGCTGGGCTCTTTGGAATAATTTGTACGGAGTCGCTTCTCCGGCACCGACGCTCAGGAGCCAGATGTCGTGCGTTGACCCCCTCGAGCTCCTCATTGGCCGACGACCGCCACGGAGTCATGCTAGTCCCAGCTCGTACAGTGTCTATACGGGCGTATTCCAACGGACAGCGCAGGGTAGGACGGGACGGTTTCCGCGCGTGCAGCTCTTCGATTCCCATCTCTGATCCGCCCTACGAATTGCATATTCGCGAGGTCCCACGTCGAACGTTACAATTCGGGCACCGCAATCCGTCGGTACTCGTACAGCGTCCACAGTACTGTCTGTAGTCGTACTGGAGTCGTACTGCAGTCGTACTGCCCGGGTGCAATGGTAATCCTCCGCTCGCCCTCTGGTTCGCTCGGCTCGGATCAAGTCATCTGCGAGGCTACGATTGTTGTGTTTGCGAGCCTGCCGTCCGTCTCTCCCTGCTCTCGAGTGTGAGGGGTTGGCGGGGCCGCTGCACCGCGTATAAATCCTTGGCAGTGGGCACAGATAGGATAAAAGCGAGAGGGACGTCGTAACGGAACGTTGTAGCTTGCACGTAGCTCGATCCTAGACGCCAGAGATGGAGGGGTGCGTTGGATCCTGGGTGGTGTGCTGGAGTGGATGATCCGGCGAGGAGTCGTAGGCTGAATAGCCCTCGACGACGTGGTGCTCGATGATTGGGGTAACCGTAACAGAAGCCTCTGAAATGTGGCTGATCGCCCTTTAGCCGTGAGAGCTTCCTGACAAGTTGATATGATAGGACGAGTCGCCCCCATTTGCCTTCATTTCCACCGCTCGCTCGTGATACCATGACTTGGTTCTCCTCCGTAGATGCCATTGTACCCCGTCTCCGCTCCCATGCTCGTCACCGTACAGTGTACACTGTCCAGAGGGAGACGGTCCCGTACCCAGGCAACGCCTCGGATCCATATCCCCCCGCCACTGAATCCACACCCTGCCCTGGCGTGAAACGACGCCAACAGCCCATGTCCCAGCCATCTTCCTTCTGAGCCCGGGCCGGCAATCGATTGGACATGTTTGAGCTGCGAGTAGCCGCTCTGCATATGCAATGCGAGTGCTCTGGCGCACAGCAGGAGCCATGGTCTTCAAGGAGCTGCAGGGACCGGTGCCGGGAAGTGGAGACGAGGGATGGGATCACGGATCCAGGTCAGAAAACAAAGTGCCTTGGCAGGGAAACGCTTCTTCGATCGACGTGGAGGGCGGTGAGGCCTCTCTGGCATACGTGGGTCGCGTATTGCCAATGGATTTTCTTCCACGGAGGAGGAGTAAGACAAATCTTGCAAGTTGCGATCTGAATTTTCCGGATGACATTTCTTATTCAGGAAACGAAGTGGGGTACGTTGGGTACGTTTCAACGAGTATTATTTCCGGTGTTTGTGCGATTCCCTCCACGCTTCCACTTCTATGTTGGAAGAGTAATCGATTGATTCATGGCGTCTCGGGGAGCCGCGTTGGAAGCAGCCATGTCGTGCCTCCATTGCGTCCGCCTCCCCGCCCCTCGTACGGTGGCAGGTCACGGGATCTCCATCCAGAACCTCGTCCCTTTGCCTTTTGCTGTCTAGGTTGATATGGATCGAGGGGTTCCAAGAGCATATGGTAGCATGCGATCGATGTACTTACAGGTACAAACACATGCGTGAAATGAAGCGCCTTAAACGAAGTCCGAACTAGAGGACTTTATAGACTGATTGTCTGCACTTCTTTCCCTTACCGTTGTAGAAGAGAGCTTTATTTTTGTTTGGCTCTTTTGAAATCTCAAAAGATCCAACACGGAATATCAAAGGTCAGACAGGAACAAGACATGAGGCTCATCGGAATCTGCCTGCTCTGGCCCGCGGCAGCTCGCAAAGCAGCTCGTACAGCTCTGCATCACACAAACTAACTCCCGTGACTTCTGTTTGTCTCAGACTTCTCAGACCACAGAATGCTTCCAGCGTAAGTAATGCGGTGCGAGGTTATCGTTGCTGCCCCTTGCGTTGTCGAGGTGCTGAAGGTTTCGATGTCCTCGATCTCGCAGCCTTGTGCTTGGAGCGTCACATCCTGACATCACGCACCTGCCTTCTGACGCCACATATATGGGGTCCTCATCGATTTCTGTGCACCGATCAATCATCCTGATAATCAATGAAGCTCTCTCCCAGGATGTGAACGGCTGGGATGTGGATGAAAGTAGCCGTATCTAGGGGTGAAATCCATGGTTTGGGTCGCTCAATCGCTGGAAGTGTGGCTTATAATTTCTTGTATTATCATCTCCCCTCAGCCAGTGTCCTTCGTCCACGAATTACTGGAGGGAAGAACACCAAGAGTTCGCCTCGTCACAAGCTCTCAGCTCCGCGAGATCATGAGCAGGTTGTGAGACAAAGGCAAACTTGAAGCAACCAGCCCGAGGTCGCGAACAGGAGTCGCCATCGATGATCACCTGAGTGAGGCTATAGCGAATCCAGCTTATTACTCTAAGCCTCGACATCAACATTGATCGATCGATCGAGATCTCATCAAACTTGTCTCAACCGTGATGCCCTCTGTTCACCTAAGCGTCTCGCTGATGAGAGGAATACCGTTGTGTGCTTTTACCCTGGCCATCGCACCCTGGCTTGTACATGTCGGTACAGCAAAGGGTGGCGAGGGACAACCTACAACTACTACAACAAGTTACTACATTACTAAACACTACAGTTTGCAACTATCTGCTATGGACTCACTCCGTATGATTTTCTGAATCAAGAGGAAGACAGCCCCTTTACAGTTCCCGGTCCTCGGGACCATCTCGATTCTTGAGAGCCAAGTGTCTCGTCTCAATCCTTCATTACATGTGTATACGATACGTTTGTACAACAGTACGTACTGTAGTAACGGACCCTGCATTATTCGTGCATTATTATTTGAATTTCATCTTGCATCTGCCGACGCCTTGGTGTTCCAAGCCTTGGAAGTTGAGGCGTAAGCCATCTGTGCATCGTCCGCACGGAGTATGTGATCAAAAAACTCAAAAAGGCAGGTAGGGAGTAGTGAGGACGGAGTGGATATCCGAGTACTGAGCAAAGCGGCCGGGAGTGGGAATAGCGTCGAAGCTTTCTTGAATCCAATCCTAAGAAACGGGATCCCGCGAAGGCCCCTTGATGCCTGTCGTTGGCGGCTGAGCTTCAGAGTCAGGAGTCAGGAGACTTCGGTCTCATTGTAGGTGATTTATTTGATAATAATTGATAATTGATATTATTGCATGTTTGAAATTTGTATTTGAACTCTATTTTATTTTTGGCTTATTTTTATTGGTTTTTTTTGCTTTTGACTCTCGAGTGTTTGGGGCAACTGGCTACGCAGCTATCTCATTGGATTGATGGCGAGGAGGTGACAGACGGGTCTGATACTCCGTGGATCGCGACGCTACTCCATAGATACAAGGTACCGAGTAATTGAAAGGGGCCCGCTAATGATATGGTCCGGAGGAGAGCGATTCTATGAATAGTGACTTGCCCGGAAGCCATAGTAAAGCCGAAGTGACAAGTCGTCCACGGATCTCCTAGTGGGCACGTCTCCAGACATCTAAGGCCCAAGGGGGGAACGAGAGAGTAGTATCAGGAGGAGGAAAAAGGGGGCTTCCGAAAGGGGCTCCTTAACCCCTTTATACCGCAAGGAGTACCATGTTATACAAGAAAGTATCAACGAGCTGTCAGCCCGTCAGCCCGTCAGCCTGCCGGCCTGCGTTTCTACACCTCTCTCTAGACCTTGACCTTGACCGGCAGTCAGATCGCAGGATTCCTGCTGCCGCAGCTGGGCCCGCTGCACTCCGGACTTTTGCCAGCAGAAGCTTCGTCCATCGTGCATATCCGCGTACCCAGCCAGCACTACGGCAGGGAGAGCCTAGGTGCCTTAGGAGGGCCATGGGCAAAACGATCAGTCGGAGAATATTCTGGGCGGGCGTGTGCTCTGTGCTCTGTGCTCTGGGCGGCGGCGCGCTTGGCCTCGAGAGGGATGATGGCGGCGATGGGGGGGATCGGGATCATGGGTTGAAGGTCGCGCGGCGAGCCCAGCTTGCCTGGCCCTTCTGCAGCTCTACTACTCTAGGTACCTTAGGCTCTGGCTGCACTCTGCGCTGCGCGGTGCACGGGATCTCCTTGCGCGCATCGCATCGCATCGCATCGTCATGGTCGATGATCTCCAATGCAAACGCCGGCGCGGGCTGGAGTGCCCCGGATTCCAATATTCTAAGAATACAAAAAGACGTGCAGCACGGGCTGGCCTACTGTATGTATAACGTATGTACGGCACGTCTCCTGTGCGACTACTGATGTAGCATGGACCGCCGTGCAAGGAATGGCAAGGAATGGCGCATCTCCCGGGCGGGCCATCCATCAGAGGCAAGCTGTCAGCGGCAGCGCCTCGCATCGCATTATTGGCCATCCAGCACGCCGGCGCTCCCCCAGCCCTCAGCGACAGGACGGCCCACATACAGCTGCATCCGTTGCAGTCCTACACTGCCGTCCGTGGACCGCCCAGTGCCGGGGAATCCAGGCCAGAGAGCAGCAGCAAAAAGCAAAAAGGGACCTGCGCAGCTGCGATGCCTCGTCGTCGAGGGCGACCAGAAGGGGAGAGCACGGAGGTACTCCCTTCACGAACACACTTCGAAGGGGGCACGACGAAGATCTTCGTTCGCACCGTGACGACTCCACTCTCCAACAAGATTTCATGGGTTTCATCATTCCATGGCCCTCGCCCGCCCAGCGTCAGGCCGAAAAGGGGCCCAGATCCGCGCGGGCTGGAACCTCTGCCCTTCGCCGCCTTCCATTCTTCCACAAGATCACCACGCCTCACCACGAGTCGTGCTGGCTCCGGCCTCTATCTAGGCTCTGGCTGATAAGCTGGCCATTGGCGCGCGGAAGAGCCCTCGCCATCATTATTCTCGGGGCGACTAACTGTATCTATTGTTTACACAGTATCTATCACAGTATCTATCAGATTATTCTCTCCCTCTTCATCTCTCTCCTGCGCCGGCGACCACGACTATTCTTCCGGGCTCCGATCGACGAGACGCCAACGTTTCGAGTAGGGTCAGTGTCCGTGTAATCGTGTGATATTTGATCATCGTGTTCTACAGGGCGGGATCCGGTACGCAGGGCGAAGAAGGAAAGCGGTTTTCTATTTGTTGGATGGACACAGTAAGCTTCCAGACTGGATGGGAGTGGAGAAGGCATCTTGGCAGGTGTGGGCAGGGCACTACTGACTAGAAAGGAGAAGAGGACGGGGAGGAAGAGGAGTCGTCCCTCGCAAGTGCGTAGACCGGCCTGATGGAATTCTTCTTCGCGGAGTCGAATAATCCGGGCCTTGCAAGATCCAGCAGCGACGTGAGGACGTTGTCTGACAGCTTAAGTGAAGTGTTTAAGATCGCATACAGGAGATGTACCTTAGAGGATAGAGTAGAGTAGAGTAGTATAGAGAGGATATAAAATGATCCCAAATGCTGCACGTCTCTGCACCACTACTCATCGCTCTCCTACCAAGATCCAAACCAGTGGCTACCACTCTCTTCGCACATCTATCTACATACGATACACTTCCATCCCACGATCTCCATCCAACTCCCGACGAAGAAGACGAGGCCGAGAGGAGCGGGCCGAGAGGCGCAGGGAGGAGGACCATCCCACGACACGGAGTCGTAGCACAACTCAGCGGCCATCGACCAGTCAGCGTTTGGCGCGGAGGAGGGCTCGCACTTCCATAATTATTATTATATTAGGGCCTACCTAAATCTACGTCGGTTTCGCCTAAACTTACGTACCTATACCTAATCTAGTATAGAGTACAAATTTACTCCGTACACCTATTATACTCGAGTTGCTATAGTAATTTGTATGGTAAGGCAAGTCCCCTTAGTAATAGTATACAATTCGCGATACAAAAATTGATGCTATTCACAACACCACGTCTCTGTGATCCTGCAACTACTTTCTACCACTACTACCACTATCTGGCCACCAGACAGATTCTATAGTAGACTCTACTATAGCGGCTGCGGCAGTGATAGGGAGTTACGGCGTTAAAGAGGGAGGTTATCGGCGGCTTGAGGTATATATACTTAGGATGTAGAGTTTGAGATAGACGAGAGTTGGGAATAGCTTCATTTTTGTACCTAGGTAGGCGCTGTAGAGTTGCTGATTAATTGATTGTGTACATCCTGTTTACTTGCGCTACCATACAAATTACTACTGTAGCGTAGGTACAATAGATGCACACTCAGAATTATTCGGCGATTACTAGATTAGGTGTAGGTACGTAAGTTTAGGCGAAACCGACGTAGATTTAGGTAGGCCCTTATATTATTATTGTTATTTTTTATTATTATTCCCAGCCCGCCAACCCGCCAGCCCGCCATCCAGGGTTGATCCAGCCGTCCAGCCACCTTTCGCGACCTGCCAGTTGTAGCCCTCTCTGGCCATCGCCTAGAGACGGTGGGCGGGCACTGAGCACTACCAGGCACTGGACACACTGGCACTGGCACTGGCACCAGCACTGGCACCAACACCAACTGGGTCCACGACTCCACGGAGGCAGGAATTGGCGCGAGCGCCCGGCTTTGCCAAAGCTGCTGGGGGGGACGAAGAAACGAGTGGGCCCGCCGACCCTACCCTGACCCTGAAGGGGCCTGAGCTGGCCTCCAAGCTACGGAGGAGGAGATTCAGTGCTAAGCTGGGCCGGCCGCACTGGTGCTGGTGTCGAAGGGTGGATCGTCGTCGACGGTGGAGGAGGCCCAGGATAGGACGCTGTACGGGACGGAGTCGCCAGTCCCAGTCCAGTCCCATCGCAAGTCCCAGTCCCTCCCACACTCCCACACTCTGCCACGGGCCCACGCCGCCGGGGGTGGGAAGGGTATCGAAGATCAAGTATCCGAAGCGCGCTCTCTGCTCTGCTCTACTCTAGTAGACTCTGCTCTGCTCTGCTCTCCTCCCCCTCGCAACTCTCTCTCCTCCTTTCCAACGAGCGACGAGCCACGAGCTACGGCGGAATACATACATATCCTACATATCCTACATACATACTACATACATCATCCCACGCAGCAGGAACCAGCGTCTGAGAGAAGAGAAGATTGTGGCAGGCTGGCAAACCCTTAAACTTCCTAGCGGCCCTGTTCTGCGTTGCTCAACACCAGCGTTCGTTCCTATTATTACCACCATATTTTGCTACCACCACCTCCCACCCACCCACTTACATACCTTACCCACCTCCGACTCGTCTAAAGCTCACTAGCTCTCCGTCCTTCCTCCTCGTCACTCCTCTCGTCACTCCTCCACCTCCCTCTCCTCCTCCTCCACCACCTTCATTCTACTTGCTGCATACCTTCACCCAACCTCCTCTTCCCGCCGCCTTCCACCCCCCCCCCCCTCCCACCCCCCACCTCCTCTCCCGGCCTCTTCTTTTTCCTTTCTTCTCTCTTCCTCCGGGGTGCTGGAAAATCAGGTACGCTACTCCGCCAATGCTCCCATCTGCTGCTTTCTGCTGGTACTTGCAGCGCTGACCCTATCGTACCTGCATTAGACGTGGAAGAAGGATTCCTTCAATTCTCCAAACGAGTCAGGACCTTCATACATCCTTCGGGAACCTCCTGCTCTCTTGTATCCTCCCTCTTCTCACTACTCAACCTTTACCCCCCGGCACCGATCCTCAATCGCCGGCGACGAATCCCTTCACGACCATCACGACTTTTCTACGACCTTTCGCGCATCCTTGAATCGAAGCTGCGGATCAGATCCTTCAGAAGCGTTCTTTTTCAGCACAAGCATTGTTGCAGATTCGCGTAACGAGCTACAATCCTGTCGTGGAGCTGCAATCGCATCCCAGTTGCATTGACGGACTTCAATCCTGCCTCAAGTGCCCTCCGCCTCCACCCCCTCCCTCTTAACGACCTTCTACGAGCCACACGCCCTGCTGCTGCTTCTTTTCGAGTCTTTGAAGTTTTTTAACGACATCATTCTGCGGCTTATGAATTCTGTCCCGTCACGACCAATAAACGATCATCATTCGCGCTCGTTGTAAACAGCATCACACAAGCTCTTGAACATTTCGAGAAGACGCATTGCCTGTCTCCTCTCCAAAATATTTGTTTCTTCCTGCAAGCGAATTTGCGAGCGGTGTCTGTTGCTATCATCAGATCTTGGCCTGCCCGAGATCTCTACCACTCAACCACACTTCCCTTCACCTTTAGACCTGTCGCAAAGTGACTCCTGCAGTCCTTTGCCAAAACACCCACGAAAATCCTCGCTGGGTGTATTACCTACTTGTCCGCTCCGGACTTGACCTCTCAAACCGAAAAGCTGGATCTCCCATCGATCTCGCAAGTGCAAACCCGGGGACCTTCGGACGTACCATATTACAATCATCACGCCGCTCAGCGACCGCTGTATGTGAATGATAGGCTGCCCTCACTGCCTTTGCCACAGCCGCAACAGGCATATTCGTCCGGTACCTCGTCGCCCCGGGTTGGTTCTCTTAGCTCATTGGGATCCTCTTCGATCCTGAACAGCTCGCATTCGTCTTACACAACTGGAAGCTCGACGAACGGGCCCAAGACTCCTTCACCAACGCTCCCGGCCAACACCGGCCTCCCGGTGTCCTTGTCGCAAACGCCATACAGCAACGCCTCCACGCCTGGCAATAACTATTCTTACAGTCAAGATCCATACCCTAACATGAACCACCCCCCTCAAGATATGTACTACTCTCAGCACATCTCGGCTGGACAGCCTCCACCACCGCAAACGGTCACGTCAGGCGGCATGGGCCACTATCCCCAGCAGCACCAACAGCCGCCACTTCTCCAACCCGGGCCGGCGCAGTACTCCCCCGCGCCCGCAGCTTACAATCAATATGGTGGTTATACAAATGGTCTGACCTCCCCCCAGTCTGCAGGCCATCAAGTTCCGGGTTCAATGGGTGGGCCAGGGAATGTATTGCCGCTGCCAGCGATGGCCGCGGGCCAACCTGGTATGGCTGGACAAGGCTACGGCCCTCAAGGGTTTGACACAACAGGGCAGATCGCTCCCCCGGGCATGAAGCCAAGGGTGACTGCGACCCTATGGGAGGATGAAGGGAGTTTGTGTTTTCAAGTCGAGGCAAAAGGAGTTTGCGTGGCTAGACGAGAAGGTACGTAGGATGCGTGTGTTAAGTTGACTATCACGCTCATCGAATTGGCAGATAATCACATGATCAACGGCACCAAACTTCTGAACGTCGCGGGAATGACCCGAGGCCGAAGAGACGGAATTCTCAAGAGCGAGAAGATGAGACATGTGGTCAAGATAGGACCAATGCATTTGAAAGGCGTCTGGTGAGTATGGGAGGTTTCATAGCGGCTGCGGTGCTGACCATTATCAGGATACCATTTGAGCGCGCGCTGGACTTTGCGAACAAGGAGAAGATCACCGAATTATTGTATCCTTTATTTGTTCACAACATCGGCGCCCTTCTCTACCACCCCACAAACCAAACTCGCACGAATGCCGTGATGGCTGCTGCGGAGAGGAGAAAGCAGGAGCAAAATCAGATGCGCACACAACCGCCTGGCCTGCCTTCTCTGCACCAACACCATCATCATTCTATGAACCCCTCAGGTGGGCATCTGCCAGGACCGCACAACTCTCTCGTCCCCCATCCGAGCGTTGGTCGCCCAGGTCTCGACCGCGCGCATACGTTCCCCACGCCTCCCACTAGCGCGTCAAGTGTGATGGGTAATATGGGAAGTTCAGATGGAAGTTTTCAATGGGGTCCTCAAGGGACAATGGGTAGCGTTCAAGGTACAAATCCCCTGTCTATTGACACGGGTTTAAGCAACGCACGCTCAATGCCTACAACTCCAGCAACGACCCCTCCGGGGACCTCGATCCAAAGCATGCAGCAATATCAACAGAGCTCGCAGCCCTATGATTCTTCACGGCAGATGTACTCCGCGGCACCTACCCAGCAAAATTCATACTCTCAGTCTGCGCCCAGCCAACAGAACATGGCGCCCTACTCGCAACCGAATTCGTACATCAAGAACGAGATGGGCCCGCCATCAGCGAGAGCGCCTGGCTCAGAACCTGAACATCATGATGGCAAGGACGCGAATGGGATCCTCCATCACAACCAGGGAAACGGGCAGGTGAATCACAGTCAAGAGGATGAAGGGAATCATGAGCATGACCCAGAGTACACCCACGACAGCTCCACGAGTTACAACACCAGTCGCCAATCATATACCTACAACAACGGCACCACGGTCGGATCATTATCGGGCGAGCATGCCCACTTGTCACCCGAGATGACTGGCTCCCCCGGCCACACAGCCTCGGGACGGGCAACTCCACGAACAGCATCCGCACCACAG
Source organism: Amorphotheca resinae ATCC 22711 (assembly GCF_003019875.1). Lineage (NCBI taxonomy): Eukaryota > Fungi > Ascomycota > Leotiomycetes > Helotiales > Amorphothecaceae > Amorphotheca > Amorphotheca resinae. The sequence continues at coordinate 654,090 of NW_020194471.1, forward strand.
CCGTACTACGGCCAGCAAGGTGGCTACAGCACTCCCCCGCGAGTCCAGCCACCGTCGAGTAATTTGTATAACGTAATGAGCAGTGAGCGTGGGACTGCGAACGGAAGTGCGGGTGGTGATGTATATTCTTCGGATATATCCAATGGCTACCCCTCACAACAAACTGTGATGAATGGGGCTCCCACGGGTAACAAACGTGGCCGGGACGACGACGATGACGGCCGCCCTCCCAGCCAGGGTCCAGGTGGTGTAGCGGATGTTGACGGTTTGAAGAGACGGAAGACGATCCGCGAGGGATCAGTATCTGGGCCGACTTATGAACCATCGCTGAATCGAGCTCGATCTACCATCATACAACGACGCCGATAATCCTCAGATACCCGAGCCGGATCTCATGCATTCCAACCTCCTTACCCTGGGCTACGCCTACAACCATATTTGCGAACTCCAATCACCACACTCCTTGAAAGATTTCTTTCGATCTTCACGATTGTCTTTGTATTGGCGGAAATCCCCCCCTTTAGCATATTATTCTGCTTCAGATAACGACGGCTTACGACTTGATTCGAGATGGCTAAATCAGCCATTTACACGGATGATGATTTTACGCTTTGCACGGAGGGGGATAATCTGCGCGCACGATTTCAAAGATAACGCATGCAAGCGGCGAGTTGCAAAACGCCTGTAATGATCCTCGGGCGCGGCGGGACAGTGCAGACAACCTGTCCCGTCGAAATTCCTTTGTGTTGAAACTTATGACGATTTACGACCTTTCATTGCTTACTGCGACTGGTTCTTTTATGTAGCTCATGAACGACTTTACGAGAGAATCAAAAGCTAGCTGTGTTGCATATCATAAAAGGATTATACCAGAGTTTCTGTGTGACTTCGAGTGATGCTTCAATATCATTGGATGAAAGTGAACTTCAGAGACTTGTGGTATCAGGTGAGCAAGAACGTTGACCAGCTCTGCAATCACGTTATCACGCATTGAACTCCTCCAATCCCTCTCCGTCGCATATCACATCTCCTTTCCGAACTCAGCCTCGTCCTCATCCTCCCTCGCCACCGGGGAAGAGTCGTCGCACCCTGAACGCCCCTGTCTTCCCATCCCTCTTCCCATCCGTCACCCAAAATGTCAGAATCCCGTCCGTCAATATTTTCCCCTTCGCCACTCGGTCATATTTCCTCTTTCGTGTAGAAGATAAGAAAAAAATGACGAGAGAGAGGAGAGCTACTAGCTAGCTGACGCCAAAAGAAAGCGAAAAAAAACGAGGTTGCACGGGGAAGCTTACGCCGGCGCACGACGCTGACTCGCAGCCGTGCCTGCGCGAGGCTGACTCGTGAGCCTGGTTTTCTCTACTGTACCGCAAGTACCTCCTCCTCCGTATAACCGACAGGGATTCTTTGACGGGGATATGGATAGGATATGGGGGGGTTGAAGAAGGATCGGTTCGGAAACCAAGGGGATCGGCGCGCGGGGGCGGGAGTCTCATTTTTTTTCAGACTCGGTTAGTGGGGGGATCGGACGACTTTTTGTGATATATACTTTTTTTATATTTTATATTCTTATTTCTTATTTCTTGGAAGGGGAAAAAAAGAAAAGAAAAAGAAAAGGTTACCTTAGTGGAACAAGGTAGGCAGGTTTCGATTATGCAGTACCTACCTACCTAGTACTGTAAACATCTACCTAGATCTGAAAAAAAATCATGATCGTCGATATTGATCTGACCGCAAGCCAAAGAAACCTAGAGCCTCTCTTACCTACCTTACAAGGATTTTCCTTCCTTTGGATAATAATAGGGGAGGAAGAGAGAGAGAGAGCTTGGAGCCTTTTCGATAGCTTGGGATAGATAGATCCGCGAGGAATATGATCGTAGTGTTTGAGATGAGATGAGATCTCTGGTGCTTGGACCTCGTCTTGAGAATCTCTCAGGGGAATCTCAGATTCTCAGATTGATTCTCAGGGGGGAGAGTCGTGGGTGATCGGGTTCTGATGTTTATGTTGTGTTATGTTATGTAGGTATGGATATTGCAGGAACACGTAACTACTGTAATGTAATGTAATGTACGGTACCTACATTCTCTGCATATATTGTGCGTTTTCCTTCTTACAGATGAACTTGTTGTGCGCTGGTGCCCCTTGCATAGCATAGCATAGCATAGCATAGGGAGGAAGGAAGGAGTTCGTCTTTGAGAGAGAGAGAGAGATTGGTTTTCTCAGCGTCAGTCAGTCAGTCACGTCCTCTCCTTGATCTATCTCCCTCGAGAATGCGTTCATGAATGATTGCGTTGTTCCATAGTAAATAATTTCTCCACTCTGCTTTCTCTTCTCTATCTAGGTATCTATTATCCTCTTACTTACCCGTTAGATAGACAGGAAATAGGTATCGTCCTTTTTTCTTCTTTTACCACCGACTAAACTAATTCTTCCTTCCTTCCCTCCTATGACCCCCGAATTTCTCTAACTATAGATAGAGATGCTGGTGAAATACCTAGGATTGATACCTTACCATGCAATCGTCGAAAGTTATCGCACCATCCCCGTCCATATCCATCCTCGCCTGCAACCCAGGGTTTCTCCTCTCCCATCTTGTCCAAGATATGACTAGATCCTGAATCAAAACTCGTTGGCTCCAGCTGGAAACAAAATAACTGGGGAATATACGGGATTAGGAAAAAAAGCGTTGGGAGCCAGGATAATGGTACCGACTGGTCTGTGAAAGGCTATACCAAAAGATGATTGCTGCGGTATAGATAGATAGATAGGAATGGATGGATGGGCGGATAGGCACCATGCTAGAAGGGCCATGATACAAGATTCGCGCGTTGCTTGGGTCGCTGATCCGTATATGGCCATCACTTTAGAACCCAGCTGTAAATACAAGTGAAATCAGAGTCTAGGATGGCCGTACTGAATTCTCGGAAGCTTTCCTGTCATAGTCTGACATTGAATGTTTGGGAATTTTTTCAACGTTTGACATGTGTCAGGTACGTTGGTACGACATGTGAAAAGAAAAAGAAATAAAAAAGCCCCGAGGTACCTACCTTAGTCTAGGACACGCTGTAACTTCTCCAGTACTAACCAGGTACAAGTTCAGGTCCCTTTCTTAAGCTTAAGCATGAAGCAGCGCGGTGCTCTAGCTTCTCATGACCGCTGGGACGGATCAGAAACCGCGTCTCATGGGCGGTATCTAGAAGACGTCACTCTTTTTTGACTCTCGGAGAAATTTATTTGGGTTATGATGGGAATGAATGACGTTACTAGTGTACCACCAGAAAACAAATAGGGGAAGAGGTAACTGTTGAAGAGATGTTGAGAAGGCTGAGAGACATGCTTTTGAATGTTGTACTGACACTGAATCAAAAGTCTTGAGAGCATGGGGTTTTGGGTTTGTTGAGAAGTTTTGTTGTAGTTAGAGTTGTCTTGGGTTTTAAATTCTCCGAGGTTTTGACACAAGGTACTTCAACAACAAAAGATGTTGCTAGCAGACTTACTTACCAGTGTAACCTTGCAATTGGGAAGCTTGAACGTTCTGAGAATTACGTGTCACGGTAGGGAAACGGGACTCACACGGGCAGGCTCTCGAATTTATAGCGCTAATCTTTCATGCTTGAACCGTTTCTGGCCCTCCCCTTCCCCATAGTGAGCCGTGATGTGCCCGCCGCCACGGATCTTGTACTTGTAGATCATCAGGCCTTCCAAGCCTACGGGACCGCGCGCATGGATCTTGTTCGTGCTGATACCGACTTCGGTGCCGAAGCCGTAGCGCATGCCGTCCGCCATCCGGGTCGACGTGTTCCAGAAAACCCCGGCCGAGTCTACGCTGGCCATGAATTGCTCGGCGAGAGGAGCCGAGGAGGTCAGGATCGCGTCCGTGTGGTGCGAACCGTGGACATTGATATGTGAGATGGCCTCGGAGATGTTGGCCACGGTCTTGATGGCTAGCACTAGAGACAGGTGCTCGGTATCATAATCGCTGTCCGCTGCATCCTGAAGGGTAGCCGCTGAGTGTGCGTCGAGCTTGGACGTGAGCGCTTTCTTGCTTGCTGCATCACAGCGGAGTGAGACCCCTTTCTCAAGGAGAGCTTCTGCTACTGGTGGAAGGACGGTCTCTAGAGCGGCTTGCTCAACCAGAAGCGTCTCGACACTGTTGCAAGCTGCAGGGTATGAGGTCTTGGAGTCAACCACGACCTTAACTGCCATGTCTGGATCGGCTGTGTGCTCGAGGTATATCGAGCAGAGACCATCCGCGTGACCAAGAACTGGAATCTTCGTGGAAGACTTAACGAATCTAACGAGCTCATTTGAACCTCTTGGGATGACAAGATCAATGTATTGATCAAGTGCTAAAAGTTGGGGAATGACGTCTCGTGTGGTGACGAGTTGAATTGCTGAGTTCGGGACATCCGTTGCTTCCAAAGCTTCTGAAATAACTTTGGAAATTGCCACGAAGGACTCAGTAGACTCCTTTCCACCTACAATCCGGTCAGAAGACAGTCTACCTATAATCATGGATACTTATCCTCACCCTTCAGGATGGCTGCATTGCCAGACTTGATGGCAAGAGAAGCAATATTTGCAATGACTTCTGGGCGAGCTTCGAAAATGATCAAGAGAACTCCAATCGGACAAGAGACTCGTTCTAAATCAAGCCCGTCATCAAGTCTTGTACGTAGAGTAACTTTGCCCACTTGGATGTTTTGTTAGTGAAAAGACTGTTAAATAGAGCCGGAATGCCCTACCTGGATCTTCCAGGTCACGAACATCTAGGATCCCTTTCAACATATCCTCCCATTTTCCTTTCTTGCCGAGATCCAGCCGTGAGACGATGCTGGAACTTAGCTCTCCATTCTCAGCGGCCTTCCTTGCCTGGACAAGATCGCGAGCATTGGCTGCTAATATCTCATCCTTAGACTCAGACAGAGCCTTATGAATTGCAGTCAAAGCATTATCCCGGGAAGACGCAGGAAGCGTTGCCAATATATGTGAAGCAGACTTTGCTGCCGAAGCAGCATCTACAGGAAGAGCGTTCGTAAGAGACATTGAAGATATTTTTGTCGAGGCTGTTCTGCCCCTCGTGACTCAGAAAGAAAGCGAGGGCGTGCATCTAAACCAATGAGGGCGATTTGATAACCGAACGCCAACTTGCCGACCCCAGAATTTCGACGTCTTGTGAAGGGCGAGGCAGTCTCCAGAGCAGCCTCACCTGTTCACTAAGGAATTCCACTCCATACCGAGGCGTCTTTGATATCAACCAATCTCAGGCTACTTTAGATCTTCGTGCTTGGTGTCTACTACCTCCTGGTCAAGCTACAGTCCCCGTATTTATTCTGGGAACAAGCTCGGTCGATTGGACAGCTTCGCGGGCTGACCAACAGAGCTCACGAGCCCTCCAAAGAGACAGACATCGAGCCGCCAACATGTCAGTACTCGGGCAGAGCATGGATGACTTACTCCCAAAGCTTCTCGCCTTCCCCCCGCATCCGCCGCCTCAAACCCCGCTCTCTGATTTCCAATACGATGAAGGCATCAGGAACCAGATTAGTACCGTCGGAAAGATCCCAGAAAAGAACCTATTGCCGCAAACGTCTGGCGGTGAGAATGCTTTGGATGTGAGTTTCTACATACATATGTCTGTTGATAGAGGTTGCTAATGAGTTTACAAAGGTAATCAACCCAGCCATAAATACCGTCCCGTACATATACATCCTACTCGCGCATATCAACGCAGCACAAAAGGGAAACAAAGGCGTAAACTGGGATACACTCTGGGCCAAAATTGCGAACTTTCTGGAGACGTTCGATGGCAGGCAGATCAGATATCTTGGCAAGGAATTTACCCAAATTATTGAAACCGCAGTAACACTTGCACGTTCGAATAATCAGGTGTGCCTACTATCGCCGGCGGAGAAAGGGAACCCGCTAACATGTTGCAGTCTATCCTTGCTATAGGACCCATCCGAACTGCTCTCCTCCGATTAGATCCATCTGGCTCAATACTGACCTCTACACACCTGCACCTAGTGGAGCTGGCCCTGGAGGCCCGAGATTATGAGACAGTTCTTCCTGTTATTGACAAATTTATCTACCATTTTCCAGGAGCGACAAACCAGCCAAGGCCAAAATTCCTTTGCGAACTTGGTCTCTCACCTACCGCCTACATAACACCCGAGTCTAAGCTCACTGCGAAACTGAATCACCAGGATGTCTTGGAGTATTTCATGTACAGTGGGATGGTCTATATTGGACTCAGGAAATGGGAAAGCGCCCTAGAGTGCCTGGAAAATGCAATCACCTATCCCGCTAAAGACGTTAGCAAGATTATGGTCGAAGCTTACAAAAAATGGATACTTGTCGGTCTCCTATTAGAAGGCAAACCTCTCAATCTTCCAAAATCAACAAGCAGTTCTGTAGCAAAGAGCTACCATGTCGTCGCCAAACCATACGAGACTGTGGCTCAAATATTCGAGACGGGTACAGCATCAAGACTCAAGGCAGAAGTTGAAGCCGGTCAAAAGATCTGGCAAGGTGATTGCAATATGGGACTGATGCTCAGTGTCCTTTCTGCATATCAAAAGTTCCAGATCCGTAACCTCGCCGATATCTACAGCAAGATATCGATTCCCGAGGTCAACAATCTCACCATGAGTGCTGAAACGGGCGGCAAATTACAATCACCCGCGCTCGCAGAGCAGTTGGTGCAAAGCATGATTTCGGAAGGCTCGTTGAATGCCACTTTAAGTCATCCTCCTAACGGGCCTGCTATCCTCACGTTTGGGCTCGGTGCTCCTATCATGACAGAAGATCAGATGCAAAAAGAGTTACAGGCTTCGAAGCAGCGCATCCAGTTCCTAACACAAGAGATCAAGACGACGGATCGCCTGCTGACCTACGACAAGGAGTATGTCAAATACATGCAGAAGCTGAAGAAGAATGCCAAGAACGGCGTCACAGACCAAGGTATCTCGGGCCCGGACATGGACTGGAATCCTATTGAGGACGAGGATATCATGGCGGGGGTGTTTTGAGAAGTTTCTAGAGCTGGGGGCGAAACCTTGATGACGAATGACACATGGCTGTTTCACCATACATGATGAACGTATTACGATAAGCTCGCTCTGATACCAGCGTGATACTCGCGCTGACGAGGGCACGGCGTACTACGTGGTGTTGGCTTGCATTAGGAGACCGGCGTCGAGGACATTTGTTGTTCCACGACTAATAGACAGAGTCAAACAATCACAATCTTAAGAATATTGACAAAATTAATTCATTTGCTCATACTGTGCCATTGAATGCAAGCCACAACGCCTAGCTCATCCGATATGAGAACCACTTCTAACATGACCCATTGACATTCCTCATCCCATAATTTCCAGCGTAAGAGGTGACTAGCCTTACACAATGATGTAAGGTGTCACCAGATGCTTCAATACAAATTTCTTCCCCGTTGATTCTCGTGACCAGCCTCGCTCAGGATAGATGAACTCAATCAATGTTATAGCCTTTGATGAGCTCTGCGAGCCGGTGGGCCTCTGCTGTGTAGTTGATAGGAGATGCAGACATCACTTGATAACGGATTCTGAAAATAAAGTCAGTCTGATGCTCAAAATAACTTCAAAGGCTGACATACTTTTGTTGATCCTGGAAAGTTTCCATTTTGGCCCTGCATCTGAAGTTCAGAGTTTTGCAACCAGCTGCCTCAAATGCCCTCTCCTTAGCAGCCTCGTCGTTCTCCCTGAGCTCCATCAATTGATCCGCACTCATGCCCATGACAATGCGTCCAACGTCATCGAAACAACTCAGCCACAGCTGGCCAGTATGATCACTGACGTTTAGCGACAAGATATATCGGTATTGTGGACGCGGGTGATTGACGTTACACTTCTCGCAGCGCCATGTTCCATCGCCCATGTCCGTGACCTTCTTGTTGCAGCCCTCATTCAAACAGGCAGCATATGCGAAATTCTCATTCCTGATGTAGATGATAGTGCCCTTTACAGAGAAGTAGTCAGGGTTCTCGTTGTTTCCTAGGCTATCGTCTCGCACCTGAGCAATGGTCACGGTTGTATCAGGCCGGCCACTAGCGGCTCCTACACCAGCCATGTTGGAATGCGACATGTACGAGCCGGTTCGTCCATCTGAATCATACCACCCCTTAAGCTTGTGAGCTTCTGGGATGTCTGGATCAATCATCATAGAGCCAGACGAAAGCAAGCTTAGACTTCTACCACCAAAATCGGAGACTTTGGCACCCTTGAATGCAACTATCGACTCAGGATTGGCGTCAAAAGTTGTTGCAGTCTTACCCCAGATCGTCATCTTGACGGAGTATCCGCTCTCGTCGACCAGCGTCAAGTCACGCTTATCGTATGGCTTTTGTGTAGACTTGGATGTGATTTGGCTAACCTCGCCAACTTCTTTGAGGACGGCAATGATATCTATCGTAGAGTCCTTCTCGATGGTTTGGAGATCACTGACGGTTGTGAAATTGTACCGAACCTGGGGTACGTTATCTGCATCTTCTGCCTTCTCAACTACAGTATCGCGCTCGAACGTAAGCTCATAGTCGTTCGGCAAATTGCTAAATTGCTTCTTTGCCAGCTGGACTCGACAGGGAGCTGAAATGTAGTAGACGGACCCTTCCTGGAAGAGATCGTAAAATGCATCACACTGCTCATTGAATCCTGTTGCCTTTATTTCTCCACTTTCATCCAGAAGGTTGACGCTGAATAGCTTTCCTTCGCTATTTGCTTTGTGCCACGTTCTGATCTCGGATTTGTTGGTGACTCGTGCTTTGATGGTCCACTTGTGTGCATAAGGTGATAGACCTTCGATTGGGTATATGTTGGCATGCGATGAAGAACTCGCCGGTGCAGCGCGCGATGGGAGGACACGATCTTGTGCGGGAGGTTGCTGTGGTCTGTTTCCGTAAAAGCCATTTCCAGCAATAGTGGTGTTCACAGGTTTGACGTCTTCCTCTTCCTTGACTGTCAGGGCAACGGGTTCACCGATCTTTTCAAGCTCGCCCAGGCTTTCAATAACTTCGAGGTCCAAGATAATCAGGATTCTAGTGCGATCAGCATAAGTCCACCCAGAGCTGGCAGGAACCGACAAACCTCTTGCCCTTGACAGCGTTCGCTTGATATGACTTGAGCCTTACGATAGACCCTTTCTTCAGCTTCCCCTCGTGAACGACGTGATTTGCTTCTATAGACCTGTCAAACAAGGGCACAGGAGACCGTCTATCTGGGGTACCTACGAGTGGCAAGCATGCTTTGAACAAAGTTCTGCACGTCACTCAGAACAATCCGATAGCGTTCAGGATTTCCCTCGCCTTGAGAACCAAGAGCCTTTATCTGGACACACTGGCATATTGGCACCGGAAATTCTCTCTGGAGCCTCTCAGGATCATTGAAGATGGCACTGCGTTTCCGTTAGCAGATAACGCAATATGCGGGAATTTTGGACCTACTTGAGAGCACCTTCAGTAATATGGCTCCGTGCTGTCTGTATGTCTACCATTTTGAACGATGCGTTGTTTCGTAGAGTTTGGAAGGGGGGGCAAAATGGGTTGGTGTTGACAAGACGCGGTCTTCACGAGTTGACGCGAAAGCGTGTAAAGCGATTTTAGCGAGAAGAGGACCCCGCAAGTAGCTCCAGGCACACCTCCCTTGCTGACCTCGGCGTTTACCTCAAGCCACCAACTTCATGCCACATCTACGGTAACTCCACAAAATACGAGTCGATCATGGCGGAACCTGAAGTTGCAACAAAGGCTCCTGAGAGCGATGCTACAGCGGCAAGTACAGTTGCTGGAGATACACCAGTCCAAACCGGTGCAGGCCTTGGCGTACGTAGAAGGCCCCTCACAGGATGCCTAGCATTACTGACTTCTTCAAGGAGCATTGTGTGACTGATAGACCGACCCGTCAGTATAAATCCGAGCTTGATGGATATGAGGCATTCAGTGAAGACGGCGTATGCTGACGCGATTCAGCTCTTGGAAGTGGGCCTTCTGGAGAGTTGACGCAACTGGGAGGCATCGATTGCTATGTCTCGAAGCCCAAAGACTATCCTCACTCGCCATCGAAGCTCCTCCTATTTCTTAGTAGCGCCACTGGCCTTCACTCGGTGAACAACCAAATTCAAGCCGACAAATATGCTAAGGAGGGGTTTCTAGTTGTCTTGCCAGACATGTTCTCGAATGATCCTCTCCCTGGCTCCGTGACATATAAAGAAGAGAAAGATTTATCTATCATTGAACAAATTAAGATGCGCGCGGCTGATTTTACAAAATCCTTCTTAATCGATATGTGGTTAGCACGACAGACACCAGAGAAGGTCCTTCCCATCATTCATAAGGTTATCGAAGCTGTGAAAGATGACTTTGCGGATGCCGTTGCAAATGGTGGGGGGATATACTCTGTGGGCTACTGTTTTGGGGGAAGAATGACTCTGCTTCTTGCCGGGGAGAAGTCTGACACCGTTGGGCGGCGTCAGCCAGTAAAGGATGAAGAAGCTGGTACGGTTAAGAAAGGACCCTATATTAAGACGGGTGCAATTGCCCACGCAACTTTAGTTGCAAAGGAGGACTTTGAAGGAACTAAATCGCCACTGGCTTTTGTCTGCGTGGAGAACGACCAGCTTTTCGATGATGAGGTCAAGGAATATGGCGAGAACTACCTGAAGGAGAACAACATCGAGAATGAATTCAAGACGTACTCAGGAGTTCCACATGGGTTTGGTGTGGTTGGAGAGTATGAAGATGAGAATATTAAGCAGGCTCAAGTACAAGCGTTTGATCAGATGTTGGCGTGGCTGAAATCGCATTGAATAATGATTCCCCTTAGGCGTTAAGCATCACCTTACTTATATATCACGGTTTACGGAGTATTAATGAATGATTTTCGAGGCCAAGAAGAATATCTGTGCCCTAGAACAAACTCCTAGGTATTCGATTTCTTCCCAAGAACTGGGAGACAGGCTATCAATCATCGAATATGCATCAATTATAAGTTCAGTATTTCCAGATGATCTAAACCTGAGGTCTGCGTTATTCATATACTTCGTTCTAAGAGATTGTACAGATAATCTTCCCCTTTGTAGCATTCGTCTCCATCAGCTGATGGGCTTCAACGACCTTCTCCCAAGGCATCACCTTCTCCACATACACCTTGAAAGTCCCATCTTGGAACTGTGGCATGTATTCCTCCAATTTATCCCTCAGTCTGCCCTGGTAGTCCGGGTCTCGACTTCTCAGACTGGAGCCCTCATATCTTAGCCTCTTCCTTATAAAAGCACCAATGTCGACACCAGCTGGTAATTTGGTTCCACTCATAAAGCCCAGGTTCACAATATGGCCGTCCCTGGCCGCAACGTCCAAGTTTCCCTGGAAGTAACTTTGTCCAACAAAGTCGATTACAAGGTCCACACCTTGACCATTCGTAGCCTTCAAAATCTCTTTCGCCCAGTCTTGAGTCTTGTAGTTGAACCCAGCCGTGGCCCCAAGCTCCTTGACACAGAAATCGATCTTCTCTTGGCTCCCCGCCGTGACATAGATTGCGCTCGCTCCAGCAGCTTTCGAGAGTTGGATCCCGGCGATCGAGACACTGGATGCGCCTGCATGCCAAAGGATACTCTTCCCCTTCGTGAACTCGCCAACGGGATACATTGCTTGTGTGGCCGTGATCCATACCTCAGGAATACCAGCAGCCTCCTCCCAGCTTAGATGCTCTGGCTTGTGCAGCAGCATATGTGTACTAACAGCAATGTATTCGGCATACGCACCACCATATGCTAGTCCGAATACCGCATCGCCTATCTTGAAGCCCTCCTTAACACCATCGCCCAAGCTTTCAATATGACCGCTGAATTCCACGCCTAGGATCTTGCCGCCCTGTGGTGGGACCGGGTACATCCCTTCTCTCTGTAATAAGTCCATTCGGTTTAGTCCAAAAGCTTTGATTTTAACGACCGCTTGACCGGTCCCAGCCGTGGGTTTGGGGATCGCATCTGAGATGAAGAGGGAGGTTGCGGGGCCGGTGCCGCCCTTGATATCTGGCGATAGAGTTAGTATTTACTTGAAAAGGTTATAATGAGTAGACATTGGAACAGAGTCATCTGAATTGCCCAGAGAAAGCGAGTAACTGAGGAGACGTTAAACGACCCAGCCAAGATGATTGGTATCTATAATACAATGTCTTCTGTCTCACGCTTCATGGACGGGCGGAAATGGAGTAAGGGGGGTTTTACCGACTGCGCGCATTTTCTCGCCCATGATTAATGACTGTATTGAGAAACAGACTTAGAGTGAATACGTGGGACTGGGAGTTGAAAAGAGAAAAAAGTCTCGTCGATGGATGTTCTGTTCCTGGCGGGGTTCTGATGACGGAAGCGGGGCTGTATTAAGGCTTACAAACTACGGAGTAATGATGTACGGCCATTAAGTCGGCATGTGGCTTTGCAGCAGAATAGGTAGGTACTTTTATTAGAAGCGACTTGCTGACAACTCTTCAAGTCCTCTCTGCCCTCTGGATATTATAATATCGATACCTTGACTTACCTTAGCATCAGAATGCTTATTCTTCCCCCTCCGACTGTACCTCTATGCAGCCCCTGAGTCACGTGATAATAGCCCAATGCCCCCTCTTCCGGGCAATTGCTCCAACTACATGGGTTCAGCGACGAAAAAAAGGAAAGGCTCGAGTTGATTTGAGATCGGACTCAAAAACCAGAGGAATATGATTCACTTGCGAGCCGTGTATCAACAGTTTCCAAGCCCAACAGTGAAGTAACACAGGGGCATGGACATCGTCTCGCACATAATCAATGACTTGGGAACGGACGATGAAGAATATGTTGACGCAGGACAAATGCTGCCTTGGATCACCGACAACCATGCATCTCTTGGTTATCGATCGAGACTGGCACAGTGGGGTGTGCTGAATGTGCTGGTTCGAAAGCAATAGATCCTTGGAAACAGCCCCTTCGTCTCTGTAAATATGCTTTCATCGATACAATCGATTTGGTATCCTGCTAAGTCTTCTTCCTTTCACGGACGCCGCCAGATATACTCGATTCGTCCGAAGTTTTTCTCGCCGATACTGCGACATATCTGCAGAACTGCCTCCCTCGATAACCCTCGACTCCAGCCACAGTGTTCACGAACCAAGCTTCAAGGCCCAAGAACTTGATGATCAAATATGGAATATAGGCAAGGACAAAGAACAACCGTAGCATAGGCGTGACATTGGCCGTGAGATCTTTGACCACTACATCCATGAAACCAGCCTCTACCAACATCTTTTGTAGGACGCCCTTATCAAACCGTGCATGGGAGGGCATAGATGCATATTCATTGATTTTCTTCATCGATTCCTTCAGATAATTGGGTGCAGAGTTGAGGTTGCTATGGTCATATTCGTAGAGAGCCATGGTCCCTCCAGGCTTGAGCACACGGTAGAATTCTGCCAATGCTGCTTCGGGGTCTGTCGCGTGGACAAACGTCTCCATTGTATACGCGCCGTCAAATATCTCGTCTGCGAAGCCTTCTAGGTGATGATAATCCATTTTTCGGACGGTGATAGCGTTCTCAAGACCAGCCGCCTTTATGTTCCGCCGAGCCCTTTGGATGTGCCGTTCGACAACATCAATGCCTTGCATGAGCAGTCCCCTTTGAGCCAAGTGGATGGCCACATGTCCAACTCCACAACCAGCGTCCAGCACTTGCGCACCTTTCTCTAGGCCGAGTGTATCAAAGAGGTGGTCCTCCATTGCTCTAAGCGCCCCACTGATAGGAAAGGGCCAATACGTGCCCGCATTATAATACCCAAAATGTCTGGTACCCCCTAACACAAGGCGATAGCCAATTCTCGATTCGAGGGACGCATAGTAGCTCTGAAGAGATCGATTTGGGTTTATGAGGGGTTCTTGGTCGGAAGAAGCCATTCTGATAACGACAGGAGTTGTTGAATAAGGTGCGCCTATGTGTGTTGATGCTTGACCGAAAAGAGTACGCCTCGTGTGATTATCTGGTTATCGTGTGCTTGAAAGAGCTCGAAGCTCAGACGAGTCGCAACTTCGACACGTCACTTGATTAAGGTAATCATAGACACAGGGTGTTGAGAGCCGTAAACAATTCGAATTTGAAAAAGCAACAACGTGAAACTCAAAAGAATAACTGGAAAGGACCAACCTCATTATGTGCTCTCCATATGCTGTCTGTGTGCCTACCTAGGCTCCACGGTTTCAGGGGCAACAACGAAGCGCTGGCGCTTAAGTAGGGCGGGCGGTCTAATCACAAGGACTTGAACCACATGCTTCACTGTTCAGACGCAAATCCATGCAAATCTCGTGCTTCTAGACTGGAAACTGGAATGGCTTACACTGTATCCCCCAAGGCGCTCTTTTCCACATCATATCACCGTGCTATGGTATTCATTCAGCACCTTAGCCACAGGCGAAGTACATCAAGCCTCTCAGGACATAAGACTCGGCAAATAACGACGTCATATATACCTATCCCTACCTATGCGCAGAGCAGAGTAGCACATTTCCGGCCTGTGCTATCAGGAAAGATCGAGATTATGGCTATGTCTTTTGGAAGCATCTGCGTTTCTCCTTGTGTGGTTCGTCGAGGGAAATCTCCATGGTATTTGATTGTTTGCACCAAAACGAAAGTCTCAGAGAGACACGGGTTTCGGGGTGAAGGCAAGACGATAGTCATTTATTTATTTAGGCAGCATTAATAAAGTCAAAGCTTTAATACTTGCGGATCGTTATTAGTGGGCAGAAAGACAGAAAGAGGTCTCTTAAGGTCAGCAGCGGCTAAAGACATCGAAATGAGACACGATTCTTTCCTTCTAGAAATGTAGTAAGCATCCCTTCATTGGAAGGCTTCCAGTTCTCTGCCAAATCTACAAGCCTTTTCATGACCATGACATGACACCCACAACGCCCGCAAATGCACCCAAGCAATCTCCTTCCTTACATCTGTTGTTGTTGTTGCTGTTGTCTAGCCTGCCTCTCAACCTCATACGTGAAATCGAAATATCCCTTGTCGAACTGGTGTACTCGAACATAACCATCCTCACCTCCACTAGCATACCCCTTCCCAGTCGGGTCGACTGCAACCGTGTTCAAGGGACCAAAGTGACCTCTGACTCTTCCAATTTCTTCCTCGAAAATCTTGTGGTAAAACCTGGCTTCAAACTTTCCTTGTCTCGTGGATGTAGTGGTAACGTCCATGGCTGCTTGTCCACCACCAAGGATAACGAAGTCTTTCTTGGGTGTGATGGACGCGCTGTTCAAAGGGGTATCGGCTACGTAGGTCTTCATGACTTCGAGGTCACGGGTGTTGATAAGCTACACGACGGAAGTTAGAGAATTTCATGTGAACAGATTTCGCGCAAGTACTAACCTTAGCAGTCTTGTCTTTGGAAGCGGTGATGAAGTATGTCCGGTCGGGGGCCCACTGAAGGTCCGTGATGTCAAGGTCGTGAACTTTGACATTATCGAGTTGCTCTCCCGTCTATATTTCTGTCAGTATTGCCCCGGGCGTGAAGAGAGATATGTCGTACCTTAGCGTCGTACTGTGACACGGTTCCGTCTTCGTGACCTGCGATGATGTACTTCGACAGATAACTCCATCCAGCAACTATGGCTTTGCTCTCCTCGCAGGTAATCGTCATGACCTTCTCGTTCGATTGTTCGGCCTCGACATCTAAGTTGATATCCAGGACAACGATCGTACCCAAGAAACCCATGCGCATTTCGGTAACGGCCAACAGTTTTGATCCATCTTCGTTGAACTCGACCCTCTTCACCGCCGTGTTGAAATCCCAGACCTTCAAGCACTTTCCCGTCTTGATATCCCATAATCTGACTGTGTTGTCGGCGGCACCACTTGCGATCATTGTGCTTGTCGGGTCAACATCAACTGTCCAGATGGCTCCCTGGTGGCCATGGTATGTACCCAGTCTCTCTCCGTTGTGTGAGAACCATGCGCAGATGTGTTGATCCTTGGCGGTGGAGAAGATGATATCGCCATCTCTGTTATATCTGGAGAAGGGTCAGTGTTGGATTTGGATTCTCGCTCGAAGGTGATCCTGCGCACTTGATCTGGGTCAAAGCCCGCTCCTGGAGGGGTCGTTAGAACTGCATGACGAAGAGACTCTCGGGCGTCAGAACTTACATGTCCCTGCAACAAGGTTGGCCTCATGTTGGCGATTCTATATCCTCGAATATGTGATGGTGTCGCGCGGCGGGGTACTGGTTGTTCGATGTAAGTGGAGGCACGATCTCAAAAAGTTCGCGTTGCCTCGACTGAGAATCGTAAAAGAGTGTGTGGTGGTGCGAGCCAATCACCGCTCGCCAGCCACTCCCCGCGCTAAGCCGTTACGGAGGCCGGATTTCCTGGTAGAAATCGAGATGCCGGTTTTTTTTTCCCGCCTGCTCAAGGCACAACAAAGAACAGGAATAGACAAATTAATTAGACGATGATAGATCTTCCCTTCCCGCCTTTGAGTCATATAGCCATAGCCCTCTCTTGTGCGGTACAGTCATCATTCTCTGAGGCCTTCTTTCTTTACAGCGGCGTGACCATTCAACAGGCGCGCCCAATTAATTGACTTGTCTTGTTCAACTCCCATTCCACAGCTACAACAAACAGGTAGGGCTCTACTTGGAGCAAAACCCCTGCAATGATCAGGCGAGCGCCCTCTCTCCGATCTGCCCAACCTCACAGATCCCACCCTCGTCCAAAAGCAATAATCACATTGCCTCGGCCGTTGCATGCCCGGACAGCCTTGATCTCGTCGTCTCCAATAAGTGGCTCCGCCTGGCCGGGACTGGCTGCCAGGCAAACCGTTAGACCGCGGGGTCAGAATCTGCCTTCCGGTCGATCGCCTCTCTTGACCCTCCCCTCAATTGTAGCTCCACGCCCCTCTCTCGCCGCCCAGGACGTTTCCCAGACAAGGCTATTCTCGACTACTCCTCTCGCAATGACGGCTACCAAAATTGATGGCACGGCCATTGCAAAGAGAATTCGTGAGAGGCTTCATGCTGAAATCGAGAATACCCAGAAGACCAACCCAAGATTCAAGCCCTCCCTGAAGATCATCCAAGGTAACATCCACGTCCTTTTGATACTTGACCGCAATTACTGACTTTTCTTTTATAGTTGGTGACCGATCGGACTCAAGTACGTCAATTACATTGAACCTCTGTTAGCCTTGGCTTACCAGTGTCAGCAACTTATGTGCGCATGAAATTGAAGGCTGCCCAAGAGGTCTGCATGCCGTCTTCCACTCGTATACCGCCTTGCTAACTATGTGCCAGGCAAGCATTGATTGCGAACTTATACAATTTCCCGAGTCCGTCAGCGAACTCGAACTTATCGATCAAATCACCCGCCTCAACAATGACCCTGCAGTCCATGGAATTCTTGTCCAATTACCCGTCCCTAAACACATCTCCGAATATGCAGTAACATCAGCTGTGGCAGACGAGAAGGATGTCGATGGATTCGGTGCAAACAACATTGGGGAGCTTGCAAAGCGTGGTGGCCACCCACTCTTCACACCCTGTACCCCAAAGGGTGTAATGGTTCTGCTCGAGGAGAGTGGGGTAGATCTCAAGGGCAAGAATGCTGTAGTCCTTGGGCGTAGTGACATCGTTGGAAGTCCAGTCAGCTACCTCCTGAAAAATGCCGATGCTACGGTGACCGTGTGCCATTCGCATACCACAGGGCTTGAGGATATTATCAAGCGAGCGGACGTGCTGGTCTCTGCAATTGGAAAGGCAAACTTTGTCAAGGGCGAGTGGTTGAAACCTGGTGCAGTCGTGATTGATGTTGGCACTAACTTTGTGCCCGACGAGACAAAGAAGTCAGGTCAGAGACTCGTCGGAGATGTCGATTTTGCATCAGCCTCCGAGGTAGCCTCACAAATTACGCCAGTTCCAGGTGGGGTTGGCCCGATGACAGTTGCTATGCTACTACAAAACGTGGTAGATTCAGCAACGATGTATTTTGAGCGACAGAAAGCGAGAGCCATCTCGCCTTTAGCTCTGAAACTTCAGGATCCCGTGCCTTCAGATATTGATATCTCTCGTGCCCAACACCCAAAGCAAATCACTCGTATTGCCAAGGAGGTCGGTATCGCTGCTCACGAGCTTGAGCCTTACGGTGCATACAAGGCGAAGGTAGACCTAGGCCTTCTCAAGCGTCTTGAGCATCGTCGTAATGGCCGCTATGTTGTCGTCACAGGTATCACACCTACCCCACTTGGTGAAGGCAAGTCTACCACCACTATGGGTATCACACAAGCCCTCGGCGCTCACCTGAACCGCATTGCATTTGCCAACGTCCGTCAACCCAGTCAAGGTCCAACATTTGGAATCAAGGGAGGTGCTGCAGGAGGCGGCTACAGTCAAGTCATTCCTATGGATGAATTCAATCTTCACCTTACAGGAGACATTCATGCCATCACTGCTGCCAATAACCTTCTCGCTGCTGCAATCGAGACGAGAATGTTCCACGAAAATACACAAAAGGACGCAGCCCTTTACAAGCGTCTCGTCCCGGCCAAGAAGGGAAAACGAGAATTCCAACCGATCATGTTCCGCCGGTTGAAGAAACTTGGTATCACGAAGACAAATCCCGATGACTTGACTGAGGATGAGATTCGTCGCTTTGCGCGACTGGACATTGACCCTTCCACTATCACGTGGAGACGGGTGCTTGATGTCAATGATCGTCACTTGAGAGGTGTCACTGTTGGTACTGCTGCGACTGAGAAGGGGCAGACCAGAGAGACTGGATTTGATATCTCTGTAGCCAGCGAGTGCATGGCTATTCTTGCTCTCAGTAATGATCTTAACGATATGAGAGAGCGCCTGGGAAGAATGGTTATTGCGTCTTCGCGAAGTGGAGAGCCTGTCACCTGTGATGATATTGGTGCAGGTGGCGCACTTACAGCTTTGATGAAGGATGCTATTAAACCCAATCTCATGCAGACCCTGGAAGGTACCCCGGTGTTCGTCCACGCTGGACCATTCGCAAACATCAGTATCGGTGCAAGCTCCGTTATTGCAGATAAGCTTGCCCTGAAGCTTGCTGGTACAGAACCTGATGAGAACCACAACGAAAAGACGGGCTTTGTCATCACCGAAGCCGGTTTTGACTTTACTATGGGAGGGGAGCGCTTCTTCAACATCAAATGTCGCTCAGCTGGTCTTGTTCCAGACGTCGTCGTCATTGTGGCCACGGTTCGAGCATTGAAGGTGCACGGTGGCGGGCCTTCGATTTCTCCTGGAGCTCCACTTGACAAAGTCTATCGTGAAGAGAACATTGACATTCTTCGGAAAGGCTGCGTCAATCTTAAGAAGCACATTGCGAATGCCAAACAATATGGAATTCCGGTTGTGGTTGCTATCAACAAGTTCGAGACAGATACCGAGGCTGAGATCCAAGTCATCAGAGAGGAGTCTATCTCTGCTGGTGCTGAAGATGCCATTCCAGCGAACCACTGGGCTGAGGGTGGAAAAGGTGCAGTTGATCTCGCTAAGGGTGTTATTGCTGCAAGCGAGAAGGAGAAGGACTTCAAGCTCCTGTACGGCCTGGAGGGCGATGTGCAGACACGCATCGAGACAATCGGAAAGGAAATGTATGGGGCTGCGAAGGTTGAATTCAGCGAGGTTGCACAAAAGAAGGTGGACACTTATACAAAGCAAGGCTTTGGACATCTGCCTATCTGCATTGCTAAGACTCAGTACTCGTTGTCTCACGACCCCGAGCTCAAGGGTGCGCCAACTGGTTTCACCGTGCCTATCAGAGATGTGCGCCTAGCAGCTGGTGCTGGCTATCTGTAAGTGTTCGTTGTCTACATGCTCCGACTAATCGCTAACGTTCAACAGCTATGCCCTGGCTGCGGACATACAAACGATTCCAGGCTTGCCCACAGCTCCTGGATATCTGAATGTTGACGTCGACACCGAAACTGGTGAGATCGATGGCCTCTTCTAGATTTGGTAAAATATCATTTCTATCGTCTTTCATCCTATACGGGCTTGGTTTTCAGCGATCCTTCATCTTCAACAGCACTTGATAGGGAAAAGCAGCACATTCAACGTGCCGGTATGCATCTTTCAACAATGGCGTTGCAGACAATTGGCAAGAGTCAAAAAGAAATGTAGAGATATCCACCATGATCAACCCATGGTTATATAATGGAGTCAAGTTTACGCGTTGATGCATCAGATTCTAACTTTCCATGGTAAACTTCCTTTGGAGCTTATGAGGTCCTTGATGCATTCGAAATATGTATGTCCCTCAGTAATCTTCTCATTTCAGCACAGCTCTCTCATCTCAAGATTGCGAAATTCGGTTCCATGTCTTCCGCCAGCTGTTCTCTTTAGCCATCAACCTCCACCATACCAGTAAAGTCCATGAAACTGTCGCTATGTCTTCTCCCCTTTGCCCTCCCTTCCTTCCCGCCCAAGGTCATGCCTGCCATTCCCTCCTCCCATCTTATCTCTGTACCACGCTCTACCCCCGTCACCCTCCGCTTCCTCAGTTTCTATCACCCCTGCGTCCTGTTCTTCCTCTTCCCCTTCATTCTCATTCCCCTCATCCTCTCTCCTCATGCGCCATCACCCAAGATTTGCACCCCCCCCCCGCCGTCACCTCGACCTGGGTAGTCGAGAGCATAGTATCCACGGGTTAAATCTGGGCCACCAGATCGAAGCTGTCCAAGCTGTCCACATCCGAGTTATTATCTAAGAAAGCTTGGGGACGGAGGGGCACTGGTAGCACTTCGCGCACTTCTTATCTGGAAGCACAAATTTCTTGACGGCCCTTCCGGTAATTTTATTGACGCCTAGAGTAATATAAGGATGGCCAAACCCAAGCATCAAATTTCTCTGGCTCTAATAACCAAGTGAGGAGAAAGAGAATAGGGGGTTGCTCGCTTAATTCCCCGTTTCCTGTTTGCCACATCAAAGAGAATAAATCACCATTTTTGAACATGACCTGTAAAATCGAAACGTAAATACTTTGGAAGTATAAAGAAAAAATTGTTCGGGAATCAAAGACTCCTTAACTGTAGTAACTCTTTTCCTGCTTTGTTGACTACCTAGCTAACGCAGATCGCATGGGGCTTGCTGGGAAATTTTTGCTCGTGGGCACCACTCAGAAAATAGCGAAAAATAAAAAATAGAGACAAAAAGATTGTGTTCTATAATCAAGGTGTTCCTTGATTCGCAGATGTTGCGGCTTCTGTGGATCGAACACAGTGCCTCCAGATTAAACTGTCTGAAGTTGACTTCAGTCTGGCGCTCTCCCAAGTGAGCTAAAGCCGCTTGGTGTTTGTTGTAATAATTTTGATTATTGATCACTTTGTTACACGAAATGCGGGGATGCCTCATTCTGGGAAATTGGTCAAGTGCCAGCCTTCTTCCCCAGATGACGTTAAAACCCCTAATTAAAGCACATTCATTTCGCGCATCAACACATAAAGGGTCCGGTCAGTCCAAGTGCATTTCCTATCCATCATGTGCTTCGGTGCTGCCCGCCCGGTTGCGTACCGACGCCTACCCAGGACCATCCATCTTTGCCGACATAACTTTTCAACACAGAAGACAAAGGCGCCGCCTTATAAATCCTCTCCCTTTCGAACGGCTACGATTTGTTTAGCCATTGGTATCTCCGTGGGATATGTGCTCCAGAAATACCCCGCTAGAAATAACCAAACTCCATCTCACACCGACTTCTACGATGGCTCACTGGAATGGAAAGGCAAGGCATGCAAAAAGCTCACTCTTGATGAGGCGGGAGCCTGGCTGCGTAAGGAAGAGAGCTCTCGTAAAGGTCCAGTAGGCAGTGGGGTTCAAAGCTGGTATAGCGTTCGATGCCCTAGTAATTCTCCATGTGAGGACAATCTAGTCTCCTCCCAGCGTCTTGTTTCTACTGGTCAAGACAAGCCGTGGATATTCTGGGGTGTTTTTGATGGACATAAGTAAGCTTCCTCTAATACCCCATCCGATCGAAGTTCACGGAGTCTCAAATCAACGAGTTACCGTATGGCATCAAACGTGACCTCAAATCTAACACTGGAAATATAGTGGTTGGGCTATGTCCACAACTCTACGGGAAGTTCTAGTCCCATATGTGGTCCGCAACCTGTCCCAATTGTACCAATCATTCAGTAACAGCAGTCCAACATCTGCAGCCATAGATGAAGCTATCATTTCGTCATTCAAACTTCTTGATGACGAGATCATTGCCGATGGCATGGCGGCGCTCAAAGATGCTAAATCGACAGCTGAAGTCATTTCCCGCCTCGCTCCAGGGTATGCAGGGTCATGTGCAGACCATGAGACACTCTGTGGACTTGTTGGGCTGCAGCCACCTCTAGCTCGACAGGGCAGGGATGATGTTACGGTTCAGGTTGTTTTCTTTGACGGTTGTGCCTAGTAGAGAGGGCCTGCTTTCTCGCTTTGAGAAATCAAGAAAAGCAAGTCTCAGGTCACGTCAATACCTTCAAGTCTCTCACTTGGAGAGTATGGACATGTTAATGGAACAAGCTCTGCAGATACTAGTATTCCATATTTTCAGTATACGCTCCATAACGAAATATGGTATCAGCAATGCATACGAGCCTTCTGACCATATGGCGTCACGGATACTATCCAATATTTATTTGAAAATATATTCAACACAAAATCTACATCTATTTATCTATAAATATCCATCCATTCATTGTGCATATCCGAGAAGTCTTCCATCTACCAACCAAATTGCTCACAATATAACTCTAAACTTGGACCATCGGGTCTTATGCATTGAGCGACCGTTTTCCTGGTAACCTCCATCAGACTATCAGGTCCACAGGCCGCTACTGCTATTCGATCGTGTGTATCTGCCTTATCCACCGTTTCCCTAATAACCGCGGCAATATCTGGACGGCCGGGCTTCATGAAAATTGAAGGTGTGGAGTGTGAAGCTTTTTCTGGGTGCTTCTCGATGTCGCCTTCGTCAGAATCTGTCGCTGAAACGGGTAATGCGGTCTCGTTGAGCGAGAGAGAATCCCTTTTTGTATCGGGGAGAGGTAATGATATGGGAGTGTTTAATGAAGATGGAGAGGAATGCCGTGTGTAGTGAAGGCGTAGGGTCACTATGGGCGTGGAATTTAGTATCTCAAGCTCATTGGCATACCACTGGATGGTCTCTGATTTATATTAGCACATATATTAATATATAAGAGATAGGAAATTAGAGCCAATCTTACCTTGTTCTTTAACAACCCATATGATTTCAACAGTAGTGGATCCCGAATCCCCCAGCTTGCGGACCAGATCTACTGCCACTCCCAAGGAGAAACTAGCCCCGCTGCCCCCTGCAATGAAAAGTACCTTGGTGACGCCGGTCATATGAAAGGCTGCGCCATAAGGACCATCAATTGAAGCTCTGAGAGATCGACCTGGGTTTTTAAGAGCGAATTCGTGGAGATCGCGGGTAAAACCATCACGGGCCGCGATAACAAACTCAAGAGGGGAGCTAGACACGACAGTAAACGGGTGAGTCTCAGCCATGCGAATTCCAGGTATCCAGAGGAAGCAATGAGATCCAGGAACTGCGAAGCGTGATGATTTGCGAAGTACGATGCGTGTACCACCATGTGGAAGTGGGGTTATCGTAGCAGTGTTTCCCAAACCGAACAGAGAGATCTTCAGGAATCTTAAGATGCGGTCCGCAACCCATATTGATGCTGTGAAGATGATTATAACGAGTGTCCTCGTTGATATAAGTGGACGGTGCATCCCAACGGTGATCAAAATAAGTATATACATCACTATGTGAATGATGTAGAAGACCTCATATCTGAGTTTTCGTAGGAGAAGGGCTGTTGCGAGAATAATGAGCATGGCCCACCCAGCGACGATACCCATCACCTGATTACGCTCAGTAAGCTGTTTAAGACTGTGGGTTTGGTGCCAGGCTTGAATATAGACCACGGCATGTATCAAGGTGTAGGTTACGGTTGCATAGCCGATAACTTGATGAAGTATATTCAGACGTTCGTACGAATAGCCTGCCAGGAATGCCAAAGGTGTGTTCTTCAATGAGAGGAAGGTAACAAGAGCGATATTCGAAGCAGCGATCCTAAGTAAATCAAACTTAGTTCAAGGCAATGTGCTTGTGCGGAAATACTTTACCATCCTAATCGCTTTGCCCAGTTATTCAGTGAAGACCAGTCGATATTGACGAATGTAACCGTTATGCTGGTTGCGAGATATCCCAGAAAAACAAGAGCATGGCCGACGGAAGTGAAGCCAGGTACCTTGCGCAACAAAAGGCGCCTGGCACGCCTATTCCAGTTGTTGATGAGTGTTATCCAAGACAATGAGAGGAGTAATACCTTGAAATTCCAACAGACACTCTCAGAAAGCTGGTGCTGCTGCCCCTTCTCAGCTGGTAACGTTTGAACAAGAATCTGGCCCAGTGGAAAAAAATAAACATGACCATCATGCCAGCCATTCCGGCAGCAAAGAATCTGGCGGCGTTCTCATTGTTTCTCTGTCGTAGAGCTTTTGCCTTGGCCGCAGCGGCAGCTGCAGCCTTTACCATCTTCGAGAATGCAAAGGGTGGCAGCAAATGGCTTCATATAAAGAGAACTAAAGGCAAAGAAACTAGGGTATCACAGGATAAATGGAGAAAGATTGAGGACGTGATCTGACGAGAAACTACTTGATTCCAGCAGGGGATCAAGGCAAGACTTTATGTCAAAACTTCAAAACCAAGTAGCTCTGGCTCAATGCCAGTCGACTCACCTGAAAACATCGGCCTCCCATGTGGCGCCCCATCTATCTGTGCTAAGGCTACATGGGGAAGAATAAGCCATCTTAGTTCTGGGGGCCGGATGTATCTCCACGAAAGCAGGCCGACCTATACATCTAGTTTGCCGAGGGGGTGATTAAAAATGGCGCTAGAGATCAGATAAGATCCTTGATCGCGTGCCGTGGATTTTAATCAGTGCGGATCTGATTATGCATGATTTTTATCTGATCGAATGATTGCCGGGCTAGCCCCGTATAGCCACCCCTCTATGGCTTGACGATATGTGGATATGCCCCAAGTAAAACTCTTCCAACTTCCTTCTACCTAGTTCCCTTCGGTCCGATGTCGCATAAAATGAGAGGTCAACGTTTGAGAGAAGATCTAGAGCCTATCATGATAGAAGAATGACATCGCCCTACTTATTCATGGCTACAGACGACAGTAGTAATCCTGGTTGGACAAGATGTGAATTGAGTATGCCTCCAAGGAATGGACATCCGA
Organism: Amorphotheca resinae ATCC 22711; assembly: GCF_003019875.1. NCBI lineage: Eukaryota > Fungi > Ascomycota > Leotiomycetes > Helotiales > Amorphothecaceae > Amorphotheca > Amorphotheca resinae. Next base: position 679,433 of record NW_020194471.1, read on the forward strand.
CTTTGGTCTGCGAGCGGAGTACTCGGATCTCTGTACCTGGCCGAAAGATTCGAGCTTCGAAAGCAGTTACCATAGAGTAGTTTCATGCTCGCAAACATGTGCGGGAGGTAGTGGGATGTGACACGAGCCAAGGGGTAGGTGATGTGGATCACTGCGTCTTGTCAAAGTTATCAGATCTTTAAAGAATCAAGCTTTCTCCGCCCCAGTTCCTTCTAGCAAGGGTATCCTTTCAAATTATTTATACAAAATGGCCCGTAGACGCAAGAGTGGTGGTGTACAGTAGGTATTAGAATAAATCCCGCTCGGGTCTAGAAGCACTTTCTGATTCTGCCGCCTGATCAACCAGAGGAGCTCTCTTTTTGCCCTGATTTCTCCTCAAGAACGCATTGCAAAGAATGCCGGCCGCTACGCTGACATTCAAACTGTCCACATTGTGGCTTTGGCCACTCCCTCGTATCGAAAGGTCAACGTCGGCTTTGCTTCTCAAATTCATGCGAAGACCCTCCCCCTCTCCGCCAAGCATCAGAATGCACGGATCTTCAGACAGTGGATCTTCCAGGTCATCAGCGAATACCGCCGGGGTCACATTTCGCTCCTTGGATCTAGAAGGTGGCACTGCGGCAAAAATTTTCCACCCGGCCAATTTTGAGTTAGCAACGAACCCTGCTGGCTTGTTGACCGAGAACAAGGTCACATTCTCAGAAGCCCCTGCAGATGCTTTGAGGACAACGGGAGTGAAAGATGCGCTGTTCCGAACCGAAATGGCAACTGCAGTTACTCCAAGGAATGAAGCTGTTCGGATGATGCCGCCCAGATTTCCGGGATCCTCAATGCTATCTAGAAGGAGAACGAAAGGCTTTCGCCCTGAAGAATTTCTGGGAAGCTTGATGAAATCGGAAGTCCCGTTGACTGCGGCATCCTCGCGTGATTGATGTTCCACATCGACTTTGAATCCACTCTCCCCATCTTGTTCCGCGAGTTCTCCTAAGCTCATTACAGGTAGTCTTGGTAAAGGAGATGCCTCAAGGACATAGCCATTGTGTGGCCTCCCTCCACTCATCTTGTCCATGAGCCGTAACCAGTCGCCCCCAACACGTGCGACTTCAATTCCTTTCCTTCGTGCCAACCGCTCCAGGCGGGCAGGGTCAACACTGTCCCTATTTTCCCCTGTGTAGATATAGAGTTTGTAAAGTTTCCGTCGAGGGTCTCTCTGAGAATTCAATGCTGCCTCTACCACAGAAGTTCCATACAGAAACTCGGATGCAGGTGTAGTATATGGTATGGATAGGGGTATCCGTTTGGCATGAGCTGGCGAGACTTTTGGCCCACTCGATGAAATATCATCATCATGTCTTCTTGACGCAGGATACCGATGTTCAGAATTCGACGCCCGGTCTCGTGTTCTTGATTCATATGACGGCTTAGTGGCAGATAACGAGGGGTATCTATCCTTTGAATTCGCGTGTCGATCTTGGCTTCCCCTTCCAAAGCCCTTCTCTCGCGGAGCTGGTCCCTCGTCGGAGGCAGTATTCTTGAATGAGCTCTGCTTGCCATCACCATAGCTGTGATTACGGGAAGACGATCGTGCGGCATGTGATGGTTTTCGAGATTTGTCCTCCTCGCCTTTGATCACTTTCTTGCCCCTCCGGATCCTGAGCGAATTCCCTTCTCTTTCTCCTTTCGCAGACTTCTGTGGAGAGTCGCCTCGCCGTCCATCACGCGTTATCTGTTGTTGAGAGATATGCGGTGGATCTGCGCTTCGCCGATTAAGACCAGTTGATGGTCCATTGTCCGAGGCCCCAGTTCGACTTTTCTCCTGTCCCCTGAAACCAACACCTTTCGAACGACGTAGACCGCGATTGATGCCAGAGTTCACAGAGGCTGCTCTAAAGGCGTAGAGGGTAGGATACAGAGGAGGCAAAGCAGCAAGTCTTGTGCTCGATTTGAGACCACTCCTCGATAGGATGAAGTTGCTCATTGCATTTGTTGATCAGGTTGGAGGTTGTAGACGAAAATTTCCCCGAGAGAGCAGGGAGAAGCGGCCGCTTTGTACCGACCCCCAAACCGCGAGTCAAACTCTAGAGTAGTTTTTTCGCTGTGGAAGTCAACTATACAATGCTGATAATACCTATTACGAGCATGTAGTTTCCTCGGTATAAATAAAGTTCCAGTCATCTGGGGTAATGGTTGAAAAAGCTCTTTACGTCTTTGAAGAGGCAGTGTCTATCAAATATGTAGGTGGGTCTATCACAGAAAATTGTCGCGTCTCTATCGGCGCGTTAAGTGAGTGGTTCACGTAACCTTGTTTAACACGAATTCCTACGTTCTTTCTGCAGGTCTTCCACGAAATGGGCAATGTCAATTTGAAATTAACCAAAATGATTTAGTAACTCCACACGGACAGGTAACACCTCTGCCAACAGCCTGTCCTGCATATCTGCCAAAATACGCGCCTTTGCTGGCTGACCTGCGTAACATACCATACCACATGGAACATTGCATGGCTTGGTAAGTTACTTCTGGTTCAAGATCAGGCACGACACTTTAAGAATACTTTGGACGCAACCTAATAGAGTTTACAGACCAATATCTTGAGACCCACAGGGCCCATAGGCAACGCAGTCAACAACAATATTAAGATGGCCTCAAATGATCATGTCTCGGACTCAGAGACCTCAGAGGTGGATCTGCTCCGCCCGCCAAGTCGAGATGATAGCGACAGAGAGCCATCTCTACCAGAGTCCGATCTACACCACGGACTTCAAGAGCTACCTCATGAGTCAATGGATGAACATAATAAAAAGGCGAGATCTGTCACCGCAGAGGATAAAATCGCAGTGATGGTACCAGCACCTTCAAGGCCATGGGAATATGAACCTTATCGTGGAGATACAACGGTGGATACTGTATTGGAGGAGTTCAAGAAGCCAGGAGGGGAGATATGGTACAAAATTGAGTATGAAGATGGAAGGAAAGAAGATGTGAGTATGCTGTACCTGAGTTCCTTTTCTCAACCTATCATTTGTGTTTTGCGTCTAAAGACAATATGTATTCGAGCCTGTCTTCTCTATTGCCCTGGTTTGGCAATGAAAGACACCAGACATCTCACAACTTGAACTGCCAAGTGAGCAGTCCGCAACCTTTTACCAATCCTTTGCCAGTGCAAGGTCCTAAAAACTTTTTAAGGTAACGACAGATCAAAGGCCCCTCTTTCCACATTCAGAGGCTATTGCTTTGAAAGTGGCAGAGATTAATTCGCTTCATATTGGCCTTGAGACCAGAGTCACCACAGAGCGTGAAACGCCCGGATTGCGATAAGTCCACGTTTGCTGCGCACACCAGGCTAGGCTCTGTAACAAACTGATATCACTTAGAACACAATTTCTAAGTCGCTCACTTTTAAGTAGACGACTTAGCTTTCAGTTCACTATTGGTTAGGTGTTCATGTCAAACATGCGTTAACCAAGATTGATATACACTTGTTTCTATCCCTATCCGGCTTTCCCGGGAGCAGAGGTCTCCCAGAGCCATCCGTCCTATCTATCTTATTCGCGTATGTAGCTCAGTGCATACGTATTCCTCCTCACCTCTTTTGTCTTGTTCCTGTCCCTCGTCTGACCTTGCGCCCCTATCCATGGCTTCCTTGAATCTCATTCTCATTGCGAAAAGTTCATTTTGCAGCAACTAATATAGAATATAGGTATCCTTTAACGATCTTCTCAAACTCCGAAACGGTGCAAACGCTTTGGACTTTTACAACAACGAGGACCTTGATACTGAGCCTTCAGATTCTATGGCAGACTATCAATTTGGTCGCTCCAGCAGAGAGCCTGCCACGTTTTCTTCCGGCAGCAAGCGTACTCGAACAGAGACAAAAAACAATGGTTTCGTTGATATCGCGAAGCTCCAGCTTGACTCTGATGAGGATGATCTTTCTACAGAACAGACTATAATAAAGAAGCGACGTCTTGTACAGGGTCGAATCTCATTCGTATCTAGTAGCAGCAGCCGCCAAAATAGTCGAGCTGGCAGCAGACTCGGCAACAAACCATCTCCACGCTACGTACATGGCGAGGAGAGTTCCGAGTCGGATTCGGAATCCCCGAGGGATCGTGGAGTTCGCTCCACTCGCGAAACGCGGTCAAATGCTCGCACTTCTGGACGTATAACCCGTTCCTCGGATCCCAAATCCACTATCAGACCAAAGATCAATGATACTGATGACGACGATGCTGATGAACTAGCCGGCGAAGTTCAATTTGAGAGCGAAGATTCGGACATTGTCTACGTCCAACGTGGAGAGAAGAAACGATCAGCTAAGGCTCATCGAGAAAGATCACAATCGAAAGGTCACAGAGGCCGACCACGCCGAAATATAAGCCCCCGTTCCTCAACAACTCCAGAGCGACCCGAGCCAACTCGCCGGTCTGGGCGTGAAAGAACAATTAAGAATATGAAGGAGCGAGATATGGATGAGGAAATTTATGCCGATGAGGTCTCAGTGAACACTGTATCCAAGGTCATTAGTATCCGGGAAGTTTTCCAACCGATTCCAAAGCAATCACGGTTCCGATTCTTTCACAGCAAGGATTGTGATGTCTGTGGTGGGACTGAAAATAACTCTAACAAAGGGGTTAGTCCGTTGATTTACTGTCAGGGTTGTTCTAGCTCGATCCACAAGGTGTGTCTTGGCTATCGTAGTGGTCGAGAGCACCTGGTCACCAAGATCGGCCACGAGAACTTTGTTATGCAATGCCGACGCTGTATTGGTATCGCATCAAAGAAGGACAGCTCAGCCCCGCGTTTAAATGCTTGTTCAGACTGCAATGAAGCAGGAGCAGCGTGCAACCCATTTTCTTCGAGGAAGACTGCAAAGCAGGAAGAGAAGCTGAGGGAGGAAAATGATGGACAAGACCCGATTACGGAAGTTCCTAGCGAACTCATTAATAACGATGAGAATGTGCTTTTCCGATGCAAGACATGTCAACGGGCCTGGCATTTTGAGCACTTACCACCCCTGTTCGATACTTCTAAGACTCCCGAAGATGTGGATAAACTGCGAGACGAGCGTTTCGAAGAATATACTCCAAAATGGCAGTGCAAAGAGTGTTGCGAGGTTCCGGCAAAGGTTCAGACCTTAGTTGCTTGGAGGCCCTCAGATCGCGACTCCTACGCTGATGGCCAAACTGCGGACATGTTCCGCGAGGACGAGAAAGAATACCTGATCAAGTGGGAAAATAAATCGTACTTCAATTGCTCTTGGATGCCAGGTGCTTGGGTCTGGGGTGTGACGGCTACTGTCATGCGCAAGGCATTCTTTCGCCGAGATGAGGGAGCCAATATGCTTCCAAAATTTACCACGGAAGAAGCCATCCCAGAGGAATATTTGCGGATGGAGATTGTTTTTGATGTTAGATATAACGACGATTACAGTCCCCGTTCCGAAGCATCTGATAAAGCTCATATCAACGATGTCGATGAAGTCTTAGCCAAGTTCCAGGGTCTTGGCTACGACGAAGCAGTTTGGGAAGAGCCTCCTTCACCCGATGAACCTGAGCGCTGGAGTGATTTCGTTGCGGCATACAATGAATATCTTGCCGGAAAGTACTTCAAACATCAACCTTACTCTGTCATGAAGGAACGCATCGACAAATTTCGTGCAGCGAACTTCGAGAAGAAGATCGAACTGAAGAAACAACCCTCATCCCTTACTGGCGGTGAAATAATGCCATATCAGATGGAGGGTCTTAATTGGTTACTCTACAACTTTCATCAGAAGAAGAACGTTATTTTAGCAGATGAGATGGGACTTGGTAAAACGATTCAGATCGTTTCCCTGCTCGCCTCGTTAGTGAAAGACAACCCTCAGGTATGTTTCGACGAAAACCTTATTGCCATCTCTGACGCAATTAGTGCTGGCCGTTTCTTATCGTTACGCCCAATTCTACTTGCCCAAATTGGCGTCGGGAGATCAAGAAGTGGTGTCCAACGATCCGTGTTGTTGCCTATTATGGTGGTAAACGTGCTCGCGACATGGCGATGGAATACGAACTCTTCCCAAATCGATGTTCTGACATGAGGGCCCATGTTGTGGTCACTTCGTACGAAGCGCCTGTGGATGACCATAGCAGATCCTTCTTCAAGCGCATCAAATGGGCAGGTATGATTGTGGACGAAGGACAACGTTTGAAAAACGACGAGAACCTTCTATACGTTGCACTGAAGGCTCTGAGAACTCCATTCCAGGTTCTCCTCACTGGTAAGTCAGTCATCTCACCTAGGCATGAAGGTACTAATATGAATGTAAAGGAACGCCTCTGCAAAATAACAAGAGAGAGCTATTCAACCTCCTCCAGTTTCTTGACCCATCTATGAATGCTGCTAAACTGGATGAAAAGTACGCTGAACTAACCAAGGAGAATCTACCTGAGCTTCATGACCTTATCCGTCCATTTTTCTTGCGGTACGTCTTACGTGGGGTTAATTTTATAATCTTTTACTGATAGAAAGCAGACGGACAAAACTCCAAGTCTTGAAGTTCCTACCACCCATGGCACAGGTTATCCTTCCTGTTACAATGAGTGTTGTTCAGAAGAAGCTATACAAGTCAATATTGGCCAAGAATCCCGAGCTTATTCGATCAATATTTGGTCAAAGCAAGACCGTACTACGTCCAGCCGAGCGAGGAAACTTGAACAACATGTTAATGCAGCTCCGAAAGTGTCTCTGCCACCCTTTTCTATATAGCTCGGCTATCGAAGAAAGGTCTGTTACGGAAAAGGCTTTATTTCGTAATCTCGTTGATGCCTCTTCCAAATTTCAGCTTCTGGAAATTATGCTTCCGAAACTGCGAGAACGTGGGCACCGAGTTCTACTCTTCAGCCAGTTTTTGAATCAACTTGACCTGGTTGAAGACTTCCTCGTTGGTCTTGACCTTCCTTTTCAGAGACTTGATGGTACAATCAGCTCTTTGGAAAAACAGAGACGCATTGATGCATTCAATGCACCAGACTCCGATCTATTTGCGTTCCTCCTCTCTACTCGTGCTGGAGGTGTTGGCATAAACCTCGCAACTGCTGATACTGTCATTATAATGGATCCTGACTTCAATCCCCACCAAGATATACAGGCCCTTTCACGTGCCCATCGTATTGGACAGAAGAACAAGGTCCTTGTCTTTCAGCTAATGACCAAGGACAGCGCTGAGGAGAAGATAGTCCAAATTGGACGCAAGAAGATGGCTCTTGACCAAGCCCTTATCGAGAGTATGGGTGCCGAAGACGATGCTGGGGTCGATCTGGAGTCTATCCTTAAGCATGGCGCAGAAGCGCTCTTTAATGACGATGATCGAAACGATATACACTATGACTCCTCCTCTGTGGATAAGCTTTTGGATAGAACCCAAGTCGAAAATACCGAGACAGATGAAGAAAAGACTGCGGAATCACAGTTCTCTTTTGCTCGTGTATGGGCTAATGACAAGGGTACTCTCACTACAGATATTGGAGATGCAGACACCGACGATTCCTCTTCTGCTCCAAACTTCTCGGTATGGGAAAAGATTCTTAAGCAACGAGAGGCAGATGCCGCGCGCGAGGCTGCCCAGAACATGCAGACCTTCGGCCGCGGGAAGCGTACGAGACGGGTTAGTCAATCTTCTCTCATTTCCGTGATGCATTACTGACAACAACTTGCAAGGCTGTCGATTACCAGCGAGGCAGTATGGCTCTCGACGATGAAGTGGGCGGGTCTCCACAAGTTTCTCGAAGCAAACGACGTCAACATGCATCAGGCAGTGATACAGATTTTGCAGCCGCGGGAGAATCTGACGGAGATGACTATTCTGAGGCTGAAGGGTCAGTTGATCCGCGGGAACTACAGCAAAAAGAGCGCTCTGGAAAAGGTATGAATGTGAAGAACAATGTTCAATCTCGTCAACCCCCCCAAAAGCAAGTGAAAAACGTGGTAAAACAGAAAGCTTCTGTTACTAAAAAAAGACGACGAAGTCAAGCCAGCTCTACCGTGGAACAACGTCGCTCTGCTTCCAAGAAAACCAACCAGTCAGGTCATTCTTCCAAGAGGCAGCAGACCTCAGGACCGAAGCCAACTGGTTTAGTTAAACCACAAGCAACTCCAGTGAAGGTTGCGGGTAGTTCCTTGAAGAAGCCTAATAGCTCTGGCAAGAAACCACGAATTCCTCCAAAGAATGTAAATGTCTCTGGAAAAAGGGTGGATGTAGAGTCAGCTACAAATCCGCCTCGCATGCAGAAGCCATCCAAGAAGCAAGAAAACGTTGTCAAGAAGCAGGTACTCCCTGCAGCAACCAGTGGTTCCTTGACGAAGAAGGCAGATGGAACCGGCAAGACACAAGCGGTCTCTGCCGCTGGTCCTTCTACTGGGTCAAAGGTGTCCCAAAGCTCTATCAACGCTCATGAATCTGACACAAAGCTTGTCCAACACAAAGCTAATAGATTACATTCACAGAATACCAGCCAAACTCTGAAACTACCCGAATCCTCCCGCCTTCAGTCCAGCAACACCCAGCAGCCCCTCCAAGTACCCGAATCCTCCCACCATCCATCCAGCAACACCCGCCAGGCCCTCCAAATACCCGAATCCTCCCACCATCTGTCCAGCAACACCCAGCAGCCCCTCCAAGTACCCGAATCCTCCCACCTTCAGCCCAGCAATACCCACCAAGCTTGTATCAACCCCCCAATGCAGGAAAGCACAGCGCACAGCCAAATCAAGGACTGTTAGATTCCCACCAGCCTATCCCATCCAGCCAGCTCAACATCAGAACTGGAAATTCGTCACCCGGAGAACAGACTAAGAGTCCATTTCAACAAGCTCCCAGGAATTCCAGAATCGTCTCATCAACCCAAGAGCCGCAAGTTGAGAAAAGACAATCGAATGGATACGGATATGGCCGTCCTGAAGGGCATCAAGAATCTCCCAGGAGCAGAAGCCAATACTGCCAAGCCTGCAAGTCTGTCCATGTCCCGGGGAAATGTACACTCAAGCTAGCTGGTGGCCCCGAATATTGCGGCCTTTGTGGAATTGCACATTTCGGAGTCTCTCGCACCTGTCCTAATCTCGCCTCGGAAATTCAGATTCGTCTTATGCTTGATGCTTTGAAGAAGAGTACAGAGCCTCAGGAACAGATCGATGCTGCACGTGCGGTTCTCACCAAAGAGCTTGCTAAAAGGCGACAACGACAACGGGGAAAGCATGGGAAGAGCGCATAAGCTGAGACGTCTTCACCTCTTCTTTCGTACATATGGGTTTGATTTTAATTCATGGGTTACTTTTCCGTTTATCAGGGGCGTTGGGAAGATTCATGACTACCAAATGGTTATTGGCATCTTTTCCTGTCACATCGTATGGCGATGGGAATGGTATGGGCATAGATGATGGCATTATTCCATGGCTGGCAATGGTTATATCAATAGATTACGTTTCATTTTGCGTTCAGATGCAGCAATCAAATTAAAAGTTCACCTCTTAAACATCTCCCGAACCCTTGACTTTCCCACCAACCAACCGCTCAGCCGACAAGCATAAATCAATAAATAAGAGTTGCCATTACCTCACTTGCAGCTCTTCTTTATCTAGGGTCGACAGAAGAAAAAGAAACTTCGCACCGCGAAAAGAAAAAAAAATACTTGCTTTATCAGTGGATTTTTTAAACTTCATTCTATTATTCATGCTAGAACCCTTTCTTCGGGCTTCGAGGTTGCGGCAAGTATTATAGACAAACGACGACGAAGTGTGAGAGATAGATAGCAGCAAGCAGCCCCATCCATAGGCACATCGAGTGGTTGGTTCAAGACGAAATTGCCCGCGTAGTATGCCATGTTTACATTACTGTATCTACAAACTCCACTACCTATAGAAGTCAGATATTTGAGAGACACCGACAGTGACACATATTAGTTTGAATAAGGAAGGATAAGATAATCCTGATGGCCAAGAAGGGCGGCCCATCGTTGAAAAAGTGTCATTAATCTGCTTTGCTTGCGAGGCCGCAGCCAGTCGCTCCCTAATATCTCAAAACGCCGTTCGCAATGTTCTTACAATACACGGATGCAAATAATCAATCATCTAGACGCACAAACGAGGCTTCATTCCTTAGAGTTCCCTTCACCGCCTCGAGTATCTGATCTCGGGGCTGAGCTGCTCACGCTGCCACTCCTACTACCAGAGACGGAGCTTTCCTCGGCACTCCGCTCAAGAAATCCGGACCAGAGATCCGCCAACGTCTCCTTGTTGTTGGATGATGGCTCGGTAAAGAAGTCACTTGACAGTGTTGGCGTGCTTGGAGCACGGAGAAATGGTGAGGTGGGTAATCGTAAACTATTGTTTGATGTACCTGGTCTTGCGAGACCTGCTTGCTCTTTCTGCTCGTCTGTCCAGTTAAGAAGCGCTGCTATTAACTGTAGGACCTGGAATTTTTTGGGATCAGAACGGTCGAGAGCTAAGAAGTGTAGGAAATGGTTCGTGACAATTTGCCTAAAGAGATTAGTGGCATACCAAAATATAGGAAGTAGCAGAAAATACCTGTCAACGTTATCTTCTGGCTTGGCCTTCTTGAGAAATCTCAGGGCCTTGGTCAGGTGGTCGTTTAGAACAATGGCTTCATGTCTTAATTTCCCAATCAAGAGATTCTTCTCTCTCACCTCCCTCTCGAACGGTGCTAGACGATCAAGTTCCGTTTGCAAAGCTCCCTTAGAAGCATCCGCTTCAGCTGCCCGAGTATCTGACTCCTGAACCAACTTCTTCAGAGATTGAAGCTGCTCTTCGTAAGTCTCCACCATCTCTCGAAGCTCCCGTTTCCGTGCTTCTTGCACTTCCTGCAGGGCCCTCTGGAGACCACCTAATGCTTGTGATTGAGTATCCCTCTCAGCTACTGCAGCTTCGTAGGCTTCCTTCTGGGAAGAGAACTGTTCTTCCAGATCGGCTATCTTCTCCACCAAGCCCTCTCGCATCCTCTTCTCTTCCATGGCCAATACCTCCCAGTCTCCCATGGCATCCCTAGCCGCATCAGCTTCATCCCTGAACTGCCTAGCCTGTTGAAGCAAGTCATCCCGCTCATGAACCCAGTTTTGTTGGGAGAGATTGTACCGATTCCGAAGACTTGATAATTCCTTGGAAGACTCGTTTAATTCTTCTTTTGATTGCTTAACTTCTTCCTCTAGGCCTTGTATTTGTTTTTGAAGGGCTTCATTCAGAGTCTCGAGTTCATCAATCCGATCCTTGGTCTCCGATAGTTCTTCTTTGTCCGCTTTTAAGCGTTCACCTAAGCTCGCTTTGATAGTGTTTACACGGTCCAGGAGATGCTGGTATTGTGTCTCGGCTTGTTCAGTCGCAGACTGACTTTCTTCTAGCTCTGCCCGGACTGTTGATATCTCTTCTTCATGTTGGCTCTTGACGGTCGCAACTTCTTTCATGTGATTTTCTTGGATCGTTGCCAATTCTTGTGAATGCTGATTCTTGATTGTGGAGATTTCGTCATTGTGTCTTCCCTGGATGTCTTCCAGAGATTTTCGTAATTGCTCGACCTCTGCCCGAAGTGCTTCCCGCTCTTGCGACATTGCCTCAAAACGACTACTGGCATCGACAGTTCCTGGGGCTTTGTTTTCTACACTATCATCTGATCTGTCCGTATCTTGCTCTCTCAATTGATTAGTTGTGGAATGTCGCGAACTTGGCTCGATAGCATCACCATTTGTCGTCTCGTCGTAATTGTGTCCGTTCGCCTGTGATTTCGTTGTCTCTGGAAAATGAGCGTCCTTTGGAGTGCTCTAAAGATTAAGTCAGAGACTCTCTCTTTTGATCTCTTGGCAATTGAACAGGTGTCATTCGTACCACAACAGATTCTGAATCCTCCCCATCGTGTCCACCTTCTTTGTTTTCTACGGGTGAATCCAGCACTTCCTGGGCTGTGACAGTATCGCCATTGCCCTTCCCCTTTGCGCTCTTCTTCTTCTTGTTGTTCTTCTTCTTGGGAGCTACAGGAAGATGTCAGTGTTTGTCTAGGTGAATTGAGTTTCCCAGGGCGGATTAAAGTAGAAACAACGGACCTGTTGACGCAGTCTGAGAGGGATCTGGAGGGGCGACTGCCGACATCTTTAATTACGTGGAGGTAATACAGTGATGCGCACAGTTATCCTCGAGTCGTCTCTCGTGGTTGACAGATTTGGTTACTCGTAATGGCTTTCGCTTGGCATCTCTAGCGTGATTCGTGGTATGTACCTGCCGAGGTACGGGGGTGTGGGGGTAGTGAATGGGTAATGGTGAGATGGTTGTTCAATTGGCCAACTCTCAGGTAGGTGAGGAAGGGCAATACACAAAGACTACCAAGTAATACGAACATGGCAACGAGTGATGCTGTTTCCGACGTCCATTTCACAGGCGCACATATTATGGCCGTTGTCTTAATGTGAATTACCAACGGGGAGGATCTTCGTTGCACACATCTCCATCGCCAAACAGCTACAAAGCTTGTGCAGTAGGGATAGCTATACAATACTTCACCATGGTTTAAAACAATCTCGCACATTCCTATCGCATGATTCCCAGAATCTAATCTACTCATTGAAGAGACATGTACGCACTAAGCGAACCCATTGAGTCCATAGAGCTTTCACTCGGACAGTCGACAGGATTATAAAAGGCGTAAGATCACTCTGAGGTGCTCGAAAATATGATAAGGCTATTTCAGACCAAGGACAGTAAGTCCATGGCACATTGAATCAATGGATTCAATGACAACCAGAACAAGGGTATATAGAGACCTGTAAGACTGAAGAAGAAAAGAGAAAGCCGAGACGAAAGTTTTCAGGAGCTTTTGAGGGGATGCGCTAGACGGTATTATGTAAGCAGGGACCCCACCTTTATGTTATCACGTGTGGCGCGACATCTTCGCGACGGCTTCCGGGGACTCGAACCGTTATTAATCTCCTCCATCGATGAACACAATCTAATGTTAGATGCCACCTGGGCAGTTTTAAGGAACCATTTCTTCTCCGGCATATCCCTTAGGATGATTCTGTTTCACTTCCAATCATTGAGTTCGCATTCCACGAATTGACTTCTCTGACATTAAATTCAAGAACTCATCATGGCATCGCGTTATACTGTTCCCGCCTCTGTGCCCCAGGCGGCTCAAACCGGCGCAGGCGCCGTATACATGGCACAGACTTCAGGCATTAAGCGTGAGAGGTCTCCCGATCGCACGATTAGTCAGTGCGCCAAGAAACAGAAGGTCGCCTCTCAGGATGAAACTCAAGAGGAGAGGTGGGAGGAAGAACGATATGAGAGCTGGGACGAAGATCAATTGGATCAATATGACAACGATGGGGAAGAACGATATGAGAGCTGGGAGAAATATAAATATGATAACGAGGGGGAAGAAGAATATGAGAGCTGGGAGGAAGAACGGTATGAGCGCGAGGAGGAGGAACAGGATGAGGTTGGTGTTCTCTACTCCATCTTTTAGGAAATATACTCCGTGACCTATTATTGATAATGCTTTCTATTTCATCAGCAAGAAGCCGAAGCTGACTTTTTCCAGGTAGCCGCCCAACTGGCGCAGGCCGCGCTCGCTGGTATTGGACCCGATCAGAAGAAAAGTCGTGGTACCGCAAAGACGAAAGGCAAAGAGCCCGAGGAGAAGCGCTGTCGCAGATATCGATCCAAACCTCCTATCACGTACTTGGACAGACTTGATCGCGCCATGACGCAGCGCATGTTCTTGATTGACAGGAACAGAAGACTCAGTGCGGATGGCACACACGAAGTGGAAACCTTTGATATTGCTGGATCTACGGGAAACGTATACAAAGTAACTATCAGCAAAGCGCCCAGCTGTACGTGTCCTGATGCTTACAAGGGTAACCAATGCAAGCATATCATCTACGTACGTACCCTACTCATCCAATTTATGTCCAGGACTCTCGATTACTAATATCACCCACTGCAGGTCATGGTCCATATTCTCAAAGTCCGGGAAGAGTTGAGTTACCAGCTCGGGCTCCTCAGCACCGAGCTTGCTGAGATATTTGCTAATGCGCCTGTGCCTCCGCAATCTGCCGACACGGGTGGAAACCGCAAGCCGATTGAAGGCGATTGTCCAGTCTGCATGATGGAATTCGATCCGAGCGACAAGACCGAGGAGATCATCTGGTGCAAAGGAGCATGTGGCAACAACATTCATCGTCATTGTTTTGAACAGTGGGCTAAGACTAAGCTGGGGGAAGCCAGGTGTGTTTACTGCCGTGCGCCTTGGAAAGGTGATGAAGAGAGTATCAAGAGGATTGCCAAGGCTGGCCGCGTCAATCATGAGGGCTACGTCAATGTTGGTGGGGAGCTCGGCCTTCCAACGGAGAGAGACACGAGTACCTATTTCCCGCGATGGGTGCGACGGGCGTTAAGAGATAACGAAGACCCGTGGTACTACTAGACCAGGATTCATGCCCGGGCTTCCATATCGACTGGGAATGTTCGGCCGTCTAGAGCAAGACATGAAGAAGTCGTAGTAAATTACTTGGCGGACATAAGGCTTCGAACTGAGAGCAAGCTCTGAGAACCAGATCGCTTTGCTTGATCAGCTGGTCATGGGGGAAAATCCGCCGGAAGGAACCTCGATATAACAGATCTGGGCTAGAAATGCATAGGGATTTTTTGGTGTTGCTGGAGTAAGGACGATATACCATTTTGCTTTCAAGTCATGTTTTCGGTCATGCAATATAATGTAGGAATCCCGTCCTTCAAAGATTGCCCCCCCAACATATAATATCAATATGAATTATTACCAGAATCAGTCTATTGTCATACGGTCTTGTTCTGAGATCTCATCGACGACAGCCAACTTCATATTAGAGATTGCTATAACACCGCTCTCTGAATTCAGCATGTCTCATGAATGAAAGAAGTCGAGGGTTTTTTTCAGGATGGGTTGGTTAGAAAAAGAGCGTCGTTGATGGGTAGGATTAAAGAGTGGATCTTGGACATCGGGGAAATGCGTCAATCCCAGGACCAATGATGGGGTTGAAGTCGCTGCTGCTTGTGTTTATCAAGTTTTCCCAATGATAATCTTTAAAATCAGCCGTTTACCTATGTAGCTTGAATTTCTTTGCTGGTACCTAGACTTCAATTATAATTCCATCCCTGTCGTTCCTGGTTATTGACTTTTATCATTGTTCTATCAAAGTCTCAATTCGAGATTCAGTGATAAACAGAAGGTGATTTCCAACTTAGATACCATGAACGGATTCTATCGAAGACTGGAAAGAAAAGCGGACGGAGCGTGGGAAGGAGTAGAGGTAAGCAATTCCAGATACTGAAAAGTGATCCGGAGATATTCGCCCCCGCAGGGGGGGGAGGCGTGTTGGGGGGAAAGAAGGGGGGGG